>NW_010973368.1:8233275-8296627 GCF_000737465.1 Haliaeetus leucocephalus | reverse complement strand
TGGGTTGATGGTTGGACTTGAGGATCTTAGATGTCTTTTCCAAACTTAATGATTCTGTTTCTATACAAATATCTAGGAATCCAACTGAATAGAAAAGAAATGTTTCCTTTAAATAATCACCAAGTAAGGAAGAGTCTTTTTTACTTTGCTTTGCTTTACTTTCTGAAATGGCAGGTGAAAAGACATACTTTATCCTTCTTTGCAATGATTCCAGAGCATTGTTTCTTGTCCACACACTGATTTCATTGAAATTGTAACTTATTATTTATCTGTCTAGACTTCCTGTTTCAAAAATAGAGATTTCTCTGAGGTAGAAATTTATTCTCTGAAAAGACTGTATTTGTTCACATACTTCTGATTTCAAAGAGATTCATCTGATACTACAATCAGTAGCATCATCTTCTTTAATGTGGTAGATAGAAAAAAGTGTTCTATTTAACAGTTAAATATTTGCCTGTCATTTGGGGTAGAAATCTTAAATTTGTATTCAAGTTTCAGGGCAAATTGAACTTGAACATCTGATGGAATTTAAAAGGTAAAATATTTTCTAATCAAATAGCTCTTTGTTCATCTGGAAGATGTGTGTTTCTTGATTCCAGATGAAAGTGCCATATGGTTTGTCCAAGGATAAACTACAGTACCAAAATTCATGTAGTGGAAAAGCTGTTAACACCATTCAACTGGTCTAGCTTTGCAGAACCAAGAGGATTGCTTCTCAACATCAAGGAGCCCAGTATAAGCTATGTTATATGGAGTAGTAATTAGACAAGAACGTAGACCTCCCTTGATGTAAAACATATTGGGATCTTAGCTTCTGAATATAGCAACAGTTTCCCAAATTTCTGGCTAAGGACTAATTTTGATAGTGGGATTTTCTTGCCCCTGGCCCTTTTTCTTGCCAAGTAAATGTTCTTATCTATGGCAACATTCAGAATTGAACGGTACTTGCTTATTTTGTACGTACAAGTATTTTCATTTTATAGTAATAGAAGAGAAGGCACCAGTACTGGAGCTGGTATAAATCAGCACAACTCCATTCCTTCAGTGGTTTTGTTGGAACCTGTGGTGGCTTAACCTTGGGTGGCTGCCAGACCCTCACTCAGCTGCTCTACCACACCCCCTCCTCAACAGGACAGGGGTTGAGATAAAGGCAGGGATACCACTTACCAGTTACTGTCGTTGGCAAAACAGACTCAACTTGGGAAAAATTAATTTAATTTATTGCCAATTAAAAATAGAGTAGGACGGTGAGAAACAAAGACAAAACTAAAAACATTTCCCCCTCATGCCCACTTTTTCCCAGACTCAACTTTACTTCTTCATTCCTGACTCTTCTAACTCTTTCTCCCCAAGTGGCACAGGGGGATGGGAATGGTGCTTGCAGGCAGTTCATGACACAGGCTTTGCTGCTCCTTCATGCTCACAATTTTTCCCTACTCCAGCATCGGTCCTTTCCATGGGGTATAGTCCTTCAAAAACAGACTGCTCTTGCATGGGCTCCTCTCCATGGGCCACAGTTCCTGCCAGAAAGCCTGCTCCTGTGTGGGCTCTCCACAGGCTGCAAGGGGACAACCTGCATCACCATGGTCTTCTCCATGGGCTGCAGGGGAATTTTCTCCAGCACCTGGACCACCTCCTCCCCTTCCTTATTCTCTGATCTGGGTGTCTGCAGGGTTGTTTCTCTCACATTTTTTGTCACTCCTGTCACTCACAACTGATGCACAATGTTTTCTACCCTTTCTTAACTGCATTTTCACAGAGGCACCACCAGCTCAGCTGATGGACTCAGCCGTGCCCTGCAGTGGGTCCATGGGAGCCAGCTGGAACCAGCTGTGTCCAGCACAGGGCAGCCCCTGGCCTCTTCTCACAGAGGCCACCTCTGCAGCCTACTGCTACCAACACCTTGACACATAAACCCAATACAGAACCATCCTGGAGTATATCAGCTGACAGTTTTGACCACAATGTGTTTTCATCAAAGAAGATCTTCTTGATATCCCATTAAGTGTTGTAACTCCCTTGCTTTAGGAAGGTAAGGCTTAATTTTTACTGGCACTAATGAGAAAATAAGAATCCAACTCCAAATTGCCACTTCCTTCCCTAGGCTTCCCTTAATTTTTTTCTACTACTTTTTAATTGTAAATTTCCTGTTACTTCCACATCTTGGACAGCAGAAAATATGCAGGCACTGGCAGTAGAACAAGAAAATGCTGTGAATACCTGATTCATTAGCTATAAAAATAAGAAACATGGCATGCAGACAAAAGGTCTTTGGAGCTTCTAACTGGTAACAGCCCTACCACTGACTTCAGGTTGCAAATACAGAACATTTCACATGATGGGATGGGTCATCCATTTCAACTGAGCAACCAAAAGTTTTAAGTACTTGGTCTAGAGCAAGGTACCAAAATCAGTAAACTTCTGTTAGTCTCTAAAATAAAGTAAACTGTTCTGATTTCAGCTATGTCAAACAGGATTTGTTTTGAGACAGGCTTGTTAAACTTGGAGGGAAAACTACAAGGCCCAGTTCTTCCTCCTGTTGATCTACCTTATCAATGAAAGTATTGCCTCACTACTGCTACTGCCACATATGTTACTCTTTTAGAATAAGGTTTGAATTTTAAACACCTGTTTAATGTCTACCCCTAATCAGCAGAGCCTACCATAAAGTGTGTATTTTGTTTTTATTTAAGTTCAATTAATGTGCCTAGACTTAAACATGTACTTAAGTGCTTTGATGAATGGGAAAGAAGGAGAATGCTTATCTAAGCATTCATGGCATTTTTGGATTGATACAAGTGATCGTACTCTGGGATTTCTTTTTTCTTTCAGTTGCAGAAAAATAGCAACTGTAAGGTCTTCAGGGGAAACTGTTCTTATTTACTTTGATGTTCTTTACACTTAATTTTCTCTGACTTTCCTTTGTTACCCCAGATTTATCCCAATGTAGCTGAAAGCAGCAGTTGGCTCTTACCAGTTGAGACAGAAATAAAAGCAAACACAATTTAATTGCCAGTTTGAAAAGCCCTTGCCAGACATTTATTGAAAAGAAGAGTTCATTTTCTAATCTTTCTTCTTATTTTTTCTAGACAAGGGAGGAGGTGGTAGTGGGGAATATAGTATCACTGTTATAAAGCCAAACACATCTGCAACAGAGGGTTAACATTCTTTTTCCTCCCAGAAACAGACCCACTTATATTCTCTTGAAGCTCTGTAGGTACCTTTAGATAGTGTAAAAACCTTGAAGAAAGATAAATGAAACTACCATTTTGGTGAGAAGGTCTTGAGATTTTGACAGAATTTGTAAAAATGTGTTTGAAGACTCCAATTCCTCTGCAGTGTTACAGATAAAGACATTAAACCCGTAATGGGAGAAGGGATTCTGAAAAAGGCTAAATTAAATCAGCCAGTATCAACATGTTTACCTGACGAAAAGGCAGGAAGAACAATTGGAATAATTATTTTTCAGTTTTTAATGGTCTTCTATTTGTGTTTTTGTGTTGCTCTTTGTTAATGATAATTGCCTTTCCCTGTACTGTTTATTTTTAATGAGCTCCTCAAAATGTAGCATAAATACTGTAAAATCACAACAGTAATTATTCTGATCTACTTATAAAAGGGTAATAAAAAAATAAAGAAGACACCGGAGAATTTAGGGTTTAAATGAAGTTTGATAAATCATTCAGAAAACTGTTTAATATCACAAATCTGGGGCGCAGACTTGGATTTAACTGCCTTAAAAATGATCCAAAGCAGTATCTCGAGACAATGGACCAGCTTTCCAAACATTTCTAGTTCCACTCCAGTTGGTATTTGAAAGCCACAGTCCATACTGAGGGATGTAGCACTGAGAAGCTACCTGATCAACCTTGGAGCCAACTTTTGTATATCTGTTATGGCACAAGTTTAAGTCCCATAAAAAAGGGCCAGCTAGACCATATAGTGGTCTACTGATGCAGCTATATTGCTTCTGTAACAAAGCATTTGGTACTTATTCAAGGATACTCTGAGTTTAACCATAGGGTGTAAAGAACCCAGAAAGGAAGGTGCTTGAGCACGTATACCAGCACTGAGGGGGCAGTAAGGCCCCTTCAGTATAGAGGTGGTCAGAGAAAAGGAAAATTGTCAGAGACAATTGTAGGAAAGCCCTTGAGACTGTCAGCATAGGTTTATGGTACTAAATTAATCAGCAAGAGGGAATGCTTCCAGACATTGGATCATCACGCATTATCAGAAGAGCTGTAAGAATGTTTTGCATATAGCGCTCCCAAACAATGTCCAGGTACAAATCAGGATTTACTACAAGGGACTGAGCATTGCCAGTAGGCAAGGCACGTTCAGGCATCTTGCACTGACAGCTAGGAAAGTTTGATAGCACAGATGTGGAACATTGGTCCTGGCTGGTCTCAAGGCCAAGAAATAGTCTCAGGTGTGCTAAATCTACTAGTACAGATTTAGCCACAGATTACTTTAAAACAATTAAGTAATTGCACACTAAATTCCATGTATATAAGAGATTTAGGCAATTACTCCCATTTTCTTTGAAGTTACTGAAACAATGGAAGCTAGATCCTTGGATTTGGGACAAATTTCAAGTCACTGTGCCTTGCCTTTCAGCATTACCTTCACTATGAGATTAACGTCCTACTTCACAGAGACACAAACCAAGTTTTTTAAATGTTATTCCTTTAAAGCAAGATTTATATGAACAATATACCTGCATTAAGTAAACAGATAGGCAGATATAAGTCTGTATATGTTTGTATATATTCCCAGATATAACAATTATTTATAACTGTATAAATACATAATGTCACAGGTATGTGTCAAGAAGTTAAACATTAGTTCCCGGATCTCCTCTCAAATTCAGTTTGAACTAACTGTACCATGGAGGTCATAGAAGAAAACTTTTGTTCCATTAGTTCTGAACATAGCAGCTACAACGTGCTGGTAACCTCAGTACTTTTCTGCTTCAATGAAGGGTTTTTAATTGTTCTGTGCTAAGGACCCACCACTGATGTCTCTCACACGTGTTACCTTCAGTGTTACTTTCTATGATACAGTGGAGGAAGGTAGAGAACTCTCTCTCATCTTAATGGTATGCTGCTGGGAAGTAAAAGGATCTGTTCCGAGACCTGAATATTGGGTAATCACTTTTCATGCTTAAGAATCATAAAGCCTGTTTGCTTTATACCCACCCCTATGTTGTCTTGTACTTCCACGTTATAATTCAGCATGCCTTCTTGTGAGTTCCTTTCCCCTAAGGAGTGACGGAGTTCAGTGAGCGCTAATTCTCCAAAGCCTTTTCAGTATGTGTGCAGTGGGCTGTCACGATTCCCCAGAGTGCACGGTGTAACCGCTTAATGCCTTTCCATGTCCCTGCCTTGGCATATTGTCCTGCAGTCACAGCGCAGCAGCTGCAGGTTCCTGCAGAGTGCTTTGTTAAGACGCGGTGTGCACCTCCGCACCGCTTCCTCTGACAGCTCTGCCTTACGGGGGTGGATTTCTCAGCGCTCTCCTTGCTTTTTGTGCTGCACAGTGGAGAGGGTGTGCAGCTTTCTAAATGTGCATGCATTACACAGACCTTTTTGTTTAGCTCGGGATATGAAGAGGAAAGTCACTAAATGTTATGGGGAAAACGTGACTCTGGCGTCAGACCACATTCTCTGATAGAGAGTTCATTTCTAACTTGTAAGCCTCGTTTACCAGGGCTGCCCATACAGCTATGACGTTTCCTTTGTTTTCCGTATAGTGTGTTTTAAAATTGCTAAGGATCACAGCTCTCAATAAACATTCTGCTCTCAGAACTGAAGCAAAGGACATCATACTCATACGGTAGGATACTTGTTCGCATCAGACCAATTAATTAATGAACCTATCACATGCTCTTTTACATCTTTGTCTCATCCTTTAACAATATTTCCAACTTACTCTGGTGTTTCCTTGAACTGCTTTGGCACATGGGGCTTCCATAAAATCAGAGTACAGAGACAAAATAAAAGATTGGCATTTGCTATATGGGAGTACTGGCTATGTAGTAGGAGAGTCTACATCTTTTGCAGGCCCCCTTTACACTGGCTAATCTGGTACACAGTGTCTCTAAGGAATCCCAGATCACATCCATGATTCTTTGTAACAGGCTTCACTTTTGTTCCTTCTTTTTGTTTAACCTTTCAAGGATGATCCAACAAAAAGGGTACATACCTTTTTGGAAGATAAAACATTTATAAAGGCCATGGTGATGAGAATGGGATTGTAAAATAAAAAAAATTTAAAAAAAGGCCCATGAAATAAAGAGGTCAGGTACAAAAGAAAAAGAAAAGTGAAACAAAAACCATGAGAAAGTATGGAACATAGAACAGAAAGATTTTGCAATACCAGAGCTATCTCCATTACAACGAGAAGAACTGTGAGCTCTAATGTAAAATGAACTACCATATAACAGTGTTATTAAACTAACTTATTCAAACTGTTGTAATTTACAAAGGACAGGAGGGTCACAAATTAATTGGAATCAGGCTGCATTTCATTATTATTGTTGTGGAATATTCCAGATTATTTTGAAGACTTTACAGAGTTGTAATTTGTTCATTCAATTTAAACAGAAAAGATATAGATTGCCTTTAGAATTTATGTTAATGAATATAGTACTTTATTTGTGATTAGGTGATTCTGCTGCACATCATATAAATCACAAATCCTGAAAAGTTGTTTCTATTTCCCTCCTTGCACATTTGGAGTTAATTACCTTGGAACCATCCCATAAAACATTCCTATACCCCTCCTGCTCCCATACCTCCTTATCAGTCACAATGAAGAGAAGATCTTTTTTTCAGACAGGGACAACTCTTGGGCAACTGCTAACATCCCTTTTTTGGCCTGTTGGAAAAACAACCCCAATGATCAGAGTTGAGCTTCATTTTCACAAGCAGGTAAGTGACTATAAGAATTAATTACTGCTTCAAGAGGGCTATCTCATTCTTGTCTTTCCCTTCGGCTGCCCCTTGACCCTTTCAGTTGTACTGAACTGCTTTCCAGTCTCATCAAATCCCATATCACTGTCCTAGCAGTATCTTTCCTAATAGAATATGCAATAGTTATGGCATATATAAATGATAAATCGAGAAATAGAGGCCTAGATGTGTTAAGTGATTTATTTAAAATCACCTAGAGGGACAGTGACTGAGCTAGAGCTAGACACGGTATTATACCTAATACAAGGTAAAAGATTTGCTTTCTGCCATAGTATCTTTTCCTCTCTCTCATTCTCCATCTCTTTTGTTATAGCTTTTATTTTCTCCCAGAATTATATGTGTGTAAAGTAAGAGGTTTCTCTCCTCCCTCTGAGCACAGACTCCAGTCTTTTTGGGGGAGGAATTATGAGTTTTATTTTGCAAAGCCTTATCCTAGCACACTTTCATTTGTCATAAACTGAACAAATAATAACAATAAATAGCAGTAAGAATGACTTTATTTACATCACCACTAGTGTGGAAGAAAGCAGTAATTTACCAGTACTTTGTAAGCATAAATAATACTTGTACATGACTTTTAGTTAAAGCTGCTGTAGCCAGCTGAAATGGCAGGGGGAATCACAAATCAGCTGAAGCAAATTGGGTCACAACTAGAGTCCTCTGTGGGTGGACTTAGTTTTTAAAATGAAGTCAGATGATTGCTGGTGTGACAAGAGGGAGTTGAAGCATTCTGCCTAGCTACTCAAAGGGCATTACGGGCAGCTGACACTACTGCTGTCCTTTCTATCTTTGTGTAGAAACGTGTGTATGGGTTATGGCTTACTGGTTATGGTGCAGTGGACAACTGACTTCAGCCAGCTACTGCCATTGTTGTCAGTTCTTTTTTTGGTGGGGGAACTTTTTATTACAGCATCTCTGTCCATACTTCGGTATTGTGCTGTAAGCTCCACAGATATACAGAAATATATTACAATGCACCAACAAGATTTCGTTCTTAATCTTATGTCATTAGAATGTGATTTGGGTCTCCTAATTAATTTCAACCTGTCAGGGCAGCTATTTGCACTTATTTCAGACCTGCACTGGCACATGTATCGCATGATACAGGTCTCATATCTGATATCCTGCACTGTTCAGCCTCATTATTAAAAAGCAAGCAAAACAAAAAGAAAAACACCTTTTAACATGTTGCCTAATAGCAAAGAATTAATAGACCTTATAACAGAAAGGCAGATGTCTGTGGATAAATAAACCATAACACAGCAGAGTAAAATAGACTCTGAAGACAGCACTGTACATCAAAGCCTGCCAAGTCCTTTTCTAAACCCCATTACTGAAAAGATTGGTATAAGTCCTTAAATACAGACTGTCAGCATGGAGTTGTTTGCCTCCAAATTGGAGAAAGTTTACATGAAAGTCTCACACAGTGAGAAAACAGATAGCAAAGACAGCAAGGTGAAAAGGTAGGAGACCATAGCGGTAAGCTAACAGACTGTGCCGCCAAAAGGTTGTTAGCAACTATTCAGCCAAGACTTGGGAAACCTTACATATTCTTTCACCTTCTTTCCTTTTATTATTCATTAAGGGTGAATATTTGTACATATGCATATTCATGTATGAAATTAGTGGTCACAGAAAGGATTCATTTTTCTATGATGGAGCATAAAATCTTACCCTTATTTCAGACACAGTATGGTAGAGGTGAAACAGTTTTAAGTTCTCTATATGTTGACTTACTGAGATGTTCCAATCCTACCATAATCTCTGGGATTGAATATCTATACAGTTCTTACACTCTGCTCACTGTTACTAAACAGGATTTTTAAAGAAGATAGAATAATTAGCCACAGAAATTTTGATGAGATTGAGGACGTAACATTCTCAGATCATTTAGGATTTATACAAAGAAGAAGTGTTTTTTAGCTTATGAAATAATTATTTGCAACTGTGCAATGTCGCATAAAGTGTCTATAACTATCATGTTTTTCTTCACACTGCTTCTATATCTAGACTTTTTTTTGTGTGTGTGTGTGTGTCTGTAATATCCCCATCAGCAACTAGTGAGGCCTTCAGTTCCCTATGGTTCTTGCGAACAAGTCTATTGACAGTGGAGGTACGAGTTTTGCTCTTCTTGACAAAACTTTTACCAGATTTTCATGCCTTTGTCTCTTCCTTTTTTTCAGACTGGTGCTGAGAAAGTGTCTGTAATGAATAATGAATAAGTTAGCAATAATGGAACTCATTGTGGTTAATCCCTAATAAATTGTGTATCCTGAATTTAGGTACAAAACCAGCAAAGTCCAAAAACAGATCAGGTGCTGCCATCGAATGAAAGTATTGTAAGTAAGTAATGAAATAGTAAAGAGAAAGAAGAATCAGCTTGTTTGTTTGTTTATATGTTTGGGGGGTTTTTTGTTTTTAATTATTATTCTCAAAGTGATTTTAGAGCTGATATTTATACATAAATCAATTGGAAAACAAAATGAAGGTTAATCCAAGAAGCCCTTCCATACAACTCTGGAGATATGGCGGTAAGATAACATCTTTATTGTTCTGTTTGCATAACAGCATAGGGTGGTCACATGTGACCTTAACCATCTGTTCCAGATGATCCAATGAAGTGAATAGTTTATAAACAAATCAGAGAAATGAGCTTTATAAGTAAGGGTAGAAAACACATAAAAGGATAATGGTTATTTGGGTTAATTAAATAGCTATTTATTAATATTTAAGACTTTGCATTGTGTGGTTTTAGAATACTTGGAGTTCTACTGTTATTAATTATTGCTTTTCATTTTATGGTCATCAAACTGTGTAAGGTTTCACAAGTATTTGAAAACTAGGTTATTCATACATTAAAATAAATGACAGGTGCTTAACCTGCATCCAGAATTAAGGCAAGCAATACATGAAAGACAGGGGAAAAGTAAGTAAGTACACCATTTTACAGGCATAGTAATCTCAGAAGCTATGTGTCTTAGATGACCTCGTGTCTGTAGCATCTAAAGAAATTAATGGAGCTGAGGTACAAAGTGGATAAATAAATATTCAAGAACTTCAAAGATTGTCAAGAAGTTGAAACTTGTATGGGTAAGTCTAGCACCTGGACCTTGAAGTATTTTAACTCTCCAAAAGACAGGTACCACTGACAGATTGTCTGTGGTTGCACAGTAGAAAATGAAAGCAGAAGATCTGACTTATAATTGACTGGTCTAACCTCTATCCAAGGAAGATTCAGCTGCAGTAGAAATGAATATTCAGACATTCATTTTAGTAATCTTACAGTTTAAGAAGAAAAATAAGTATTAATTATATTAAGTATATTAAGTATTAAGCATATTAAGTAAAGTGATAAATGTTTTAGAGGTATTCATTGGGAAAAAGTCCAATCAATTAAATTAAATTATGTTCTTTTCTGCAGAAGTGTCAGTGGGAAAAGCTCAGTTGAGCATCAAAGCATTCATAAGCAAAAAAGCCCCCACACATGACGACATTGATCTAAAAATGCCTCAACTATGCTGAAATTCTGTTTATCATGGAATTTTCAAAATCTGGATCAAAACAGATGTATTCTCTGCAGTCACTAATGCTGGCAATTACATCTAGTTGCTTATGAATGCATCTTGCACAATTTGCAATTACTGTACAAACTAGAGAACTATCCAGGGAGTTCCTATTGTGTGCAGGAAGCTCAGCAATCCTGGTTTCTAAAAACAGAAGCTAATTGAGCTTTCATGTGCCCCACTTCTGTGAAATTATATATAAAACATTTTATTTTGCTTTCCATCTCAATAGCTTTTTAAAATTCATTTCTTTTTGTATAAGTGACAAGAACACACTCTTCTGAGACAGAAACTAAGGCTATGATTTCAGTAGGGATGAGGGTAAGCCTGTTCAATCAATCAGACCTGTTCCTTAATATCTCCCATTTCATTACAGACTCAGAGATTGACCCAAGCACTTACAGCAAGTTCAGAGCTTCCCCAGAGTTTGGAATCTTTGGTTGTCTTTATGTTTTATTATTATTGTGATTTTCACTCCATTCTCTTCTATACTGTGAAGTAACAGAAGGTAATACACTATGCATTTTTTACCTTATTGTTTTCCACCAGTACATCTCTTTCCATTCTTATGACACTAGACAGGCTAGATATAGCTACAATTCGTACAGGATGCAGCAGACTCCCTTTCCATCTAATCTCTGACTGAACGCACTTAAGTTTACTGTTTAAATCCACCTGGTTTATCAGCCAAAAATATCAGAAGTGAACCCGTTCTTCTTAATTTTCAGTGAATCCTGATTTTTTAAATTTTCATTGGGGAGCAAAGTGATAGAATTGATTGTAATATCAAACAATGTATCTTATATGTCTTAAAGAGAGTAAACACAGGTTATTCTTCATCTGGTACAGGAAAGTTCCAGATCCAAAGGCTGAACAATGGAAATTTCTTATCTCCATGCTTTTATCTTTTTTCCTCCTCTATGTCTTGATTACCACTATTTCTGCTAGTGCTGCTAAGCACCAGTTACAAGAAAAAAATGAATGGAGACAGCTGCAGACTTGATGGTTCATTGAGATCTTTGAAGACTTTGGCTTTATGGACATGTCTCTCTAGTTTCTATTTAGATCTTGTCTGCCTGGCACTGACATCAATCCCAACATTGTATTCATCCCATCTCTTATTCAGCTGTCTTTTAAGTAAAGTTACTCTCTGTTTTCCTTTGCGATCTGTTGCCGATTTTCATATCTCTGTGCACCTACAAAGAGTTTTGAACTGATTACATACAAAATATAATTGAGCTGAATATTATCATAAGTAATTTCAGTCGAGACTGATTATGTTTGTACAAGAGAAGGAAAAAAGTGATTTCAACAACAGGCACACATTTCACCAGAAGAAAAGCTGCCTTTTATGTTGTTTGACAAACTCACATCTTGGCATTTTAACACTCTTCTATGTTCTGAATAGGCTATTGAGTATAAATCATTTTTATTATAGCATGCACTGTTCTTGACAATAAACTTTTAAACAGTATTTAATGTGTTGTTCATACAAAACCAGTACCTTTTGGATAACAGCAACAGTTCCTCTCATGACAAGTAATGATTTTAATAAAAGTCTATGGGAAACATTGATACTCCAAGAAAGCCTGACAGTACCCACTGATTGATGCTTTTCCCACCCAGACCAGTTTTACACAACTGCCTAATTCTGTCCTTTCTCTGAAAAAGTCTAATTATTTACTCCCAGCAGCTGTAAAATAATTGTTGTTGTATGACCAGCAAATAGCTATGCAAGCAATCAGACACAGAATAAAAAAAGACAAACTGAACAACACCAAACCCTTTGGTTCTCCCACAATCAAACTCCAAAGTGACTTTTCCATGACTAACAGACTTTACAGACACCATTTAATCTCTCTGTCAGTTAGACTTCGGAGGCCTCATATGACAAACTTAGCTATCCAACACTACATATGGGATTGATAATCCTAACAGTACTTGAGTGATATGAAAGGTAACAGAACTCTTAAACCCATACACTTGTGGAGTACGGGATAAACATTAAAACAGTATAGATGGGCTTGGAGTGGAGGAATTTCTTGTTTCCACACAATTAAGTGTCTAAGAGGTCTTCTCAAACCCCTAATTTAAACCACAAATCACAACAGGTTTCATGCTTTTCCCTCTTGGAGACTTCAGGCTACAAGTTCCCTTTTTTAGATAGACTTCTGACAGATAGCAGTGGTTGTCTTACGGTACTCATGTGTGGAACAGCTTAGAAAATGCTGATACAATTTATTACCTGTAAGAAGGTAACTGAATAGGTCCTAGGAAGAAAAGAAATCTACCCATTGCCTTAACATCGAAATGTCCTTCCTGCTGCCTACTGATGCTTTATGATAGTAAATGCTATCTTCAATGATAGGTGTCACTTCTTTTGAATCTTGTTTTGAGTTGAGAGTGAGATACTTTGAGACACAGTGTGGAGGAAGTGCATACTGATTATACTATGGTCATGAAAAAAAATAAAACTACAGACTTTTACTTCAAAGGCTTTCAGCTCAAGACCCTTCATGACTTTCACATTCAATAATTTCAAAAAATCATAAAGTGTATATAAAAGTATTTTAACTATGGACAGTTTACCTCAGCAGCTTCAGAGAACTATTTTTCTTAACACACATAGAAAAGTCATTAATTAAATTGCTGCCACAATTTCTTCAACTCCTTTTAGATAGTGTTGACTTCATACCAGCAACTCTCTCAACTTTGAGTAACCAAGTACTTTCTTCCATTATTCAGGACTTTTCTTCTGTCTCATACCATCTGATGCATGTCAGTTATACATTCTATTATTAACTTGATATTTGTAGGTAGGTGAACAACTTTTGCAGAGACGTCTGTCTATCTTGAGCAGTACTCTGATTTTATTCATGTCTTTTCACTTTTCTCTCAAAGATCTGTGTAACATTTGTTGGAATCCTATCTAAATTCCATAAGACTGTGAAGGAGACAAAAGCTACCATGGTCCTCTAATCTGACCTGCTACATTTCTTGGGCCAATCATTTTCATTGCAACTTCAGGAAAATGGTAATTTGTACTTTTATAGATGATTTAAGCTATAATTTAAATATTTATGGTGATTTTTTTATTGGTAAAAACCACGAAGCACGCTTCTGGGTATTGTAAACCCAAAGCATTAAATAATTAATCATTATTAATCATTACTATGAATAGCACATGGGATTTACAACTATTGAACTAAGTTATGCATACAGAACACAAACTGATTGAAAGAAGCTTGGTCAACAAATCCAGGCAACCATTGCTCTGCTCCTTCAATGTTTTTATGTGAACAGGAAAATATATGTCACCTGAAAAAACAAACATATGAGTTATTTCAATTGATATGAAAACAGAAATTTTCCTTTCTTAGTTGTGGTGCTTCTAGAACCTATTCCACCATGTATGAAGAGCTTAACTTTATCTGGAAATAAAATAAGTCATTGAACCTATTTTTCACTAGTATGTGATTTAGCTTCAGGTTAAGTCACATAAGTATCTACATGTAAACTAAAATCTCTGCTGCCACGTTAGTTAACCAAGACCTAATGAACAACATCAAAACAGCTTAGGCAGCTATTCATCTCATCCTAAACCAGACACCTACAGTACGGTCAGCAGAAAAAGTCTATTAGTCTGCACTGATGATATTGGCTAGATCTTTGTTAACCATAGTGGCAGGTCTGTCACCTCGTTCACATGTAGACACTGACCTGTAGGCACCTAATCTCAGATGTCTGCACAAAATTCACCCTGAGTGTAGTCCTTCTTGTTTCAGTGTAGTCCTTCGTGTGACTGCAGTTAAAAACATTAAAAAACTGTATTGCTGTTAGGAATCTTCTTGTTATGAAGCCCAGGAAACAAGAAGAATCACTCAGAGTGTACAGTAATCAATATGGGTAATAATGAAAATATATTAGAAAGCATTCAGCATTGTGAATCTCCATCAAAGATATATCTGTCCTTGAATGCAAAATAAGCCACCATAGTCATGGAGAAAGATGTCTTTAAGACAATACCTTTCCATCATTGTTATCTTAGCAGATAAAGAAAATATATAGGAAGCACAGATATTTCCCACAGTATAGATACTATTTTATTACCCATTCTCAAGCTTCTGTTCTGCAGCGTGTACAAAGACACAGTACCTAAAAGTGAGTCCCATAGTGCAGTATCAGTCATTCTAAAGAATTCAGCAATCCACATAAGTTTTATGTGGATTTAGGCTGTGATACATTCCTTTACTTTTAAAAGTAATAAATTTAGGCCAGCTATAAAGTAAACCCAAGGCAAGCCCATTTAACTTCCTGAATATTCCTTAAGAATGAGGAAAAAAAAAGCTCCAAGCAAATATAGTGTTTCAATTTCAAATTCATAAGTCAATTTTCCAAAACAGATTTTTTACTTGAACATTTTACAGATGTACATTCAGTGTACGAATTTTTAATACTCAAGTGAAATGACTAAACATGTTTGTAAATACATAGCTACTGACCCTATAATAAAGTATCAAACATTTTAAACAGCTGAGTAAAAGCTGTATACCCCAGGCTTCTTAAACTGTTCTTAAAGAAAAAGTCATGTTTGAATTTAGCAATACAGAAACAAGCATGTCAGCAGATCTGCACAATTCACATTTTAATAGCTCTAGATGTTGTTTAGATGTTCTTTGAGCCTTTCCCAGGGTTTAGCCAGAAACATCACCACACATAGCAAAAATTGAAACAGGCACTATTATCAACTCAGCCATCACAGTGTGTCTTTTATTTTTATATTGGCAGACCTTCAATACTTGTCATATCATGAGCATAACTCCCCATTAAATTATGTTGTTGGACCTGAGGGCAGAGGAAGAAAAGCAACAGAACACAAACAAACTTATTCCCAAATCAGTTTTGAAAACTTAGTTATGAATTAGCAATAAGATAGTCTGTTCATACTTTGGATATTTAGAGGACATTTTAAAAGGAAGAATGGCTGAGCCTTGTCAGTTAAAACAATTACTGACCTATGATTTCAAGCTAAATTAAAACCAGACTGAACCAAAACACTTCCTGTTAGACAAGATCAGTGAAATGTGCAGGACCCTTTTTAACTGTCTCATGTATCATGTCACCACTTTTTAAGCTGCTCTTAGTAGTCATTTCAGGAGACACCAACAGAACTTGACATCTGTGGAGTAACCTCTGAGTTAGTTACTTTGTTCAATTGCCTCTATATAGGCAACTAGTGACAGACATTTGTGATATCTGCCTGTGGGCAAATTAATTAGGTCAATGAAAACAAATATTTGTAGGATGAAATTTGTCTAAAGAAGATCCCTAAGACATGTAAAGTGGACTGTTCTGAAGCACCTGGCTACTTTTGTGAGCAACTGAAGTTAGATGAGGAAAATCCCATCTGAATTCCTAATGGAAAAGTATCTGATGATTTCCATCAACTACATGAGAGGTTATGCAAACCTCTGCTGGCAATCTTGCACTAATGGGGAAGGCAAAGAAGGCATAAAGACACAATAGTCTAAGATGAACAGCGAAGGCAGTTGCTAGCCTGGTCCAGTGGCACTGAAATAAGATAAATATGTCAAGAAGAACTTAGAAATAGTGTCCTACCAGGTGTATCTATATACCCCATATAGCAGAAAATCTAGACCTCAGATACTTACTGCTTCCTGTTATTCAGAGGGAGGGGAGGTGTTGATTTATTTGGGGGGGGTGGGGTGGGGTGGAGTTTTTTTCTGTTCGTGTTGTGGGTTTATTCTCCCAGAAGTTGTAGGTGAAATAATTAAATTTTCTGCAGGTTATTTTGTCTTTATACATTAATTAGAACTAGTAACTACTGGATAATATTATCTAGCAGTTTTGTTTTCTTACAAATTCCAGTTTGAATTAGCTGGTAAAGAAATTTAAGAATTTGCAATAATTATCCAGAAGTTGGAACTCATAGTCTGAGAAAAAAACTTTCTTAACGATGTGATGTATCAGAATGAAAGTGAACTTTTACTGTTTGGGAACATTGTATGTGATTCTGTGGCTAGTTAAAGAGAGAAATAAATAATAATGAAAAAATAATAATAAAATAAGCAGAAGAAAACTCCACAGCCTTATATACATGTGTAAAGTGATGTACTACTCAGACACTGAAGAGAATAATCAGCTGTTCCCTGCAGTGGTAAGAAAAGCCTTGACAGCTGTGAACCAATTATGGACCCTGAAACCTTCACCAAGCCCTAATCAAGAAAAGTGTTTGTTATTGTCTTCCAGACATTGCAAAGTAAACAAGATGACTGAATGCCTTGGAGGGAAGGAGGAAATTTCTTAGGCATAAAACCTCAGAACTGTCTTTGGGTGTGCTTGTATTCCTCTCAGAAGATGGACAATTTTCTGAAATAATAAGTTAATTTCCCAAAGAGATCCCCTTAAGAAATAATTCTGACATAAGGTTTTCAGCTCCCTATCTTTCTGTTACTGAACCTTTAATCCTTTTCTCAATGGAAATCTTTTATCATGCCCTACTTTACGCATCTGAGCCTACCCCACTCCTTCCAAATTCCTAAGAGAAACCATACCCAGAGCCAGAAATATTCATAACACTTGTCCAGAATACTTAAAATTAGGCAGGAAAAGGGCTCTCATTGATCAAACCTGACTAGTTTACTGCTGCAAGTGTTTGCAGTGAGCTTCATTTAAAACTTGGATTAACCAGCTGCTGCATTTGGCTCCAAAGATCCTATCCAAGGAGGGTGAGGTCAGGGAGTCTGTGTGAGCATGGGAAGTTACAAAGGGCTGGGAGCTTTGAATTCAGTGTACTTGAAGAAGGAAAGAGTCTTAAATCATGGTGCAAGGGTTATTTTCTGTTGGTAGAACATAGAAACATAATTAGAAGGAAGTTGGTGACTAAACCGCAGCAATAAGACCAGCTCCCTGACCGCAAGCTCGTATAAGATTTGGTTCACAAGAAGCCTTTAAGCTGTTTTCTCTCTGTGGACATGGCATATGTGTTTGATACTTATACAATCCAAGTTTATCACTTCAGGGCAGTAAACAAAGTGTATCTTAGTCTGTAGGGTTAAATAATTTTTGGCAGAATTAAACAAAGCAGAGCTGGAGTAAGAGGAGATAAACAAATTTCACTTGCAATAAACTAAAATGAACCACCAGAGATCCAGTTGTTCATGGGAAATTTGGATTTATTTTTTTTTTTAAAGAAGATTACACCCTTTCTTGATTTAAGCTGAAAGCAGAAGTCCATAAGATTGGGCTAGTTTACCTAAAAACATTTCACAAGGATGTGTTCATCTCTCTGTCTAGCTCCCTTTTCTAAGTTTCAAGAACAGTCAAATTCAAAAATTAAAAAATCAAAATCTAGACAGAACAGTTGAGTCTGATCTGATTTTGACATGGAACCACAAATTGTCCCCAGATTAATTCCAGTCTGGACCTGGCTTTCATTCAAAGATTAGAAAAAACCTCAGTAATCCTCTAAATGAATCTGGGCTTTGGGCAGAAGTTTCAATAATAAAACTCTAGGCCGAGTTATGGTGGTTCCTGAATTTGTAACAGAAGATCTACAAATTCTAGAGGTCAAATACCTCCAAAACCTTACAGTATTTCCTATTTGTCTTATATTCTTATATAAGAATATATTCTTATATTCTCCTGCACAACTATGAGGAAACTGGTCTGATGGTAAGTGCTACTAGGGAGGTGGACCTAAGCTGGGAATGCCAGAACTAGAGCCAAGATAATCCAGGGGACATGAGACTTTATTCAAGTGGGTTCTGTGGTGTGCCCTGAGACACTCTTCCCCACTCATAGAGACTAGGGATCTGTCAGTACACTCCACAGTAGTCAACCACCCAGTGCCTGATTTTCATTACCATGAAAACATGGAGGAGGAGTAATGAAGGGAATACTAAAGAGAGTGAAATGCAATATATCTAGGTCTCCCACTGGAGACAGAAGTGTCCGGAGGAAACTTGAATCAGATGACCCTGAAATTTGGTAAAAGTTGGGTTCATATCTTACTCTTATTTTAAGTATCTTTATATATCCAGTTTAAAAGGTGGTATTAATTGGTGTTATTTAAATAAGAAAAATGTGATTTGTATGGATTTAGAAGGTAGAATGCTCTTCTGTTTTCTGTGTTACCATACACGAGACAAAATATGCGTTTGAAAAGGATACAGAGTACATGTTCACCAAGGATCAATACCTGGTCCTAAAGAGACCAAGGATGCGAATTCTATGAAATTTGCTGTCAGTTCATGGAGATCACGACATCTGTTTTCTTTCTTTGTTCCATAGCATCCATAGGAGTAATTTTTGCATCTTTCTAGAATGCATATATTTGCCAGAATATTTCACTAGACTTTCCTAGCCATAATTCAATATAAGATAATATTTCATTTTAACTGCAAGAGAGGGAAACACAAATGGACATGTAGGCCTGGAAAGACATGAAGTATGGTTGCAGGCATGTTCTTTGGATTCTGAACAGGGATTATTGGAGGGTGGAAATGTTTTTTTGAACCTGTGTTTGTGTGTTTCTTAGTCTTGAAATTTCACCTCATGAGGATCAGTGGAATGATGACCGATGCCTTTATAAATGTATGATGAATAGGAACTTCCATCCTTTGTACCCCTTTACTACCCTGAATCAAATATGAAATAATTCAGTTTTGTTCTGAGAATATTTTCATGGTAGTTTTCATGTTTACCTCTACTAGAGCTTATCAGATACGTTCTTCTCACCAGTACTTTAGCAGAAGCTCTGAGGATGCCAGTACAGGAAGGAAACCAATCAATTCATTATACTCCGAAATAAGTGATTGTTGTAGATCTTTCAGCTTTTAATTTTTCTCTCTTAAAACATGTTTGTAACATTTTCTTGGTTTTGAGTATGTCAGAATGGACAGGAGACACTTTCATTTGGTTCAGAGTAGCACAATTTAAAAATAAAATAGTCCATATGTACAAAATGTATGCTTATTGCACAAAGGGAAAATAATAAACAAGTAAATGCTAACCAATCTCAGCAATGCATGTGTGATGACATGCTTTTTTCTAACTGTTTCAGTTTTATAATCCCTTTGAAGTGTATCTCCAAAGTGCTGATGTCAAGAGGCACTGATGAATTGTTCAGGAGAAATTTCTGCTGTTGTGCAATTTAAAACATACTTTATTCAAAACAAATAAAAACACACAAACCTGCATATTTCAATAGTAAATATGATTCTTTCCAAGTATACTTTGTCTGGATCTGCTGCTTTTGGTTAAAACAACAATGCCAACTATTTTTATTTGTGCTTCACCCATTTTTTTCCCTAAAATCTAGTTACAAGTTTGAAAATGTTTTTCTTTTCTGATGTGAGTATTTTTCCCATTTGGTAAGCATTAATATTTTTCTTCCCTAGCACAGATAAAAGCTGGCATGATGACTGTTTCCTTGTAACAGTTATAAGAATTACATTTTTTTCTATCATCTTAACAAATCAGTGTTATTTGTTCAAACTCATCTGTTGATTTTTTAATTTATTTTTGATTTGCTCTTATGACAGGAAACGTTCTCTGCTCAGAGTTAGGTGCCTGTTGTACTCTACTTTATAAAATAAAAAAAAGAAAAAGGTAGAGCCTTCCCTATAGACTGATGAAGCCAATATCAAAAGACTTGTGAAGGCCAAAGTTAACTGCTTTGCTAAATGATTTGATAGGTAGGATCAACGGTTTCATTTTCTTGATTTTCTCTCTTGCTTCAAAAAAGTGGAGGGAAAAAGCTCATTTAGAAATAAAATTATTCACTTATTATTTGCAGTATCTTGTGTTATTGTCCTTGTGAAAGACATCTTGACATAATCTTGTTGATTTAAGAATTTTGCATTACACTTTTATTCTTCGTCTTAGAGTAGGGTTATACATGCATTTTAAATAAACCTCCTATGAACTTGTGAGGCACACATAAAAAGTACAGATTTAGATTATAAAACTGTATTAAGCAACCACATCATCCTAGAATGTTTTCAACATCCTGCTAGGTACAGGAAGGATAACATATGCTCTTCTCCATAGATGTCTATTAGTTATTCTCTGTAACAACTTCTTCCTGTTGAACCATTTACTACACACTTTATTTCAGAAACCAAAAATGATTGTGCAAAATTATTGTATATTTCTGAAATCTCCAAAACCCTTTGCCTTTATTTTCTTTTTTTTTTTCCCGTATTTTTACCACATGCAGTAGGTAAAAAACAGAACTTCTGCTAATGTGATTTCATAAATTTTTTAAATTGTCCTAGAAGCACAGATGACTTGTTTGATCTGCATTTAAGGACAAAACTAAAAAAAAAAAAAGAGTAATAAATCTGTAAGGACTTTGATTTCATATCTTAACAGAGAAAGATAAATGTTGTTTACTACCTTTTTTAGGCATCATTTTGTCCAGATCAGGTAACATAAAACTCCTAAAAGATAAGGTTATGGGGTTTTTGTTTTGTTTGGTTTTGTTCTGTTTTTAAATAATTATGAATTCTTAAAGTTGTACTCAATAGCTAGATTCTTGTTCTCCCTGTTCAACATATTTGGCTCTTAATCCCTCTAAAAACTGCAACCAAATCAGGAACTGTATGTGAATAAGCGTTGTATTCCAGCAGGATAGGTTGTGATTTGGATGGTACAATGGACATCCAGGAAGAAGCAAACAATTCTCTTCTGCTTAGTTCTCTCCAGAACAAAGAAGAGTTTGTGGAGGGATGGAGGAAAGAGAAGATACTGACTAGCTGGTAAGTATGGTAGGGTGTGTGTAGCTAATATAAATTATTAGTGGCATAAAACTGCCACAAATGATTGGCCCTATTTTCTAAGCCAAGAGCAAGGAGGAACTGATTTTCCCTAATATTAAGAATACTGAGATGTGAATTTATATGGCATTGCCTCCTGGCAGTGATTTCTGCCAATAGTAAATTTGTGCTCTGAGTATTAGTATTACTCTGATTCAGCACTCAGATAATAGAAGAATGCGACAAGTGACAAGTGTTATTGTGAATTAAGTGCAAGTGATCCTTCTGTCCTTTCAGAGTTCCACTTTGTTCTTTTTATGAGTTTAGGAAGGTTATAACTTTCAAAGTAGAATAAATAAATCAGAACTTGCTGTGACTAGAAATATCCTCCTGGAAAGAAGTGAGCGTCCAGTAAATTCACAACTTCATATTATCTTCTTTCCATAGAGATCTCTTCAGTAACACAAGATCCATTCCACTAGTTTGGGTTATCTAAAGGAATCTAGTCTAAACTAGTCATCCAGGCTTGCTCTCTCTAGTCAAGGAATAAACACTATTAGAAAGTCTTTTATCTGACCATGTACTTACAATAGAAAAAAATTCCCTGCTGGATATGTCATTGACTGGCTCTGAAATGGAAGCAATTTGAAACTGGTTACCAAAATATTGATCAAGTAAAACTGAATGTTTAATTTTTAATATTAATAGTAGTAGCAGTAGTGGTAGTAGAAGCAATAGACTTAGAAACAATAGAAACAATAATGACAATAGCAGTCATAACAGTAACAGTAATAAGGGCTACAAGTAATAGTAGTAGTCACAGTAATACCACTACCAGTCAGTAATGTTACAGTAAAAGTATACTAATAATAGCAGTAGTTTTGACTGCTGCATGATGTTGAAGTTTCAGGGGTTTAGCATAATACTTAAAGATAAAAACCACCAAATCTCATTTCACAAGCAGCTATAGTAGCAACCAAACAGAGTATTACTTTCTCAGTCACTAGACGGAGATATTCTTGTTAGGCAAACACAAAGAAAGTTTTCTTTAAGAGAAGCATGGTCTGTTCCCATATTTACAGGTTTGTCAGTCAGTTGCATTAAAGCAAAAAAGGAAAAGACAAGAAAAAAATACTTTAAGTGTCTTGCTTAGATTCAATACTTTCTTTTCCAATTCAAACACAGATTGTTAATTAAAGCTTCATTTATTAAAGTAAAACAACTTCCAGAATGAAAAGATGTATTGCAGTAATGAAAACATAAATGGTAACAGATGCAAACTAACATGTGTTTAGCATTCTGAACAAATTTCCCTCTTTTAAACTGAGCTTTCCAGCACTTCAGTATCACCTGCCTTTCCAGCCATGCCTGATACACATACAGGTTATAAGTATCATAGTGATTCTGGCCAGTGAGCCCCTAAAAGTTCATACTTGGGCACTGCCATACCTGCCAGCCTTGAAAGAAAGCACTGAAAGAGCTGACAGTGTGTTACAGATCTCAGGCTGCATGGTGAGGGATAGTTGGACTTTGGCTGTTCCCCAAAAAAATCAAAACCAAAAACTTGAAATGCAGTATAGAAATGTCAGGAATGTTGTTCTGCAGTTGGGCTTGAGTTTCACATAAACAGAAACACACACTCTTCCAGTGAGAGATTTTATTAAAAAAAATCAAAGGATTTTTTGCTTGAGAAGATGTTTAAAGACTGAAGACTGTTCATTGAAACCTTGACAGCTTTATAGTGAACGAAAAAGCACAAGATGTGACACCTTGCATATGTTCTGTGTTGGAGGATTTTCTGGATATCTTTTTATTTTCCATAAGAAAATGATGCTTATGATCCTTATGGACCTCAGCTAAAGCTCAAGCTATGTGAAAATACATGAATCTGGGTGCTAATGAAGATACAGATATGGTCCTCTTAGTGAATTGTTTTCCTATTCTTTTCCTGCACCAATCTGGCTCTGTAGTAGCAAGCAGCCCTATTATTAGAGCTAATTGCAAACCAGAATTATTAGCTTATGATAAATCCATTTTTAAAATTCTGTTTTGTTTGAATCTGGATGAAAACTAGAAATCTCTGATTTTTTTTTTTTTTTAAATATAACATTAAATATATTCTGTGTCTTTTAATTCATGTTTTAATTGTACCAGTAAACCTTTTGAAATTAGTTTTTACCTACAATTTAGCTCCTGTAGTCTGAGAAAGAGGAGAAAGCAAAAGTGTTTGTAAGTTTTGAAAAGTCCATATGTCTAGAAGCTGTGCAGTTTTATCCAAATAACTATCAAAAGCTAAGAAAAGTTAGATATTTATTTTGATGTGTGCTTGATAGATAAAACCCAAGCTTCTGCAGAAAGTAGAAATAATATATTAGAAGGGGTTAGTAGGGCCTGAAAAGATTTCTCAGCATTAGAAAATCAATATTCTTCAGGGACAGATATACTATAAGTCTGTCCCATTAACACTTGCATCTAGACCGTGTTTGTAAAAGACCTGTATTTCAACATACCTTGAATGTTATCTGAAGTTGTCACATGTACATGAATAGTTCTCTTCATTAAGAGCTAATATCATTTTGGACACATGGCATTTAATTATCTAGGACATAGTATATCAAACATGACTTAGTAATAAGTTGATACCTAAGCTTCACTAATAATATACAAAACTAAGCTAAAACCAAAAGTGAAATGGGTTTACAAAATTTATTTCTTTGTGAGCTTTTGGAATAAACTTGCAGTCAGGAGAATAGTGTTAAAGCAAAATTGTATTTGAGATGTAACTTGCTTATTCAAACAGGATTCATGGCATGATGCCCTTTAACAACTACATTGATTCCACTTGGTTCTTTATTTCTGTGTTCCTAAATCACTATTTTCTTTCAGCCATTAAAAATTGTATTAAGTTGCACATAAACATGTATGTTAATATGAGTGACCTGGCTAGATTTATTAATTTATATTTTACACTACCATCATTCTATCACAGGATACAAAATTATCTTTTCTGTTTTGTTCTCATGAAATTTTGTTTAATACAGCAAATATTCAAAGCCTAATATTTCCGATATAGATGATTGGGGTGAAAAATAAAACAAAAAATGGCAACTGGTTTCATGTTAAAAAAGCACACATATTACATGACAGTAGCTAGGGCTCAAAATGTAGGAGGTTAACCTCTGAACATAATTCCACACACACTCACATATACATTCCCACACAATCACAGACAAGCCATAAATAAAAATGTCTCAAATTACCAAGAAATAAAAGAACCATTCATGGAGCATTTGATTGTCCCATGCTGTGTTACATAGTATGGAGTAACAGTTGTTTCACATCACAAAGCCATCAGGTGTTTCAAGACAAACGAAATATAAAAGCCATGTTTGGAGGAGGAGGAAGGTTGTCAAAGTTTGAATGTACCCATTGAATCTTGGTAATTGCCACTTAGTGTTTGATTTAATGAAAGCCACTGAATAAAGCCAACTATTTCCTTTGTCACGGCTCAAGTTCCCATTTGTACTATACCCTTCTCTGTCTTCCCAAGTCAGAGCCACAATCCTCCATTTTGATCGGAGTACCACTTCCTTCCCTTCTCCGGCATTCATCCTCATCTGCATGTATTTCCCACACACTAAATGTCTGTGTTAAAAATTACTGTTCCCAGTTATCAGCTCTGAAGCTAACAAGCTTGCTTTGACTCAGCCTTAGACAGACTGAAAAGACACAACTACAAATGCACTCAAAACTACATGCCTGCCTGTGTGTTCTAGCAGAAATATTTGGCCTTCTCTATAGAGGTTTTTGTCATCCAAGCTCCTTGCAGACAGACCATTTGTTTATCACAGAAGAGATTGTTTACAACTTCTTTTTTTTTTTTTTTTTCTTTTCTCAATAGCTAAAAGAAATTCTGACAAAACTACCAAATTCTCTGTGTCAATATAGGGGTGGAAGAGTGCTGTTCTCATCACACCCAACTCTTCAAATTGTTTAAATCCTGTTCTGATGACAGCATTGGTAAGAAATCAAGAGGATAAACATGGTAAGAAAACTATTTATTCAGATATTGATTTATTTTATTGTTAACTGCTACTGAGTGTCTCCTGGTTAAGGTTTCTTGAGGGACAAGGGGAATCCTTTATTGTTTCAAGGAATAGATTTTTAGAATTTAGAATCCTTTTAACTCAGTTAATGTCTACCCTGAACATTATATTAATTTTCAAAGCAAACATTCCTTAACAAATTTAGATTTGGAAATGGGATTGGAAACACCTTTGCTGAAACACCGTGAGAAAGACCTTTTCATCTTTCTCTTAGGAATTAAACTGAAAAATAATAAGATACTTAACTACAATTCCTGTACTGTTGAAAATTCCTCAATTGAATTTAGGATTTAAATTAAGGTTAACTACAAAGGTGGGGGATAAATGAGGACATATAAAGGACACAGAATTCTGCATTGTTTTTATTCTTGTTGAGAAACTAAAGAAAAGTGAGGAATGAGTTTTGGAAGAGGTGGAGAAATGGGCAAGGAGGTAATATTTAGCAAATGGTGTTTATATATATATCATTAGGTGTTTATGATGAGGAGGACATGGCAATATGCTTATTTCACCAGCATATCCAGATCTATGGATATGACTTTCAGAGTACTTAAATTCTAACTACATTTTCTCTTAGGTTCCAGAATGTGATTGAACCCTTTCCTTAGAAACAAGTGGTTTTGCTCCCCATGATATATAAAACTTGCCTGTAAGGGGGAAAGTTGACTGGCATAGCAATTTCATTACAAAGGCCTTGTCATGAGCAGAACAATTATTCCAGAAAAAAGATATTTCTCTTTTAAAATAAAGTGCCCACAGGAGAGCTGTTCTAGTCAATTTACAGATGGAGACAAGTCTCTGGGCTCCTAAATGAATAACTACTTCTAAAAATGCAGTAATGCTCCAAAGTCAGATGGTGCTTTTGTGAGGACAAAAACCAAATCAAAACAAAACAGAACATGCAACAAACTTATTTTGAATAAATAGAAATACTACACAGCAGAAAACTCACAACAAATTTTGGATGTCTATGAGACATAAATTATTTTAATCTATAAAATGAATTTTCTATTTTCATAGTTGAAACATCTTTACTGTACAGGCATAATAAAACTCATCCTTTTATCTTCATTTCTACCTCTCAAATTAATTTTTTTTTTTAAAAAGAACAAAAATTGTCAATGAAATTTGAATGGGTTTTTATAATTGTTTCTGAGAGCTGTTGAATCTCTCTAGTCTGCTGCTTCTTTCTCTGTCCGGCTTCCCTTTGGTTGAAAACCGGTATTTGGTCTAGCCTGGTTGTGCCAGTCTGTTTATTTAAAACTAGGAAAGCAAGCCATAGGCTTGGAAGAAATTTGACAGAAGAGCTAGGTATTTCTAGACTTATTTTAACCACTTGGTTGCTTCTGAACCCTCCATGTGGATTCAGGTAGAGTGCTCTGGCTGAGCTGCTGAGCAAACACCATCTGTGTTAGAAAGCGTGCCAAAAGCATTCATGTAGAATGTGTCTGCTGGCAAGTATTTCCAGTACTGCATATCCTGGTAAACTACATCTGCTGCAAAGCTGCTTTTTTGCCTTTTTTCTTTTTCTTCTTTTCAGGGGAAGTGATGTATGTCCAAGCAAAATGAGATTGTTTTGCTGAAAAATCGTAGGTGTCCAAAAAAAGGAAGTTCCAACTGCTCCTCCCAATTTTTTGGACATGTTGAAGCAGTACTGTCTTTCTAATCTTCCAGGACATCCAGCAGCAAGAACGTGCCATGTACAACTCAATAATTCATATCCACAATTCATAAAAAGGCCATGAAATACAGTGGGCGTCCCAATGCAGGTTTCGTACAAAAACCTCTGTACCCAAATGGCTAAATAGTGACCTAAATATTATTTTGCAGCTGATACTGAGAAGAATAAAATAAGAAGTAAGAGTTCGGCTGCTTTGAGTTTCACAGCAACACACAGTTCTTTCTTCATCCCAAGACCATCATTACGTGCATACATGCTTTTATTAATTGTTATAGTTAAATAAATACACTAAAACTTATCGTCTTGCTTTTCATAATCATTCATCTTATTGTTCCTGTTTGTAATTAAACAAATACTGGTTTGTTTGGGGGTTATTTTTTTATATTAGAACATATTCTGAAAATGCCTGTTTAGGAGGGGGACATAGGGTATGGAAGGATGTGCAGTATAGCATGCTCATGTAAAAAGATTTCCTGTCCTGGAACCAACAGCAAGAATCACAACTTCTGGGGCAGCAAACCTGAACTGTATGTGCATTTGAGTGTTTTTATTACTTCTATGTGCAGGGTTTTTTTCTATGTATTATATCTCTGACTTTCTAGGAAACTTGTTTGTCCGTAGATACAAGTCTCTTAAGCAAACTTTTCATACGCTTGTACAAAAGGAAAAAAAGGCTTGTGATCTTACCTGAAGCTTTTGTTCTTGTTCCTTTTCCTTTTTCATAATCTAAAAGGTGCATAATTTTAAATTGGAAGTCAATGTTAGCAATTTGTGTGAAGAAAAAAAAAAGCTTTACAGATTTCTATTTTTAAAAGCAGGAAAATTATTTGGGGTTTTGTTGTTTGTTTTTTGGTTTGGGTTGGTTTTTTGTTTGTTTGTTTGTTTTGTTTTTATAGAGGTAATTAAGAAACATTTCTCTTTATGTGCCTATGTGATATGACAACCTAATTGAGTGTTGAAAGGCTAATGAAGGTGGGGTGGGAGGGAAATCCAGGTGAGCAATTCAAAAGAACAGCTCATTTCACTAGTAGGCTGCTGAAAACCAAAGCAAATAGACATGGGGGGAAAGGGAAGTAGGAGGTGTATAATGAAAGCTTAAAAAACTTAGAGAAGGATAAGAAGAGATGAACACTGGGTTTTAATAGAGGTTGTAGATTTAACATTAAGCCTTTTAAATGTTAATGGCATTAGCATCTGAAAAGGATTACCAGAAGAAGAACAGAGTAGACTAGATCAAGATTCCTATTTAGGTAGGTGGAAGAGAGGCATACACATCTTTTTCATGTGTGAAATATAAGAATTTCCTAGGGTAGGCGAGTAAGAAAAGCTCTGACAGATTAGGCAGGATCCTTGATTTGAAGATCACAGCTGCAATCCAACTGAAATATTCTACAGTCGTCTCTCTTTTTTTTCTCCTAGTAAGAGATATTTAAACTTTACAGTGGTAAAATAGATATTTTATTAAATTCATAAAAGCAGATGGATTAGAAGAGTGTGTGTGTATTTAGAGCATAAAACCCTTCAGAAAAGAAACTTCATATAGTTTTTTTCTCTATTGCCTATCCTGGCATTATTAACTTTACATATACTTTGTGGAAAAGTGCCACACAAACCTAAATCTTTCACTTTTATAATGGCATGCTGACAGACTTGACAGTGCCCCATAACATTACAATGTCTATTTCTGTAGCAGTGATATGGAGGGAAGATTGGAGAAACCTGTTATAAACTAAGCTGTTTAAAGTTTCATTATCCTTTATGTAACACTTCACACTGCACAACAGGTGCAAGATGCTTGTCTACAAAGACTTAATGCTAAAAAGAAAATTAGGATAAAGGTAAAAAGAAAGGGAAGATATTTCTGGATGTTGCATTACCTTATGAATCCTAAACCTCTTTTTTCTTATTATAAGAAGTGTTATAAAAGTGGAGAAAATGGTCTTATTTATAACTTATCTAAACAGTTATGAAAATTTCCTTACAAATGAACATTCTCAAAAGTAGAATTCTGATGTATAATTATAAAATATATAAATATATAAAAATTATATATATTATTTATACATATATATTATTTATGTATGTGTGTTTAATTTTACTTGTTGTTCAGTTCTACAAAGACTCTTTCCACTCATTTCTTGCCATGGAGTTTAGATTAAATTCAAAAGAATGGATTAAATGAAACGTATGACTTTACTAGTAAATAAACTTAGTAAAATGAACATTGTTATTTCACACACAAAGTGCAACTGAAGGCAACATTTTAATTTCTCATTTTAAAGAAAGAAGAATGTTATGGTATTTTGGATACAGTAAATTTATCTAAAAGGTATAGAGGTTACTAGCACACAAGAAATGTCAAAGTAAATATAACGAGCTTTTCTCATATTAAGATGAAACTTATTTTCCATAATCACATCTGTTCTGTCACTTTTGCTTTACCATTAGCTTTAGACATTTCATATTTCGTTACATTATCTCAACATTCACGATTAGCAGTACTAGTCCTTCAAAAACAAGCTTAGCTCTAAACTGCAAATGATTGCCCTTTTAGAAAGTGAAAGTAAAATGCAACCATGCTATATGGCTGTACCAGCTATAAATACTTGTTTGTAGGTGCTCTGGGACCAAAGAAGTGTAAGTGTGAAGTGGAGCACTGAAGTCATTCGTGGGAGAGGAGATGGCACTTGCTGTGACAGTGCAGTTGTCTGGAGCAGGCAGCACTCACTTAAAAAGTCATGCAGAGGAGATGTATAATCCAGCTTCTTCTCCAACTGCTGATTTGACGTGTTCCAGCAGGTGGGCTAGGTTTGCAACATTTTTAAAGCCAGTTTAACCTTGACTCAAAATCATTTTGTTAATATAAACAAAAGGAAGCACCTCGGGCCTGACCAACCAAAGCCATAAAATGCAACCTGCACTCCTGTGTACCCCCTCTGCACCAGGGGCAGCAACTGGAACCAATGAGGTACTTGTGTTAAAAGGGTTTTTTTGAATGATCACATAGAAATTTCTACTGTGGGCATCCAGAACTGAGAGCCAACATAGATTAATAAAGGTTTATGTTTTAGAAGTGTTTTCTCTAAATAAAACAAATTTTTCATTCTTCCTCCAGGTATCCATTTCATCTCATTACTGGGAGAATGTCTGTCTGATTCAGATCCAGGTTATAAGGTTTATTTTAAATTATTCTACTTTCATAGTGGAGTATGTCATACTTCCCTTTCTTCCTGATAACTTTTGGGCAAGGACTTTTTCTAAATCTCCAGAGAAACTGTTTGGACTGCCTAAAACACAGTCTGATACAACGGATGTTCCAGCAGTCTAACCCTTACCTGCTGCTGTTCAGTCACCTTTCTGAGCCAAAGATCTAACAAAGTCCTACTTTAGGGTACAGTCTGAGCCCTGACAGTATCATTAGTCCAGACACAAAATTGTTTCCAGCTATTTCAAAGCCCTTTGAGATGAAATTCCTTCCACACACCAGGCATCTCACTAATAATACAACTGACCTCTTAAAAAGTCCATTTGTGTGTAGATTTCCAAGTTGCTTTATATAGCATGGTTCCATTTAAACCCAGGAAAGCAGAGGGACATGCGAATGCCACGGCTTCTATGCCACAGCCAATAGTCTATACAGCAAACTACCTCACCATCTTATCACCCATAAAAATAATTACCAAACTTGTGAATCTTGCACGACTGGCTTCCCAGCACTGTTTTCTTTTAATGAAAAGCCTTGGAAGTTAGACACCTGTTAGTCCTTCCCTCATGCAAAACAAGGGCCCAGGAGCATCAGGCAATGCTAACTTCAGTGTTGTCTTTGAATATGTTATTATTTGTTGAGAGACCAAAATGTGCTATATTGGCTCACACTGGTAGGCACGTCACTCTACTGCTTTTTCCCAGCCGTGGTGTGTACACAAATAATGCAGTAAAGATTCCAGCATCATACACCATCAAATGATTGGTGAAAATTTAGTGAGGGATTACTTGTTCAGCACAAGAATAAGATTTCCCATCACATGTCTTTTTGGGATGCCCTTTTTCCAATCTAAATAACTTGCAGTAGTAAAAATAATAAATTTTGTGAAAAGCAGGTCTTGAATACAGCTCTAAAGTAAACAATGCCTATAATGGACAGCTCGGTAATTTTTCTGTGTACATGACACAGAAAGAAGAGAGAGTAAGTGTCTATGAAAATTCCTTACCCAAACAAAAAAAGTTTATTCTCAGTCTTAATAATAAAGCCAGCCAAGCGAATTGTTGCTTCACTGGATGTTTTTTTAATTCTATGTTCATTGTTTCAAACAACATAACCTTTCAAAGATTCTCTTTGTTTTCTGTTAAATCCAGTGCTAAACTGAGCTGAAATGGACCTTTTAGAACTTTGGAAGTCTCAGTTACACTGGACAGTTTTTAAAAAGTCATTTTCTCACTACTGTTTGTTCTTCCTACATATCTCTATCCCCATTTCTTTTGTGACATCTCTGTGTGTTTCCTTACCAGTGCTATAATTTGTTCAGCCTGGGAACACGGGCAAGGAGTGAACTGGAGCTTTACCCTTTAGCTAGCTGTATGAATATGTTCATGCTTATGCTGTGGTGCAATTTGCAGTTGTCTGTGTCATCAGTAAATTTGTCTATTATATAAATGAAGTATAGGAAAGACATTGTGCTGTGGCAAGTTTTCTAAGTATGAATTTGAGATCATTGCACTCATAAATGGCAAAACCATGAGTGACTTATACAGGTTGTCCCAGCAGGGCATTAACACAGTTATAATACCACCCCACACTACAAGCAATCTGTATGTGCCATGTATATTACAGGAAAGAAAGTGAACTATTTTATAAATGTGTGTTAAAGAAGTTTAAAAAAATTTATGGAAACCATGTCTTTATCCCCCACCTGTGAAGCCAGGTGCTTTATTTATTACAAGAAACTGAAAGAGGTATATATTATACTAACACTTTAAAATGTCTAAAGTGTCTTAAAAAGCTCTTTCTGTGTATTTGGAGCCCAAGCTTGTGAAATACCAGAATTATATGAAGGAACAATGTCCCCATCAGGAAAAAATATTACAACTTCCCACAGCATAGAGAAATTGTTCTCAAGCTTAATGATTAATAACAGTTTAAGCAATAAAATCTAAAAGTGATTCAGGATTGCTTCAGTCTTTTCTGTCCTTTCAGAGACATTTGGGAGTGCCATACTTTCGAAGTAAAAGGAGAATCCTTTCTGAAGCATCAATAGTGCATACATGTTCTAATGTGTACCAATAAATGGTGATGAAGCTTTTGCTTTCTGTGTGATAATTTAGCATATGTGTCTTTTACCATAGATAAACAGTCCATTTTTTGCTACACACTTGTGGTGAGTTCCTGTGGTCTTTACACTTACATAATCTCTCTCATGTCTTTGTGATACATACCATTATTCTGACTTTTTTCTTAATTAATTTTGACATAATAAGTATATACTTCCCAATGCAGCTGGTGGTCTTTATTCATACCCTGCAGCTCAGTGATAATGATGTCACTGAACTGATGTTCAAGATTTTCACTGAGCATGTCTTTGCAAGGAGGGGAGATAGCCTCCTCCTCATACTTTCTTTGTATTTTAAATGATTATACAAAGTGGCTTTTGGTAGTGTGTTTTCTGGCACATGCACCATGAAGAATGAAGCTGCATTGTTTCAGTGATAAATATTTGACAATTCTGTAAGACTGTAGTATTTCATATTCAATCCTGTCATTTTATTCTAGAAAAGGCAAAAAGACAGCATAGTTGACTGACTTAGTCCCTTGAAACAGTAACTGTAACACGTCTTGTTTTTGCAGCTATACAGTAAGGTAGTAACAGCAAGTGTATGATACATATCTACATTTGTTTATAGGGAGATGCCTCTTTCATTTTAGTCATTCTGTTTTTGTCTTCCAGAGGCCGCTTTAATTCTTGCTGTCCTCAGTGTGATGTGATGATTCAGACAGCAGACTGCTGCGGTAGCAGAATTCTTCTATTATTTCAGTATATTTTAAGGCCTCATCTCTTTTAGCAGGAAGAGGGCTGGAACAGACCTTTGTTTTTCTTATGTTAATGGTCAAACTTAACCACTTGGCAGCTTCATCAAAACAGACAGAAATGTGCTGAACATATACAAGAGTTCTTACCAGCAACTTGCTGTTATCAGTAGTGTCCAGAATACAGACTAGCAGATTTGGAACAGCACAGAGCATCTGCCATCTAGGCAAAGCTGAATAAAGATGCTTTTATCTTTCTTTGTCCCTAAAAGCATTATGGTAGTGTACCTATATGCAAGCATAGTGAGAGAGCATAGTTTTCCTTACTGAAATTTTTGATAATAAGAGAATCTGTTAAGCTTTCTACACTGAGGATCCTCTGCAGCATGCCACCAAAAGATAAGCAAACAATGTTCTCAGGCTTGTGTGTACAGCCAAAGTCCTACAGACACCTCAAGAGGTCTTCAGGGCTGACAGGATGAGAAACTCTGGTCAGGTTATATGTGTTTACATAAAGATTTTCATTCCATTCCTCAAAATTTTCTTGCATCTATTCAGAAATCATATTAAGCTGAATTTAATTTATCATTTAAGCTGAACTGACCTGCAGGAAGGTTTTCCAAGTAGCTCCACTAGCAACTCCATTGCCTATTTTTCTGGAAAGATTTTTCCACGAAACAGAGAGAAGCAGGTTAGTCCAGTATTCATCACAGCATGATAGTGACCTTTTTGTTTGGAAAGGTCAATGATGCTAGCAAACTTGAATGCCCAGGTCATTATCTCCTTATTTAATCTCCTCTTGGGGTGGTCACTGCTATAAATTGGTAAGAATAACATCAGACCTCATTGTCTTGATCAGCAGCAACTGTGTAACCCCATAAAGACTGCAAATAGCTACTGGTTTGCTAGCTGGCTCCTAAGTAGAGCAGTGGAATTTTATCAAAAGTTTCATTACAGTTAACATACTAACAGCTTAGCAAAGCATGGAATTATCTGCATTAGTACTGCACTATTTCATATTTGTTCTTAACAGAACCCCGTCATCTTCACCAAAGACATGCAAAATGCTACTGATTTTAGGGAACAGACTGTTTTTGAATGCTGTAGAAATGTGTGACCTTTTTCTGGATCTACAGCTTGATGAAACTCTTCCCACCTCTTCTACCCATCATTTATCATTCTTGACTTGAAGCCTTGCTTGTTTCCTGTTTGGCTCTAAGATAAGCAGCTTTCCCCTTCACCATTTTTTTTTTTTATCCAAGCTTTTTGTAATACATGCATAACAGTTAATAGAGATTCAATAGACTCCTCTTTTTATAAAATTAATTTTGATGATGGCATTTGGCAAAGATGAAACCCCTTGTGAGACAATTCATAAACACCTATATCTTTAAAGGGATCTCAAGCAAGCACATTTGATTTTCTCCATCAAAGACTGCTTCTACTCACTAACAGAAGGAACTGCCTCCAAAACTGGTTTTCTGTGAGCCTGGAGGTTAAGGATGGAGCAGGAAAAAATACCTAGCATGTGCTTAACTGTTAAATAAGTATATTAAACATCTGTGCTCCATGAAATACCTTGATTATAGAAGCTGTGGCAAATTATATAAGCAACCAGATCGAAAAGGCAAAAATTCTGTGAAGAATGTGACCAAAGGGTAGATTGGGTGTCCTACAGGTAAATCTCAGTTAACACTAGCTAACTATCACTAACTGTTAACTTCACTTGCTTTACAGTAATGCAAATTCTGTCCTTGCACTGCAGGTATAAAGGCTCCCAGGCAACATGATCAATGTGGGATGTTCCATAAATGGGACTAAATACAATGCACAAAACAAACTTACTTCCTGGGCAGTGAGGAGCTTGGAAACTGAGTGTGGGAACAGCAGAGAGGGACAACAGGAGGAGCTGGGACAATCATATTAAAAAGCAAGATTTGATTCAATACTTATTCTTTTGTCTTCTTATAAAGAAGAGCATGATGGAAGTAGGACAGCAATCTAAGTACAGCCTTGCTCCCTCCTAACTACCACCCAGGCATCTGATAATGACCCAAGTGATGCTGCGTAGGTGTGAGACTCTGGATTTTGTCTTGGAGTTAGAATTTGAGCCCAAGTTGTATAGACTAAATTAAATTAAGTGCTTTGAGTTCACACTTGAAAATCTTCTTTTTTTCTTTTTTTTCTCAATAAAATGCTTGAACCACCAAAATGAAAACCAGCTCTGCACTTGATTTAATATATTCTTTTCCCTCTCTTTCTCTAGGATGGAGGAGGAGCAGGAAGACACCAGCACACATGGTATGGAGGATGAAAGCAATTATAATGCATGATGTAGGAGGAAGAAAATTATGGGGAAATTATCTATAGCAGTTCACTGATAATTACATTGCACAGACTATAAAAGAATCACTGAATATATATATATGTAAATTCCTTCATTTTCTACTGCAGTTTTCCTCTGTTCTCTATATTGTGAAATTTTGTGAATTAAGGACAACAATAAAAATAAAAGTCAATTTATTTTATTTTAAATGTTTCATGATGCATGGCAGATGCATAAATGGTTGGTTTGTGTGTGTACAATTCTTTTGCAAAATATATATGTGATGATGAGTTAGTTAATGTATTGCTGAAAGGGAATTAATTTTGGGAACAGTAAAATTTGGTGTGATGAAGATAAAGCTAAATAATTGGATCTGGATTTTAACTTTTTTTTTTTTTTGAGAACCTATTCTATTAAAATTTTGTATAAGTGGAAGGATAATTAAGCATAGTCATTTTCTACTACATGCTTAGACATCAGAGTTTAGATAAACTCCAGTAAAGCCATTTACTTAATCTTCTGTTCAAAACAAATATGGAGAAGAGGATTTTCCCTTTTTCTATATTTATTTTATTTTTCACATCAGTATTAGTTCAGCTATTTCACAGGAAGCATGTCACTTACTTACAGAAAATCATTTGGTGTACCTGGAAGAAATGAAAGAGAGGGATGAAAGAGCTGATTTTCCATTATAATCTGAGCTTCAGAAATGATAGTTATAAACAATGTCCAGGTAAAAAAATTTTGAACTCTGAATTTAATTCAGTTACACTGATATAAATCAGGAGCAACCCTCTCTAAAACAAAGGCAATCACTTATAAAGAAAATCCATGAGTTCTGAGTAGAAGCTTGAGGTTTTGTTGTCTCTTGATTTTTTCATCAAACTGCTTAACAAGATAACATTTTCACTTTTTATTTTATCCAGCTCCTCCATTTGGTCTTTGTTTGTTTATTTCAGTGGTTGTTTTTTGTTTTGTTTTGTTTTTTCTTAGTTCTGTATTCCTACTTCATTATACGTATGCAACTGCTATGTTACTTAGGGTAAAGATTTTCTTTTATTCAGACCTAGATTTCTGGCTGACACCTGCATAAGTTACTGTTGACAGAATGGACTCTTTCTTACTTGTTAGCTCTAATTCCTGCTAAACCCTACACTAATATGCACCAAGTTAATTTCCCCACTGATATGAAAAATGACATCAGAGTGAATCTTCTACTTGTCATAAGGGTATAGTTGGTAATTGTTTGCTTCTTTGTATTGGCTGGGCATCTCCGTGTTGTGGAACAGGAGTCTGCATCTGTCCATAGAGACAAGAGATGGGGTGGGCACCAGTCTATTACATGCAGATGCAGCTATTTCACATTGGTTCCTTTTTTCATTCTTCCCATATTTCTCCCCTGCTCATCACCAAGGGTGACAGTCTGACTGTCAGAAGTGAGTAACAGCTCTTGCAAGAGTTTACAGACTGCTTGGGGGAAGGTATTTCCTTCACTACACAGCTTTTCCTCTTCCAACTGATCTCTATCAATTTCAATAGAATTTCAACAACCTTGGTAGTCCCCGTTACAAACTGGAAGAAAGCAGACTCTGATCAGATACTGCTACACAAAACCAAACACCAAAGTTTCCCCACTTTCCCTTTGAACTTGTTTGGGGTAGGTTGCAACAGTAGACATGTTTGGCCTGTCTGGCACTTTTAGTCTTTCACAATGAACCACCATGGAAGGTATCTTAAGATCACAGTTCATGTCTTCATGATCTCTACGAGTGTTTCTGAAACTCTTCTCATTTAAGCTGAAAACATAAAAAACCTGGATAATAAACACTTGCATGGTTTCCTCTGGTTCTATTTCTTCACCATATTGAATTTTCTGGGACCAGGTCAGAATATTCAGTTTTCTTTAAAGCTTCTCCCCAGCACTTCCTGGTTTCTTTCCTAAATCACAAAGTTTTGCAACTCAGAGAACATTCATGAAATGCTTTGGGTTTGGTTTCTGCCCTTTTGGAATTAAATGAAAAAAAAATTATTTTAAATAATCATGTCACATTTAAATGGGCAGATGATTAAAATCCCTTATTAGAAAATTTACTCTTTAGTTATCACCCCAGAGAGTCAGATTTTATCAATAGTTTGTTTTGGATGATAATCATCTCTCAATTCAGAGATTTTTATTTAGCAAAATAGAATTTAAACTACCATAGTGTTACATGCAAGAATTTCTCTAGACATTTCCTTGAGGTTTTATCTCAGCATGGAGGCAAATGTAGCAGGGCTAGCAATTGCATCTCATCCACAAAACATCCACAAGACAGGCACAGGTACTGGCACAGAATTTTCAATACTGAACATAGTGAAAAACCTGCAATACAGCCACAATCTACAAATGTTCATGTTAATAAATCATCAAAGGTGGATTCCACCTTTTTTCAAAGGGAAACTTTAGAGGGTCATCTTGCATCTGTTTCTGCATCTGATTTTTGTTGTGATGTACAGAATAGAGATAAACTTCACAGAAAGGAAGAAAGATGAAGATGATCTAAAAACTGTACTGGTCTAATTAAACGGGAGACTTAACAGCAGCAACAGTAACAAAATGCAGTGAAAATCCAAATCAAGTCTTCTGCCTGTGAGATCAGTGAGTTGCATACCTAGGAACTGAAGCTCTGCCAGAATTCAAGAAAGATGTATATGTTATAGGGTATAGAGACAGATCTTTCATCCAGGACAAGTCAAACAGCTTTTTATAGAGATAACAGAGTTTGTGTGATCTGATCCTTCATGTCATGTAATTGAACTGTTCATGCATCATGTAACCAATACACTGCTATTCTCCATCACTAAATGGCTGTATGGTAAAGGGCAGCATGATGTATGTACATCAGGTAATATGAAGGAATATTACAGAGCCTTTAGAAAGCGACAGCTAGGAGTGGGATGTCAAAAACATCCAGGTAACATAAGAAAAGCCTCATGGTCTGAGAAGAACGTGAATAAAAGCATGGCACAGAGTGGCCATCCATTTTCCAGCACCTAACAGGGAAGACATAAAGCTTCATACAAGCATACAGATTAAAGAGATGACATGCTCATCACTCAAGTCACCTGAAAGACTGAGCATCTTTAAGCATTAGCACAGGTATGCCATGATTTTGATCCAGACAAAAGCTGAAAAGATTCTAGAAAAATAACCAGACAGAATTTGTGGCACTGGAAGATGAATGAGAGTTAAAAGCTATAAAACTGTAACTGGTGAAATATCAGTAGAAAAATGGAAGGCTTGGAAAGCACACTCAAATCAGCATCTAACCATGTGGAATGATCAAATGTTATTGTCTCTATCAAACAATAAAAGTAGCAGAGAAACACTTTCAAAACTGCAGACTGACAAAAGGTTTCCCTAATCAGCCTGGCACTTCTTGAACATGGAGCTGTCAACATACCTTGGAGTAAGCATGGCCTTTTTATTCTAACCACAGACCACCTGCAGTATTCGTCTTTGAAAAGCAAGTGCAAAGCGTTGGGATAAACAGATTTCAGTGCTGTGAACTGCTGGTGTCATTTATTGTTCCTGGCAAAACTGCTCATAACAGAAACGGTTGAGTCTGAGCACCCTTTCTTCACTTTCCATATGCAATACTGACTGCATTGCTTCTCCTGAGATAATTTTGTCCCGTAATTTTTGAGACATGTGAAGTAAAGCTATTTGCACTCTTTATTGGAATGAAGAGCAACCTGCGTATGTTGTAAGAGAAAAGGGGAGATGAGGACAAATGCTGCCTTGCAGGTTCTGTCTCAATGCAGTATTCCTCAGTTCTCCTCCAGGCTCCTACCAAGTTATGCTTCACTAAATCAAATACCGGGTTGCAATTCACAGTATTGAATATCTGAAAAAGATGACATTGTGCTTAGTCTGCCTCAGAATTACACTCTGGTTTGGAATGATGTCATTAATATTCCAAGGTTCAAATTCTCAGCTGATTTAAATTGCCTGAAGTAATTTCCTTCACATTTCCTTTAGAACTAAGTCCAGTAGTTCTAAACTAAGTCCATAATCCAAATTTATGTTCTCTTGAGACATTATGTGCAGTGAAAATGCATCAAGACATCCACTAATGTTTAATGAAGTTTCTTAACCATGAAGCAGCATCTCTCCCTAGAACTAGAATATGCACTGGTGTCCATATTTTTTAAAGTCATTTCCACTTCTTTATCCTTCAGTGATGTAGACCTACAATCTATCAGAGGCATAATGGTGTCACATTATATGAGCTTAGACACTCTAAACATCCTCTCTGTAGTTTTAATCTGAAGATGACAGAAACAAGTAAAGTCTTCTGCTTCTGAATTTGATTCCCATGTTGACCCCTGAGACCAAATTTGTTGAATTTAAAACTGTTGATTAAGTCAGCAACACAGCAACAGTTTCTGAAACTGAGGGATTTTGTCCCCTGACATCTGTTCTTTTAAGGTAACATCTCCTTCCTCTTGGCAGTGTTCATAAGGAAGTCGCTGGTGGTTCATGGTCATGCTCATGGTGCAGCTGTTTTACTAAGTTTCTAAAATATGTATCAAAATTCAAAGGGAATTTGAAAGCAAAAGAGAAATCAGACATGTAGGAAATTTTCCTTCCAAGTCTGCCATTTAAATGCACAATAAATACAATGGTTTTGAAAGGAAACACTAGCAATACTACTTGGATTTTATCACAGTAAAAAAGTCATTCCACTCTTTTTTTGTCCTCCTTGCCCTCCTGCTAATTGATCTCTAGAAGCTGTTCTTACTCAGGTATGCTCCTTTTACTAAAATCTCTATTCTCTCTTAGGTTCCCAATGCTTCATAAAGCAAAAGGCTATATAAAAGAATGGTTAACACATACTGATAACTTGAGAAGAATCAGAGTTAAGCAGCCGTTAAGCCAGCAAAACCAATCAAACAACAAATTATTAAGTGCTCTTCAACAGCTTTGCACAGTTAGTGGAATTGCTCTATCTTCTCATCAGCATTAACCATAAAGTTCATAATTTCTTAAATCTCCAACTAGTAAAAATCTGTTTTCAAATTAAAAAAAAAATCATATTTCCATACATGATAGAAATACCTTTTGCTGGTTTGGTAAACACTGAATATTTGGTCACAGAAGGCATTTACCCAAACTTCACAATTTCCAGCTATTAAAAGGTGATTCCTGGGGCCTTGGCAGATCTCTACAGTCTTCTGATGTTTTCTGTCATCCCATGACTGTGGTATATGGCCATGGACATTCCAATCTCTTGAGAAGGATTTTCAGATGAACTAGTTTATTTAGATTCAACTTGGCAATAGGAAAACATAATCTGTGTAACCCATTGAATAAGGAGATAAAAAAAAATGCAAATTAATCCAAAAGAGAGCTTTGCTAGCAAAATCTTCAGCAATGTTTTCAAGAAAAAGGAAGAAAAGAACAGTGAGGCCTGGACATAAGTAACTTCATCTCTCCAGTGAAACGAATCATCTCATACATAACTTAACATGTCTAATAAGTTCAACTCTGTGCTGTCTAGATAGCCACTCTTCTGACTATAGTACGTAGCTGTTCATAACATAATCCTCAAATATAAAACATGACATATTTGGGAGGTTTGGGAACAGAACATGTTTCCAGAATTTACTTCTGATGATTTGAATATCCACAGACACTTTTTCAATACTTATCAGCTTCTGGAGTAAACACATAAACTTGACTCCTAATTCTTCCTATATATTACTCAGTGAAAAGCAAACAAAACAAGCAACATTCCAAAAACCAACAGCTCCCAACTTCCATTTCTACTCTTAACTTCCACAGATTCTCTAGAGTGCCTCTAGCTACTGAAGTGCACAGACTAAAGTCACCACTGAAGTCCTGGCCTGGGATCATCACACTAGTTCCCAGTAGCCACATTTATTTCCTTGTACAGTTCTGCCCAGCTCCTTACCTGATTGCAATCATAAACAGTGTCTAGTATCAACTTACTTAATACACCCTTAGGGATTTTGTTTGATGAGTTTTGCAAAGGGCCTTTCACTATATTTTGTTTGAAAGCAATTCTGCTCCTACCTAACAGAGGGTGCCTGGTGTCAAGAGATAGAAGGAAAAAGAAACCAAGGCTATATCCATGTGGATTAGCAAAACAAACAGTATCAGAGCCCAGTCTTTGGTCTTTTGGCCAACTAGAAGGATCTAGCTATGCCATGCTATTAAGCTCTTGCCTTTCAAAGCAGCTGACCATTCCCAATCTGCTTACTGGGAGCAGTTGCTGATTTGGGTGGACAACGAAGATGTGCACAAAACTTGTCTTGAAGGTTTCTAGTTGGGGCAGAGAGGTGACATGGACTGATTTAACTTACTGATTTAATGATAAAAATGACACAGCCTCACTCGCAGGAGACAGAGTAGGAAATATTTAATCCACGAATATAAACTGTGTGCTATTATCTAGCTCCAATGGAGCTAATAAGTTTCATGAAATTAAAAAATGTGTTGGAAGGTGGGTGGCGGAAGTCGTAAGTAATTGAATTACCTACAGCTGGAATTTAGAAAAGACAAGATTCTGTGCAATTCTGATCACAGCATGCTTTTTCAAGCATGATTTTTGGCTTAAGTTGATGGGGAATCTGGCAATGATCTGAGTTGTGTTTGTTTAAATTTGAGGAAGGGATAAGTAACAGAGATAGAGAAAGGAAGGGGTTTGATTTATGTTTTTTTTTAGCATAGTGGTAGATTCATTATGATTTATCTTGTTGCAGTCTTAAAGTTGTAATCAAATGTTTACCACAAGTATAAAAGCCAGCTAATGCAGTATGTTATCTACTGACTGTGGCAGGTTTTACTGCTAGAGAGCACATGACTTCTGTAGGACAAGCTATTGAGTATTTGTTTCTAGTTCCTAAGCTTTCAGCAATGAAATTTTCTCACATACATAAGTGATAGAAGGCTTTTACAGTACAACAAAAAAGAAGCTAAAAGCTTACAAAATGTGTGAGGGATTTTTCTATATATGAATATTAGCAGTACCCCATTTTCTGTCTTTATTAAAGAGAATGTAGGAAATCTATACATAACACATTACATGCTTCTCTCCCCATGCCTACTGAGAGCCCAGCTGAGATTTTGCAGGCATCTAGCTAGAACATGATCCAGAGATAAAAATCTTTGTAGTTATCATTGATGAAAAACCATTGGGTAGGTCTCAGGTTTTTATAGCTCTTTAAACATCATGATCAATGGGTTGTGTTGGTAAAAGAACCCTTCAGTGGGTTCAGTATCTGAGTTTTCCTTTTTGAATGGAATAAATAAGTTGAAAAAATTCTTTTGTGGTTTTTAATTCCTTTAGTCTCAATTAGAATTTTTTTTTTTTCTTTCTGGAGATGAGTAATTTCTGTGAGCGGTACTATCTTCTACCTACACATTGTCATTTATGTGAGTTAAAAAAATACATTCTTTACAAAAATATCTTAAATCTAAATTTTTCCCATTATGCTCTCAACTTTACTGGAAAGGCCTTTTTACTTTAACCTATGTCAGAAGGTGTAATAACCTTCCTATTTGTACCATCCAGAGGTTTCAAGTATTGTGAATCTCTATTTAAGACTTGCAGCAGAATTTATCTGACAGTAACAGCGTTAGTGTGGGTCAGAATACAACAGAATGTCTAACAGAATGCCTTTTGCAGAGGTTATTGTATTGTGTCGACTCAATACTCAGTGTGTTGGCACTGTGTAGACAGACTGATCCTGCACTAGTTTTCCAACTGCCACTAATGACACAGTATTTGGTTATGTCCATTGCATCTTTGATCCCTTAGCAATAAGGGTCATTGTCTTAAATATCTCCTACCGGTTTATGAAACCTTTCAAGGACTTCTGCTTCCTCCCTGTGCTAGACAAGGCTGTAAGTTCAGAAGGAAAAAAGATTTTATTAATGTCTCTGTGATGGGTTGAACTTGGTCAGCAGCCAAACACCCACCCTACCTCTTGATCACTCTCCTCTCCTATGGGATGGGGAGAAAATAGAAGGAAGACCAGAAGACTCATGAATAGAGATAATGACAGTTTTATAGGGAAAGCAAAAGCTGTGCATGCTAGCAAATGAAAAAGAGGAACTCATTCACTACTTCCCATTGGCAGGCAGATGGCCAGCCGCTTTGCAGAGAGCAGGTCCTCAGCATGCGTAACAGTTTCTTGGGAAGACAGACACCACAACCATGAATGTCCCTCCTTCCCTCTCCTTTCTCTGAGCTTTTCTTGCTGAGTGTGACATCATATGGTATGAAATACCCCTTTGATGAGTTTGGATCAGCTGTCCCCTCCCAACTTCTTGCCCACCCCCAGCCTATTCACTTTCAAATAAAGTTACTTCAAGTTTATTTGTAGAAAGGTCATTACCGTTTTCACTTCTCTGGATTTAGGAGAGGTATTTAACAATTAAGCAAAATTTATTCATGAATTATTTTATTCCAGTCGATTTTGTGGTTTTTCTCTAATTTTCTTTTCTTTTTCCATTTATCTTCTCCCCCACAGTCCTTCCTTCACTCTGGCTTCTTTTCAAGCCCTGAATACTTTTGCAGAGGCTCTGATGGAGAGAGAAAGATGGTGTCCATACTCAGATAGCGGGCTTGTTTGAAGGACGGCTACCAAGCATGCACCTGGCATGTGTGGAAAGATCCCTGCACTTCTGTGAGTGGGAGCTGGAGCTCTATTCCTGTCTCTCTCCCAAAACTCAGCCAAGCTTGGAGAATGTTGCACATTAATGAGCACACTAACAGAAGTCAGCATTTGCAGCTACAGCATAGATCAGTATTTACTGAAGCACAGCTCTGGAATTCTCCTTTCCCAGCTGATATCATGCAATCATAGGACAAAAGTCTACCCCAGAATATTTTTTAGAGGTGAGAGGTCACATAAATATATTGTTATATTTTCTAATAGTCATATTAAGAAGTACAGACCTTTAGGGTGGCATGTAAACAGGATTAACCCTTAGCTACTGTTGATTTTAGGTTTTATTTCTTATTAACACTCACTTGGGTTTAATGTACCTCTAGCTTTAGATTTGTAAAAGCCACTGGTTAAAAGATCAATTTACAGAAAAGCATCATCTGCTGTTTGAAGGACAGGTGCTCAGCTTTCAAGAGCTATTACTTACACAGGCAGTAGCTACTGAACTGCTGTTAGCATATTTCCTTGGTATGTTCTGCATATGAACACCAAGTAGACATTTAAAGAATTATTCATTGGCTCTTATACTTGGGATTGGGTAATCTTCCATTAATAAAACATGGGGTTTTTCACCTGTCTGTCTAAAAGCCCAAGCACAGATCTATCATTTTCATTCAGTAGAGGAAAGAGTGATCTATATGTTTAAGGAGCTGGACACAGAAACATGCAGAATTGCTGCTAGTTCCTGTAAGTAATGTAATGTTCACCAAATATTGGCCTATGAGACAGGCTCTTTTTTTATGTTTGTTTGTTTTTCCAGTGGGAATTAAAATCCCCCAAAAAACAAAGCAAAGCAAAGCAAAACAAAACAGCAGCTCCTAACAAAACAAACAAACAAAAATCCTTTAGAACTTGTAAAATTAGGCATAGTAGTAATGAAAACTGAAAAGTCCAGAATGTAAATCTGACACGCTTCACAAATAAGATTGCCTGTGCAGTCTTTAATATGACTTTTATATACACATTCCATGCAGAATTGTATGATAAGCTGTAAAACTGAGAAAGCTTCTTGTCAGTGCACAGAAGAGATGATGCTTCTTAACACCTATAGACTGTATTGGTTTGTCCTCAGTGTTCAAAATGGATGATGCCTTTATTCTGCATGATTAGTCAACACATTCAGCAGACAGGATTATTTATTTTCTACAGTACATAAGTACTTGTCAGAAATTAATTTCCCTTTACAATTCTCTCTATTCAGAGGAATAGACGGGCAGAACAATTTGACATCCTACTTCTTGTACATGGGTTGTGAATTTTGCTTTTTTTGAGTGGGCATTGATACCAGCTATGTTCAAAAGGCAGATCCTCTCAACTTTATTTGCATGAATGAGGAACATATGAAACCCAGAAACAACAAATATATAGTTAAGGACCCTCCCTAAAAAGTTTTGATTTTAAAAATGGATCATTTGCCTAGCCTGACAAAAGAACTCCTTTGTAGAATCAGGAATTCCCTTGCTCTTTTGAAAACTTTTATTTCCTTCACTGGTCACTATAGACTGTTTTCCAAATCTATAAGAAGCAAGATCCAAGTCCTATAGCAGCAGTCTGCTTTACTGCACAGGCTGGCTCATTTCTGAAGTCTGCTATACACAAAAATATTTGCAAAAGTTAACTACTTAGTGATCTCTTCCTCTCGAGCAACCTTCATCCATTAATTTCTTCTCTACAGTATCAAATGTGATGGAGATCTGCTCTGCCTGGCAGCTTGCCCTCCCCCCTGCCCTTTCTGTCACTGAACATGTGTGTGCCCCCCCCACTTCTGTCATTGATCCTTCTTTGCTAGTCCTTTGGAGTAACTGATATATCAGATTATCTCATTGGTTCTGGCAAAGCTTGCGAGGAAAAGTAATATCTCATACTAGAACATCTGCATATAATTGGAAAAAACAGGCAAACTTTCAAGAATCCAAGTCCATCTTGAAGTCTGGAATAAAAGTAGCAAACTTCAAGATATGTATAGATCAAGAACACTTATGTGAGTTTGTTAGATGATGTGAGAGGAAAAAGTAGTTGGCAGTTGTAGAACAGAGGAGGCAGAGAGGAGGCAGAGAGGAGGGAAATCTCTAGTCACTGTAGGACAGGAAGATATTTATATTGCATGGACGGCTCTTGGCACAGGAGTCTCTTATTGCGTTCTCCTTGAAGAAGGTACTGGGCACTGGTGGTATAGTGTAGCTGCCTATGATCTTGAACTGGTCTAACCCCTGTACTGATACTGCGGGTACTTTAGAGAGAAATCCTAACTGTACATCTTCGAAGGATGGAGTGGATGTTTGATATTATTCTAGAAATCATGCGATTTCCACTAATTTCTGAATGGGTCATCACTGTATAATAGTAACCAGTTTTGAAATGTGCCTGAAATTTTCCCAGATATCAGAAAAATTCAAACTCATTTAAACAATGGGACATTAAACACTGCTTTTATGTCTTAATTTTTTTCAAATCCAAAGCTATATCTGATCGACCAGATTCTGTTCTTGGTAACATATGTGCACAGCCAAAATAATCCAGATGACGTCACCAAAGTATTCTGAATCCATAGTAGAAGCTAACGGCAATAGTTAGCCATATAGGTCATGATGGTGTTTCCATTCTGATTCAGCTCAGATCTTTGTTCAGACTCCTGGTTCTCTGCAAGAACTGCGCAATTTAGGATTCTTCATAGAACTGTCCAGTGTCCAAAACACTGTGCTACCTCTTTTGATTTCTCCTTTCTTGATTGTCACAAATTCTCCTTACAAATCTGTGAATTTTGGGGTTTGAGATTTTTGTCTCCAAATTCTTTGGATAAATCCTGATTTTTTCATACCATGAAGTTAGATGTCCAAGTTTGAAAGTTTGCTGCCAAGTTGGAATGGCTAGAAGTTACAACCAGCTACTGGCTTTCTGACTGTTTTGTAATTTCTCTATCACTACTACTGCCATTATTATTTAAATTACTATTTACTCCTATTTATGTTACAAAACACAGTTAGTATTACTTATTATCTGTGTCTCAAAAAATTTAATGAGTCATTTGATGCATCAAGACTGAACAGACTACAAGAGATGCTGTAGCTTTCATTAAAGCTTTCTCAATTCCCTGGTATGATATATGTCAGCCACCAAACTGAAAACTTGAACAGCAGTACATACCTTACACTTTCTTCTAGGCACTGAGACGCAAAACAATGGCTAACACATAAAAGAACACAGAATAAGTTTCGTGCCCTAATAGTGTTACAGATTTCTGAAGCAACATGCAATCCATATAAACATTCCTTTTATAGCTTTTCTTGAGTTCAGTGTAGGTTTTGTGTCATTCTGAAAGGAACAAGTGTGGGCAGGTGCTGTGCACTTTTCTCTTCATGGCTCTGCAGATGCTTTAAAGCTTTCCTTTAATGGAACTGCATGGCAGTACGTGGTAGTGCTGTGAACACCTGGCAATTAATTAAAGCCATGAGGTTCTGTTCTTGACATAAACTAGTCTCATACTAAGCTCCACAGAACTGAAAGCCCACATGCTGTATTATTGCCTGCACAGTCTCTTCCAATGATAGTTTAGTGCAATTGTAGCCATTCAGACAGATTGATGTTTGCCACTCAGTGGATTATGGGAAAACTTACCCTCATCTTAGGGTTTTTCATGTTTGCATATTTATCCAAGAAGGCCACAAACCTTGACTAGAGGTCTCTTGCTTCAGTTTCTAGGTAGATTTTAGGCTCATTACTAGCAGATATAACTCAAATTCTTCACATTCCATTCTGTATCGCTGGCAGCTAAAGTCTTTACCTCACAGTTAGTGATGAATCACAATAATTTTACATAGGAAATGTCACTAGTTATCTTAATACCTACTTCCATGACAGTAATGTTTCACCTAATGCACTTCAATGGCACAATCACCATTACACAGCTTGCTGATACATTAATTGAACTTGCTTTTGTGATTAATATATATGAATTATTAGCTCATTTTAAGGAAAAGAGCTGAACATTCTAAAAAGCCTATACAGCAGAATAATATTAATTTTATATTTTACTAATCTATGCATTTTACAGTTTGCATACATAAAAATGAATGCTCTTTCCAAAGAAATATTTAAGGCAGGAACGGTTGACATATTCCACTAAGATTATATTTTGGTAATAATAGCCTTCATCATTCTTTGCACTGTGAATATTAATAATGAAAATTACATTATGCTTTACAAAATACACAGATAAATTGCTAGTTGTGATCCATTATGTTTAAAATTTTACAGTTTGTTGATATTATTGTGTTGGTTTCCTTACCTACTAATATGCAGTATTAAGTAACTTGCTTTGTTTATTTCTGTCATTAGTGAGTTAGCAACACTGTCTCATATTGTTGTAAAAGACAAAAACATTGGTGCATGGGTCTGATACTCTTTCAAATGAAGGTTCTGGAACAGTGTAAAGTGTTTTTTTGTTTGTTTGCTTCGTTTGTTGGTTTCAAAGAATTATGGGAATCCAGCTAGTCATCTCATAATTATAGGTTGAAGATATTTCAGTACATAATATTATTTAAAAAAAAAAAGAAAAGATTTACAACCTTTCGTAAGGAAAATACTTCTTTTTTTCTGATTACTGTCTTTGTCAGAAATCAAGGCAGGGAGGCTTATTCTTCCAAAATTTCTCAATCTGGAAATCAAGGAAGGATTTAATAAAATGATTTTTAAAAACTTAAGATAAGGGCTCACTACCTGGCTGCATTTCTTAATTTATGGCTAACTGAAAGGCAGGAAAAAAAACCCCAACCCAGAGTTGCTGAGCACCCTCAAGTTCCTAGCAACTTTGTTGTCAGATGGATTTACTCAGCCTCAGTCAGGATCAGCACTGATTTCTGTGAAATGTTGCAGGTCCACTTATCACCAGTTCCCAGGTGACCAATCTGCAATTTATTCATATCAGAAATCATTTTTTTCTCTGGCCACTCTGGTTCTAGTGTGGACTGTATATCATCAGGCAATGACAAGAACAGAGGAATTGATCTCTCCTGGCACAAGCTTATTTTTGTCTTTAGCCATGCCTTTGTAGTGGAGGAGATAGTATAAGCTGTCTGTCACTTATTTGGAGATGTATACACAGAAGAAACAACTCCCAGCAGCTTCAGGGAGCGAGCTGTGTGTGCTCAAGTAAAACTCATGAAAACATTTCATAACAATCTTTGGAACAAACGAAACTTTTCATAGGAGAAATGATCTGTTCCTACCCCAGAAGCTTTTAGTAACTGTTCTTCTCCACAGATGAGGTACTCGGGTGAATTGGCACACACTGACCTGGGTTCAGGGCCAACGGCTGTAAGCTGTCTGCAGAAAGCCCACTAGGCTGTACGGAGGCTTCAGTGTCAATCAGGGAAAGAAATGGAAGTTAAACAAGCACCACTAGATTCTGTGCTCTTCCCCCCCGCCCCGCACCCCGTTTGTTTAACCAGCAGGGTGGCACCAGGTGGATGTTAGCGTTCCTGTACGAGGCTTTCAGAGAGACTGATGTTCACAGCAACACCTGATTTCATTTACGATGCCATTCTCTGAAAGCCTAGCTGAATAGCTTCCTAAAGACAGTAATTTACTGTCTTTTCCTCTTTTATTCTCTTCCACCACCAAAGATGCCTATTCTTATTTGATGACTTAACTATCCTTGCTTAAAGGTGCTTCTACATTTTCAAACTTTCTTACTGTTAGAAAAAGGAGAGAAGGAAGAATTATGACCAAGCTGCCCTTGAATAGTTGCCGTGGTCTTGCTGTCCTGTAACTATTGCAAAGTGTTGCAATGCGATACATTATCTTACTATTACTGGGACATCTGAACAGCAAACAAACTTGAAAGAAAAGAGTGCAGCTTCTGAAGAGAACCCTTTGTATTCTCTACCATCTCCTTTCCTATTTAATGTGAGTACATCATCCTGAGGATTAACACTGAATAGGGTTTAAATCACTGAAGAATTAAAAAGTTGTAACACTTCATAGAAACTTAATAATTGCTTGCCCAGGATAGCGTGTGCTACCCAGCCTTTTCAGCAGAATTTTTGACCTTCAGCCCCTCTTGGCTGTGAGGTGAGCACGTATTCCTTCATTCAGTTTGCAGATGGATAAAACTTATGATAGAGTTGAACAAAGTTTACTGTTTGTAACATTCACACTTTAAATATTTAAACTGTGTAAAAAGACACCAAAACCCCAACAAAAAAACATTCTATAAAACTATAAATCATTACTCCTGTCAGTATGCACATTTGATGAGGTGGGTGGTGATTTTGATGCTAAGGTGGGGGATTAAAAAGGTATTTTTATACCCTTAAATCAGCATCTGGAAATAAAGATAATTGACATGGACCAGCTTCTGGATCTCCAAGGGTCTCATATGAAAGTAAACAGATATTCAGCAAGGAACTGAACCAAAGCTTATTGAAATCACTGAGAGTTTTTCCACTAATGGTATTGGGGTTTGGATCAGGCTTTTGAAAAGGTGTCTCAGTTTAACAGCAATCCCATCACCCCATCCAATAGCTAAGTTACAATGAACTTCCTAAGAGATTGTACATACTAATTTCAGTCACCAGAATGTTATATCTTGTTCTCATCTTTGTTTCAAGTTTCTGTATTTTAATTTCACTCATTTAAAAGTTATGAAATTAAAAATTAAGATATATAAGGGAAAGGACTTGTAGGAAAAATGGACAGCATACTGCTGCTTATAGGTTATAAAGCTCCACCCTATAACTGAGATTTGCCAAATATAATGCGTGTTATGCCATTTTTGTCTGTATTCTAGAAGAAGAGAGATGCTTTTTTTATTTTTCTCAGATAGAAATTGCAGTGAATTGTTGTGAGTAGCTTTTATAAGTATCAAGAATCTGAGTGAATTTCCCAGCAAAGGTGATCTAAAATCTCCATTGTAGGTGGATCTGCAGCTTAATAGAACTTCCCTCATTTTTTAAGTATGAAGAAAAAGGTACAGAAAAGGTGGGAAACATCTCTGTATCCCAGGATGATCCTGTTAAGAAGGGTATCCTCAAAGTCTAATGAACTTCTATTGTCAGAACTATACTCTGTGTGAGCCTCTATATTACTACCACCTCCAGGTTTGAGCTTTCTGTGAAAGTAAAAATATGAAGAGAAAGGATTCAGTCTTTTCACTGTATAATTTCCCTGGCTTTTTTTTCAGGGTAACTTGTGTGCTGATTTTTTTTTTTACATTCAAGATCTTGGCTTCCTTTTTCTCCTTCCCAACCCAAGCTGAGGCATGGATATTGATAACAGGGGGGGAAATTTGCATTGCTTTTGCTTGTGCATATATAGGAGAGGTCAGTCTTATAACCAAACAGTCTGTCACCTTTAACTGGTGTCAATGCCCTCCTCCGCCAGAAAAATCAAAAATAGAACCCTTATATTACAAAAGACAAAAGTAACTCATCTCACATCATAAACGGTAGACAAATATGAGAGAGGGACACAGTATTTAGCAATTAAAAAAAAAAATCCTCTCTTCTAATCCTGGTAACACAGATGGATATCCTAAATAGTGAGAAAATCAAATATTGTTCCTGTTAATGTTTTGTTAAGCAATTTTGACAACAATACACATTTGGCCAACTCACAAACATAGCATCCCTTGTCCTTTGAATTGTGGATGGTTTGCACTATGCTAAGAATGACAACAATTACAGAATTTGCATGCATCTGCCAACAGAACAGATGGCCTTGTAGTTGGAGGACAATGGAGAAAAAAGAAAGAAAAGAAATGTTCAAATGAAATCCAAAATAACAAAGAAATCTTAACTAGATGCTGATATACAAGGTAATAATGAACTTGATCTGAAAATATTGCAGTAGCAGGGGAAGGAAAGAGACTGAAATGGATTTGAGATGCTTTCTGAGGAAAGTAGGGGAAGTGGATGGCCATGCTTCCACCACATTAAATCATGCCTATTCTTTAGCCCTCTGCTGGACACAACTGCTCAGAGTTATATTGGTGTAGCTCATTCAGTCCTAATGTCTATGCTGAAATTAAGGTTTTGATCACCACAGACATATGAAGATACCCACAATATAAAAAGTTTACTTGTAGAAACAGATCTTAGAGGGTAAATACTGCCAAAGCTGTCAAAAATTGATTGAAATAGTTACTATAGTCATGATATTGAATGGCTGAAAAAGCTAAAGACATATGCATAGTTCCATTTCTTTTATCCTTGTACTTCAGTGGCTAATTATTCAGCTAATCAATGGCAGATAACATATGCGTACTGGTACTGATATTTTCCAACAGCAGAAACTGTTTTTCTACCACATCTCTGATAGATGCTTTACAATATACTGAACAAGAATATATCTCTGCCCCATTCATTTTACAATCTATGAAGCAAGCAGATTTCTGTGTGTATATGAAAAGCAAGACACAGGGAAATGTATGATACAATATTGAGCAGTGTGGAAGACAGATGCCATAGCACACAGTAGTTGAAATGCTATCTTTTTTTATTATTATTTTATTTTATTTTATTTTTAAAGCACTGGAACAAAAAGAAATTTCAAAAGAAAGATTTCAGTGATAGAATGAAATAGATCTGCAGAAATCCACAGTGACCTCTTCCCACATATGACAGTCAGCATGGGAGAAAGAGCATAAAGATCCTATTAGAAAAGGTAATGAATCGAATGTAGCAGTATAACCAATTGTAACTGGGACTTGGCCTCAATACTAAACAAAAGACAATAGGAAAGGTGAATATCAGCTAAGAAATACTATGAAAAAAGCTGTGCTAAGAAAAGTGAAAAGAGAAAAAGAGATTCTTAATGATCCTCTAAGGAAACAGCTGACAAAATGCATCTCTGATTCACAACAATTCCCTATGATTCAAGGTACTCTTAACAAGTGAGAGTGGGGCAAACCATATGCTAATACAACCAAGTCTTTTAAGCCAATGGTTTGTCCTTTTGGGACAAAATCGTAGCTAGTGTAATTTGGGACAAATGCTACTTGATTGGTATCTTCTGAATTCCTTATCCATTGTTGCATCAAATCCATATTTGTCCCAAAGTATTTTACTTTTATTAGTATTTTTTGTAGGTGGTATTTATCCCCTTGTTGTCCTGCCACCTGTAAGTACCTATAATTCCAGGTTGCTATCCTGGACAGCATTTATTAAGGTCTAGTCACTCTGTATGCACACACTATCTCATCTCAATTCACCTTGCCAGGCACTTCCATATGACTGCAAAGGATTTTTATTGAAGAGGGAGGATTTAACACTGAAGATTGCTTCCTGTGAATTCATCCATGAAGTGTTTTTTCCTATTTAGCTATATATTCAGATGTAAATGAGTCATATTGCTGTAGCACCAGAACAGCTCACAGGAGCTAAAAATAAATACACATTGTCCCAGACCAAGTTCTGGGACTTAATAGGACAAATTTTATTTGCTTAATTTTCCATTTCTTATTGTATTTCTTTATTTTTTTCTGTCTCAGTATCTTTCTTTTTTAGTAATTTAATTTTATTTTATACTGGAAAATGTATCTGTGAGAAATTTTAAATGGAAGAAATGGGTCTTGCAAAATTGTTCCGAAGATTTTGACTTTTTTTGTGGACATTTCTGTCTCCAATCAAATGAGAGTTACAGTGGCTTACCCTTATTTCTACAGAAGCTCTATTCCCTGCTTTCATGACTGTCATCTTCAAAGTAGACAACTTCATCATATATTCTTCAAGAAATCACCATTAAGGAGAAAAGACAAGAGAGAGAAATCTATTACTGAATGAATGCATTGTTTCTATTTAATGTCCAACTGTTCATGAGTGACCACACTGGTTACAAAAAACAGATTCGAAGCCATAAAGGGGTGGTCAAGTAATAGGTGAGATCAGAGTCTTCTGTCCCAAAGTCAAAGGGAAAAAGTGAGATGAACTTAGGAAGAGGTCAAAGAACTGAGAACTGTGACCTTCTATGTCTCAGGTTTATACTATGGTAGGGTGAGCTCTGATGAGGCTTGCAACTTGTTCTTTAAAATCAGGTTAGGGATGGTTAAATGCTGACAGCAGTCAATGAAAGTTGTGTGTATTTCTTTCACTAACAGAAAAAGTGCTCTATATAGAAGGCATCAGATGATACCTACAGTTAAATATGAATTACAGGGTCTCTATACTCAGTCAATCAGCTGGGGATGTGAATTGCTACAAGTACAAATCTAAAAACCCAGCAACTGTCACTTTTCTTTCCAGTGAAAACTGTCCTTCATTGGGGCTGATAGTCCTTTAATTATAAACAAAAATAATAAAACTATATATATTTTTCTCTGTGGTAAAACCAAACTATTGAGAAGAACTCTGCCTAGTAAGATCCCATTCAGACATATATGCATCCATGTTCATTTAATATTTTCTTTTAATTCAGATCTTGCAAAAAGACATTATCATAACTGATACTTTAAATCTGAAATCCCTGTGTTCACCATCTGAATTACTGCATAAAATTAATCATTGGAGTCAGAAGAACATTATCATATTTATGTGAGGAGAAAATTCCTACAGTTAGAAGGTATTTCCAGCACTTCTTTGGTTTCATACTGTGCTTCTTTTTTATGCATAAAATAATAAAGAGACTGAACTCATTCTCAAGAGATGCAAGTAGAAGTGTTTATATACCAATTTGGAGACTGAACATGGTTAGTCACATTCTGATCCCAATTACATGTGTGTAATATTGAATCATTTCAGCGATGTTGAATTAGTAGTAGAATCTCTCTCACAGTTTTCTTTTACATTATTGTTTCCAAAGATCAAATAAACAGAAGTTATACTGTTGGAATTCATGTCTCCTCCCAATAAGTAAGGTGAACAAAATCATTGCCGTATCTTAAAGCTTCAGATCCTATGGCTCACATACTATGAGTACAATGGAAACCTGAACATAGTCTGCCTACAAATTCCATCTACCTTTGTTGCCATAAAAAATGGTTATCCTGCATGCTTACCATTGGCCACATGACATCCCCAAAAGGCCCACATACGTATTTATGCATACATTCATTATTAGAACACCAAAGGTATAATGTGCTTACACAAATGACTCTAGGAGCAGAAGTACACTTCAGCCCAAATTAAACAATAACATTCCTTACTTATTTATTTACCTTTCATCCCTGATACATCCAAAAGCTATCCTGAACCTGCTGCAGCTCACTACAACTGGTTTTGAGTTTTGATTTAGTGCTTATATATATATAAAGTGAAACTGTATTGTATACTGAATATATACTTTCATATATATTATCCATTTATAGCTCATTATCTCCTTCCTGCACCTATACCCATACTGACATGTGTATGTGATAGCTATCACATATTATATGTTTTCATTCTTTTTTCTGGGAGCTTGCTTGTCTGATTTTGTTCACTGAAAGTAATCTGATATTTGAAAATACACTCATTTGAAAATACATTTATTAATAAACTAGTTTGTTTACTGGAGTATCAAGAGTATATCTTTATTTTCTTTAAGGAAAATTTCTCTCTCTTAAAGGTCAAGGGTTAAATGGCTAATGGCATTGATTTATAGCTAATAGTCACTTCATTTCTGTTATGGGAACTCTGAGGACAGGTTTGGTCTCCAAGCTGTGATAAAATGTAGGTTAAGTATGCCATTTATTATTTGTCCCTTTGTGATTAATTGATCATTTGGAATGTTGATTACTTAATCATCCAAAATATTAATCAGCAGCCAGCTAAACAATAGCCCTAAATTGGTTTAATACCAATGACCAGGTGGCCACTGAAAGGAAGAAATCTGTTCAGTTAAAGAGCTGAATTTAGATTTTGCTGTCAAATACTCATGTTAACCTCACCTACTTACTTGCTGTTGAAAGCTCAGTACTGATCTGGCATTTCACCAAAATCAGCCCTCCTAAGTGCTGGAATCAGGACTTTTACTCGGCAAATGTCTGCATTGTTTCAAAATCTGAGGGAAATTCCACGTGGCCCAGGCAATGTTTTTTAACACCGTCACAAGATCTTCTGCATGCAAATAAGTATGCCTGCAGCTCACTGCAAGCTAGCTGATCAATGTGATAATTCAAAGTAATACTGCAATGGTAGCCAAACTCACCGTTGCTATGTGAAGAAATTCATTATCACACAATTAAGTGTCCAAAAAGATTCCATCTATCTCATCTTTATTATCCTTGATGAAACAAATTCCCTGCTTTAAACTGGTGTATTTCCTTTTCAATTTGTTAGCGAATGCTGGGAAAATTATCCTCTTATTGTAGGCTCAGCATAACTGGGAACACAGTTTTGCTCAGCTGGCTCTGTAGACTGAAGATTTAGTGTAGTTTAGTGATCAATGAATTACTGTTGTGGCAATTGTGTTCCCATGGTTATTACAAAATAACACCTGCTCTCTGTGTGCCTCAGTTTACTGAATAATAAAGTTATTTTATAATGATCTTACTGATGCAATTTTTTGTAATGGTATTTTACTAAGTTAATAAACATGTCCTGAACTTACCTAATTATTGTATTGATAAACACAATAGAACTGATGATAGCAAGTTCTGTGCTTTAGCTGTTTGGAGTATACTGTATGTATCAAACTACAATATTTTACTGCATGACCTAGGCACTTTCAGGAAGAGATAAGGACTCTTAAGAAAGGAGCACAGTGGGCAGTCAGGCTGCAATATGCTGCTATTTTATGTTTCACTTTAATTTTCCAGATGAAAAATAAAAATGATAGAGGATAGTCTAAAATGACTGTATCACCAGTCTGTTCTTATCTGCCCAGGGCTACAACAGAAAGCATAGTAATGTGGAGATGACATTGCTGGGTGATGCAGCAACTATCTACAATCCCAGCCTGGCGTAGTTAGATTGTTTTGATCAAATCCATTCATGTAATAGTTATTAACAGTGCATGGGGAAAGCTTGAATAGCACTTGTTTCTATTCTTTGAGCACAAATTATGTGCTGTTACTCATTTACTGTCATCAGCAACCAAATTTCCTGCTGAGTTTTAAAACCTTCACTTATATTTTAAATACCACAAGGCTGGCTACTATCAATGGATTTTATGAAATCAAACAGTATGGTCCTTATGTCAAAATGTTAACAAAGTCAGTTTGACATCCCCACACAAGTTATCTGGCAATTACAGTCCATATTAATTTTCTTTTCTGAATGTACTCAATTTAGAAGTTTCCACCATCAAGCATTTCGTCACCATTTCTTCATGACCACTTTGCTCAGTTTGTGAGAAAAGCTGGAAGAAAATCTGGCAAAAACCCCTCTTTCAGGGGCAGGGCAAATTCATAACAGCACACTCATTAAATAGATCCATTTAAAAAAGTATCTTTCTCAAGTATTTGTAGAGATAACTTGGCCATTCTTCTCCCTAAGTAAACTCTGATACATTTTTTAGCATATCCTAATGAATGTAAATTAGATGGAAGATAAAACAAGAATTTAAAATACTAGAGAATGTCTATTATATGTTAGGAAATAAAGTTTCAGTACATGGTAATACTGCAGGTAGAACAACAACTGTCATATGATATTGAAGCAAGCCAGTCATGAAGTGAAAAGATGCTCCCTCAGGTAGCTTCAAAGCAAGGGAGAATATTCTATTTCTCCTAAGGGTTGATATTTAGGGTATTATATTATATATGGTATATTCTATATTAACTGTTCAACTATCTTTAGTTTTTCCATTTGAAGTGCTGTATTTATGCAGATATCCTGTTCAGTTACTCATGTTAGCTTTATTATATCTATTGCTTCAACTATTTTGTATTTAAGATGTACTCTATTTCTGGCCATGTGAAAGGTGCAGGAGACTAGAGTGTTAAAAAAACCCAACAACTAAACTCAATAAAGTTCATAGTATGAACTATAGCTAAATACCAATGTATGAAATCTTAGTTCTAAAGAAGTCCATAGAAACCTACACTAAATAGACTTTGGACATGATTTCTCCCCCAGGTATTGTTAATATTATGCACAGAAGCAAATGTATCCAAATATTATATTTTCAGAACTCATGGAAAGCTTAGTACATAGGAAGAGTTTTTGAAGTGACCATTTGGCTGTCGACAGCTCTCAAATAATTTTTGTAATTAGCTTGATTTCCATGCAGTTATTAATGATTTGTAAGGATTTGCAAAAGTAGGCAATGAAAAGATCATGTATTACAAAACAAAAAAGTTGTCTTGAGAATTTGTTATTTACTTTTTTTTTATCTTACTGTGTTTATGTTCACCAGTAGGGAAAAATAGCAAACAAACAAACAAGCAAACACCAGGTCTTGATTCTGATTTTTGTGTGGTTATTCATTTCTTCCCCCACAGTATTAAAACAGCAATGGTAAGCGATGTTGAAAAGAATTAATGGTATATACACAAACAATAATACGGCATGAGTGCCAAAATTCACTTTTGGTTTTGATTGGCTTGTGACCATCTGTCCATCTTTGTGCTTGGAGAAATGTAGGACTTAACTGCAGCAGTAGGTAAACCCTTGATCTGGTATGGAAAGTAATTAACTTACCACCTCCATGAAATCTGTGACCAAGTGATTAAATCTATGTTCAGGAATACAATATTCACTCACTTCCCTTTTCATTGATTTGTGCATAATCTCAGAGGAGTTGCTTTCCTCAGCATGTCATTGTAAACTATACCAATTTTCACATAAGACAGCAAAAATACCCAACCCTCCCCTCCCCAAAACAAATAAAAAAATCCGCCAAGCACCACAGGATTACTTCTTCTGTCTTTGAGACTGATAATGGAAAAAAGGACATTGATGTTTAAGGGAAGCAATATGCTTCCCACTATCTCAATTCATCTTCAATGTAACCAAGAAATATAGCTTCATATCTAAGAAAGAATCTATGATGCAACATTGTGAGAAAAGTACAAGAGATATCCTTGTGGCTGCTTGTTGGTATTCAGTTGCCCTGAAAATGAAAAAGCCATAACAAACTAATGAACATCTTGTGCTTAAAACCAAACTTCCTGAAGGCATGTCTGTAAGAGACATACTGCAATCAAAGCATTGGGTTGTTCCTGGAGCAAACCAATACTTTTAATAGCTGACAGTACTGGACAGAAAAATAACAAGCAGATTTAGTGTTAGTACCCTCTGTATTCTTCAGTATAATGTTGTCTCTTCAGAAATTAATACTTAATGTTTCAAACTTACTCAGATCAGTTGATTTTAAGTTTGATACATGCATAGTCCTGTTTTGGCTTAGAAGGATCATTGTTTCCTTTCTAGGTCACAGCAGAAGAGTTTTTGGAAAATGCGTTTTTTAACTTCTGGCAAGCTGGAGATACTAGGTAATTCTGACAGGTATTTTGTGTTTGTATTAGGAAGAAAGAAAGTGTCTTTGCTTGTTGTTTTTTTGGATTGTTTGCATTTTGGGTTTTTTTCTTTCCTGTATACTTCATCACAGGAATATCAAGGTTGAATCTGAAACTTACCAGGTTTTACAAGACTTTTGTTGAGAAATACTTTTTTGAGTCATAACTTAGTTTCTGGACAAAATGCATAAACACAAGACTGAAGTTTCTGATCAAGCTTTAAAAATAGCTATGTACTAAGACACTCTCACAGAAAAGCTGAATGTTAAGAAAACAGGAAACCTAAGGTTCAAGACCCTCCTTTTCTTAACTCACAGTGGATTTGAACCATATTCTTTCACATCAGAAGCAGGTATCTTTATCTCTGGTGTTTTCTGGGGCATAATTTTCATACAGTACTTATTTTCATCTCGGAGCAGATATTTTCTTTTACTCACATACACATCTTTAATGGCTGTGGAAACAAGGAGGGCTTTTCTCCCTTCAATTTAGACCTCCCAAGTTATCCTTACATCTGTGTCACTCAATCTCTGTTATTTAAAACAATCAATTAAATAACAGAATAACCCGGCCCAGGATTTCTTACAATTTGTGTCCATGATTAACCAATATTCCAAGGTGGTTCCAGAGTTCTGTTGACCACATGGGTTTTGATCCCCACCTTATGCAAGTGAAATTCAAAGCCAGCATTAAGCCTCTCTGAAGGAAAGGTACCACCAATTCTACTCCCAGTTTTCCACCAGTCTTTTGTCTGTATTGAACTGTGGACTCTAAGATGGAGTCTCTCAGGACTAGAAGAGTACCCAGCCTAACTGGGGTCTAATTTCATTAGAGACCTATATTAAAAAAAAAGCAAACAAAAAGCATCACTGATACTATACAGTGTATTAACACAGTATCTGTTTATGCGTATCAGGTACATGATACACCATTTCCAAATAAAAAACTGTCTGAGGTAATAAATACTGCATTTGGTTTTAGTGGAAAACTATGAAAAAAATTGGCTGCATTATAGTTACAGTTAATGACATCAATTATTAGGAAACAGAAACAAAAGTGTTTATGGTTTTCAAATGTTTCTGCACTACATGTTGGCTGACTAAAATGATAATGTCTGAGAGCAGATACAGAAAGGCACAGAGACTCATTTGGTATAGCTCTGTTATGCAGTAAATGAGAATGTGATGTGAGTGTACTTGGAGATTAAATGGTGATATGGTCAGTTGCTGGAACATAGGCAGGCATGACATTGATTCCATAAAGGATCATAAAAAAGATCATTTTCATAAAATGAAATAGGACTAAACCACGACTTTTACTCACCATTATCCTTTTCAAATTTAGGAGAGCAAGTAAGTGCTGTAACAGCTCAGGATTCTAAAATACAGCACTCAGTGTGCTGATGGCCTTCTGTCTGCTGCAGACTCTAACATGCCCCTGTAGACATCTCCAAATGGTTCTCCAGCTACAGGCTTATATGTCCCACATGATATATCAGCTCTTCAGGAATCCACGCAGACTTCAGACCTCTCCTGATTCTCTCAGATAAATGATGGCCAGATGTCACTGTCATAAAATAACCAATTGCATGTAATACTAAAGAATTCTGCACTCATATGTGTATCTTCACATCCAAGGAATTTCCCAGTCAGTGGAAATTTTTTAGTAATAATAAAAGCAATCATTGGCATTTGGAATAAATTATTGTTAAAATAGGTTTCTAAATAGATTTTTATATTTAAAACATATTCAGAAAAATGAATCTGAAGTGGATGCAATATAGGAGTAGCTAGATACAAATGACACCACAGAATCAATAGTAACTCACAGAGTTTATGGAGCATGTGTTTGAATATGTTCAATGACAATAATAACCAAAATGGTAATTATTAAACTTTTATTCTTATATTACCTTTGTGAAATAAATCCTTGGCCTTGACCATATCTTTAGCAGGTTGGAACATAAAAAAAGAAAATAAACAAGATCAATCAGATGAGAGACACATATGAACAGGATACAGAGCTCCAATCTCTTCTTCACCTATTTAGAGTAAATTATATGGCATGTGAGAAATAGAAAAGGTCTTACTAGCAAAAATGTCGCTTGAACTGTTGAGCCTTTGATGCTGAAAAGAACTACAGAAAAGTTAGACATATATAAAATAGAGAGGTGATGAATTAATAGCAAAACAAAGCCAACTCCCAAGAGAATAGGTACCTAAAAGAAGCAGAAAATAGTACATTCATATTCAACTGAAGTGCAGCAGAAAGGAGCCTACAAAATGGGAGGCCTAGTTCCTGGTCACCTAGTGTGAAGATCAGACCTAGGAAACTAGATTGATAGAGTGATCAGGTAGACTGTTGGGCTATTAATTGCTCTGATGTCACACATGCTCTGTGAAAAAAATCTCTGGCTTGACAGATGGGCTGTATTTTTGTCTCTCTTAATCTTAAGGGATCATATCTAAACTTCTAGCTGAGGACCTTGTAAAGCTCCACAATTTTCAGCTTCTAGAGGAAAATATGTAGGTACATTTAACAGAAACAATGGGAGACGAACAAAACAGTGATGATCCGCTGTGCTAAATGACAGACAGAATAGATTATTCAACTGCTGCTACCACTCAGTAAAAGCAAGAATACTCCTTTCATGCAGAAGCATTAAAGCATCAGAATGAAATACACTGTAAAGGCATCAAACACTAAGCGAGTACAGGGATTCAGTGCCCCATACAGAAATGATGGTGAGGAAGCAATGAAAGCTAGAAAGTGATCAAAAATCTAGATTAACATCTAATACACCAATATACAAATAATCAGAAAGTACAAACAAATATATTAATAAGCCTAGCTGCTACAGATCACTGAACAGAATAAGTTGATGTTACTGGATTGCTTCACTACAGAGGCATGGGCGAAACTGAAGTAAACCCTGTGAGTAATGAACACATGCCTAAATCCAAAAATGAACAACTGTGTAATCAATGGGACAGCAATGAGTCAAGAGTGAAGCTTTCCACTTCAGTCTGCCAAATATGAAGACATTCAGAAAAAGATACCTTTTTTTAAACTAAAATAAACTATATAATACTTATATCTCTATCTATTTTTATATTAATTTATTACTTCTTCTCAAAGCAATCAGGAAATGCCATCCCTTACCCCGGGAGGTGAGAAAAGAATGTCTGAGTAGTTGTAGTGATTTTCCAATGTGTTATAAACTGGGGTTCTGCAGGATGCTGGTCTCCTTCAGAGTTTCTCTGTGATCTCTTGGCAAGCCACTTAATCCTTCAAACCCATAGTAAATTAAGAATAATACAACGTTTATGATCTGTTTGTAGTTCAATGATAACAGATCTGTCATACTTGCACATACTGGTATGAAGATTTTTCGGCTTAATGTTCCAAAGAAGAACTAGCATGCAACCATGGTACCTAACACCTATGGCAAAAGTAAAAACTCCAGAAGTCTCTAAAAATGCCAGTTATGAGGGGAAATATGCTGATCTTTGGTAGCATAGAAGGGCAGTCTTAGAACACATTTGCATGTGTTGTGCATGTTTTAGAGGCATTGGTGTTAAATAGGAAATTATGCCTTTGAGTAGAGATAAGTTTGTAGTTTTGCACATGTACAGAAATCTAGGCTGGCTCTGCCTAAATGTTCCTGGGGTGAGTGGTTTCCTTAATCCAAACTAATGGCTTTTAGTATTATGTTAAAATGTTCATGCCCAAAATAAGAAAATGTTAAGAAACTTAGTGCAAGAGTCTCACGTGAGCACGGACATAT
>NW_010973368.1:8229778-8230145 GCF_000737465.1 Haliaeetus leucocephalus | reverse complement strand
TTCAGTGTATTTCCCTGCCACTGAAGGGATTGAGGAAAACACTACCTGTGCTCCCGATCTTTCTACTAATCGTCCCAGTGCCCTGAAATCCCTTTTGATTGCCTTTGGATTCCTCTCTGCAATCTCATCACTGCCAACCTGCACAACCAGCAATGGGTAATAATCAGAGGTCCGAACCAGACCCGGGAGTTCCCCGGTAATGTCTTTCACCTGGGCCGCAGGGAGGCAGCAGACTTCCCTGTGGGATGGGTCAGGACTGCATATTGGGCCCTCTGTCCCCCTCAGAAGGGAGTCGCCTACGACAATTACCCTCCTTTTTCTTTTTTCAGAGGATGTGAGCATGCGTGGGGCTGCCCGACTGGGCCTA
>NW_010973368.1:8229028-8229751 GCF_000737465.1 Haliaeetus leucocephalus | reverse complement strand
CTGCCTCCCCAAGCAGGGACCTGTATCCATTCCCCTCCATCTCTTAGATCCCCTCCTGTCTGGTGGCAGGAGGGCAGGGGAACCTCTACTTCTTGCGGAGCCTCCACCTGCTGCCTCTGCCTCAGGGACGGCAGGGTGTGGGCCCACCAATCTATCTCCCTCTCACACTCCCTGATACTCCTCAACCTTTCCACTTCCTCCTTCAGCTCTGCCACCAGGCTGAGCAGATCACTCACCTGGTCACACCTCACACAAGAGGTGTCCCCGCTGACCTCCATCATTTGTGGTAGACTCAGGCACTCCCTGCAGCCAGAGACCTAGACAGCTGCATGTTTACATGGGACCTCTGTCTGCGTTGCCACATTTTTCCTAACAACGGCTTTCACCCGAGCGGCAACCATACCTGGGTCTCCCTCTGGGCCGACACTCACCACTTGAGTAGCCTTCTCCAGCTGGGAAGAGGGGGGGCTGCGCCCCGCCCGCGCAAACCCGCTCCACGCTCCTGGTCGCTGGCGCTCCTCAGGGCCCTTTAAATCTTCCGCGGTTGCCCCTGGCAATGCCCAAGCCGCGTCAGCCTCTCTGGCAGAGAGCCGCCGGCTCCGGCCGGATCCCTCCGCTCTTCCCCGGGGCTCCTGGGCCTCGGGAACCTCCCGGTCCGCCTCAATCTAGCGCTTAGCCGCCAACTTACCATTGCGTCTGCTGACCTCGCCGCTGACTGAATGA
>NW_010973368.1:8163955-8229018 GCF_000737465.1 Haliaeetus leucocephalus | reverse complement strand
ATCTCTTGTGAGCTAAGCAATTGTTCAGTTCACCATGTGATACGCTCTTTTTCAAGAGCTGAAATAGCAAAAACTGTGGGCAGATCTGTGGGAGTTCCTTACACCGGCTTTTGGTGGTAGGCATGGATAGAGGGAGAGACCAACAGAGTGAGAAGAAGCTAATAAAACCAAGTCATAGCACCATATCACATCAACTTAATTCAGATCTGAAAAACATGAGTGAAGGAAGGCTATTGCTAGAGGAGGAAAGAAACCAGCTGGCCTCACAGGGTTTTCCTGGAGACAGAGACTATAAATTGGTCTAGATCTGTTGTGGAAATTAGGTGTTCTTCTCCATTAAGCTTTCCAGTTAGAGCTTTTTTCTCCCTCTTAAATCAATATTGTTTAACAAACCACTTGGATCCTACCTGAGGGAGGGGAAAATGAGTTCACTGGAAACCTCAATTTTAATACCATTTCCCCAGGTTCAGAGGGTTTTGCCAGAGCTTTGAGCCAAGACTTTTTGTACTGACCTTTAATTTCAGCCCAGCCCTTGTTGCCTCCTATCAAGTCAGAGAGGAGCAAAGGCTTGAATAAAACAGCAACATACCACCGGCTTAGGAAAAGTCGTAGTATCAAATGCCAAAACATGCATAATGACATCTGTATTTGTTTGGTCATGCCCCACTCTACAGATCCTGATATGTCTTCACTTCCTTAACACTGCTGTAGCACTTGAAGTGCATCTGGTGGGAAAGTCCCACTGACATGAGTGGGGAGGTCAGGCTGACCCCATGAGTCTTAGGTGTGCTGCTGGGTATAGCTAGCAGTCTGAGGAGACTCAGGGCAAGCAAACTTCCTGCAAAGGTTTTCAGTGTGACATTGACTTTCCTCTAAACTGCTTTATTCCTAAGCAGTTAACAAGTATTACGGCTCCCTCTATGCTGTGGCTTTTCAATGAATAAAATAAACAACTCAGGAGCACTGAAAATCAAATTTGCATCCTTTGATAAGCACTAAGAAAAAGTGCTAGAATTTATTGGTGATCTGGTTAAAAGCCTTCCTTTCTGTCCCTGATACATAGTAGAGACACAAACTTAAGAAAAGCTGACTGGGAAAATGATTTCACAAGGAGGAAGATAGCTGTCGGCAACATAAAATATCTTTTCTTGTCTACAGATTCACTGTTTCCATTCTCTTCAGGGGCAATATAAAAGAAATTGAGAGCACCATCTACTAGGAAAGGAGGAGTCCAGCAAACTGCCACACTGCTTGATGTATTTTCCTTCTCACCTCAGGACTGTCTACTACATAATTGGCAATAAATTGTTATTACTTCCCACTATGGCAAATCCCTTTGTGGCTTTTATATAGTTTGGATAGACTATGACTGAGCCATAGAGGGAATTAAAAAAAAAACAACAAAAAAACGAAAAACAAGAATAGTGCTTAAGTGCTATCAATAAGTAAAGAATATTAGTGACAATAATGTAAGGCCTGAAAAGGATTTTTGTCTTGCCCATAAGCTGTACGAGAGAAACTTTGTTCACGTGCCACACCTTGGGCACAGTACAAAGTATATAGGTTTCTTTTTCTAATAGCACATATTATTAAAAAATGTACTTGCATCTGACCTGTTTGCAGATGTGTTGCCATTCTAGTGTAAGTAGGTTGTGTTAGCTGATAGAAGTAAACAGTAAGAAAATTATATCACCTAAGGCTTTACTTGCTCTGTCTTGTTGCTTCTTACTTGCCTTTCTCCTTTTTTCTCCACTTCTTTTACTCTTTACTATCTTTATGTGTAACTGAGTCTCTTCTTAACACTCTGAAGGTATATTTTAAAATAAAGTTTTCCTACCTTTTTTTCCTAAACAACTGGACTTCCTGCTGGGTTCCTGAGTCTATCCCAGATTCCAGAGATATTTACGGAAGCTATATTTACTAATTGAAGTAAAAAGTAAACTGAAATAAACAATAATAGCCCCTACCTGCCCTTCTGCTAACGCTTCATGACTCTTTTTGTTAGCTTTTATGTTGCTGAAAATATATTGGGATTTTTGCTTGAGAGATTGAGAGAAACAAAATAGAGTCTTGAACAATTTGCAACATAACTTGAAATTATTAGAGCAGCTGGGGTACAGGTAATGAGAGGAGATTCCATAATAATTGACATAAAGCCCCATATTCAAGAAAAAATAAACAATTCAGAAACAAACTAAGGAAACAGAGGGGAATGTAACCAAGCATCCATACCCATAACAATTACAGAGTTTTTTATTTTTGCCTGGCCTTTCTGTCTCAGCCATTGCTATTTGCACTCCCCAAAATAGCCCCCCTCCATCTTTGTTTGGAGTAATTCACAAATATTCTATGAACAACTTCACAGAGTAACCTGATATTGCAAATTTTGCTTATACATAAGCCTTTTATAAAAGTTCTAAAAGACTTTAAGGTCTGAACCTACGTTTCGCCAAATCAGGTCTAATTTTGTCCTGTGAGGTCTTGTGCTGTCTCTGTTGAAAGCTTGATACTGAAAACTATAGTTTGAGTACAAGACACAGAGAAATTCTTGTTTGTTCATACAAGTGCTGTCAGTAATTCATCTTTTCATCCTTACCAATCTTCTAACATACCAAGACAAAATCTTCCCTTTCCACATATTCACAATGAGGTTAAAGACGGAGGGAGAGAGCTCAGAGTGATGAGAATGTTCTCAGAAACACAAGTGTGGAGCAAATTAGAGGTGTGCTTGGAGAAAGAAGACTGCACTGAAGGTAGAACCCAACTCAAAGGAGTGTTGACATCTGCAAAGGAGCTGGAATAATGTTTCCAAAGCTAGACCTGAAGGTCTCACCATCTTATATAGAATGAAAACTTTCTCACACCCTAAAAGTCCAGATTCAGGACAATGCAAAGACGGCTTCAAAGCTTTTAGAAATATAAAGGAGAATAACATTCTCCATCTGTATGGTGTGATTAAAATATTCTGTTATTTACCTTCCACATTACTTATGAATAATTATTCACTGTAGATATGTGAAGTAATGTTGGGCCAAATCCTGGAATTTTTTTCTTTATTTAGGAAAAAGTCATGTTAAAGTCGAGGCGTGTGAAATCTTTTTGAAATCTTTTTTTATTCACAGTATCTTTGCTGTTTAAACAGAACGCGTACTATGTTAACGTGTTTTCTTTCTGTTTTCTGCCTGGAATTGCCACAGCCTGAAGTAAAATGAATATTATAAACTAAGCTTCAAAAAGAAAAAAGAAAAAGAACAGAAAAACCTTGGAATAAAAACTGGTTTTATGCACCTGTGTTCATTTTCTGTCCTCTTGATAAACAGAGAAAACTGATTCAAAACTGAGTGAGCATTTAGTCATCTCTCCTTAGAAACTTGGAATTTTTCCCATTTGATGCTTATAACCACTCACCTTGATGAGGTCTCTCTAATGTGTCTTTTTAATTCTTCAATTAAGAATAAAGTAGTTTGTGCACTGGAATTCTGACACAGGGTTTGTTGATTGCTATTGTTTATTTGCTTATGATTTCTTTCTTGGAGAGATTCCCTGGATACAGTCCAACTAATTTAGGAAAAAAAAAAAAGTTAGACCAATTTTTTTTTTTTTTTTTTCATAATGAGGGGTATATGTATGTATCAAAATGTTCTCATGGCAGAAAAGTCAGTATCTTTTACAACAATCTATTCTTTCTACTCATGGTGCATCTTGTTTTGTATTTGCTTGCATGATAGTAACAAGGGAATTTCCTGGTTTTCAGATTTTATCAATGACAAAACCCTGTTTTATTAAATAGATGGTAAGACGTGGCTACTGTGACAACACTAGCTAAGTATATTTAGTGATTGACGGTCCTTTCCAGTCCCATTAGTCACAAAATAATATTCCTAGAAATCTCATTACATAAACATCAACTTTATTAAATCACAAGGTAAATACTTTTGGACTAAATGATGTTATTTTTATCCAGCTGAACAGAACCCTATTTTACAAATGCTTCTATCATAATTTTTTAAACAACTTGTGGCAGAAGATATTATTCAGAATGCAATAAAGATTGGCTCTGCAGCTTGTGAAATAATGAGATACAAATAATTTAAAAAAAGAGATGACAAGAAAAGTCCATGAAATGTTAATAAGAGACAATAAGCGTTTGTGGGGGTGGGAGGGTGAGAGGGTAGAGGAGGCCAAAAAGACACTTGGAGGTACTCAGCACTGATATGTCTTCATTTCCATGGACAGTGAACTGTTCCAATATACAATGCCCAGTTATATCTTTGAATGATATCAGAAAGCAAGTTGGTGGGAGTGTGCTATTTTTTAATTATATTTGTCATGCTAAAAGAGAGTAGAAATTACAAGTTAATAATTCTTTAGTGTTATTTTAATTTTCTTTCATCTTGATGGAAAAGAAGAGAAAATATTTTCTGATCCAGCAAAAGTTGTGTCATGCTTTAGGTGTTTTTTTTTTCCCTTTTTAATGATTGAAGTGCATTTCAAAATGCCAGAATAGAAGTATCAAAAATAATCTTTCTAACAGCTTGAATTTTTTTCAGATTTTGGTGTGGTTTTTTTATTTTTCTCAGTAGAAATCATTACTAGAATTCATAAAACAAGGAACTTGAAAGGACTTTGACAGGCCATCTAGCTTCTCTCTGTAAATTTGATGAATTCTACATGAATATTTGAGTCAATCAAAAATCCACTCCTTCACTGAGAAATATTTCTTCTGAAAAAAATCACCCATCTCTGTCTTGTGGCCTAAAATTAGAATAAAACCAACATGTTTTACCCAAAAAGTTTGTGGGTTAGGGAGGAGTCCTAAAAACCATAGAATATGCATTATTAGAGATGCTAGTTTATGGTCTTTTCATTTTTTAGGCCATCTCCCATCTCATAGTGATTAAATAAAATCTTAGAGAAAACATACCCTGCAAAGAAAAATAAATGCAATAGAATCCTGAAATTCTTTTTGTAAGGGAAAAGTCAAGGCTATGTGGCATCTTGAATAGTAAAGTTAATACTTGTCTTCAGCAAACAGCCTCTGTGATATTTATGATGTATCATGAATTCCTGCTCACTATGTCCCTTTGTTCTCAAGTGATGTAGAGAAGAATTTGCAGTATTTCTGGAATTAAAGAAGGACTTGTTAGTAATTCTGAATCCTAGGGTTTTTTTCTTTCTTTCTTTTTCTTTCCTTAATTTTACCTTTCCCTGCTGTATTTTAATTTTTATTCCGATTCACCACAGAGATGTCACCAAGCTCCTATGCACTAGCTATCCCCTCAGTGTCTCATCATCAGCCCTTCAAGTGAAACAGAAATATCAATTTGACGATAGTCTGAAAACAGAAATAAACCACTTTGCAGTTTTGCTCTGAATCTATGCACTTCCTAGTTACTACTACAAGCTTTCATGGATTTATAGCACTGTTAGGCTCTGACTGGCTGGTTTTTGAATGCTCATTTTCTAATGAAAACTGTTTATTTGATGTGCCTAAGCTAACATTGCCCTTTCCTATAGAACAGAATCACTCAGTGTATGTGAATACAAAATTCTGCAGGACTGTTTCAGGTGTCTGTGCTAAATGAGTTCGGGTGAATGATAGGAAGGGTCATGCAACCTGATACAGATCAAAAATCTAACCACTGAAATAGCTATTATAATGGTAGAATAAAATATCATCATTGCTGTATAAAGCAAAAAACTGCTAAGTGTGAAATACATTAGTAAAGTGTTTTGAGTTCTCACAAGAAGACCTGTAGTAAAGATGACTATACCCTAAAATTTTGTGCAGACTGTTTCTGCGTATGTGTGGCTTCCTTTCGTGATGGGCGATTTTATGTTTCTGGGCAATATGGTAGTCCCACTGAGTGTTTAAGGACATCTCAAGTCCAATACCAATGTCCTTGCAAAGTAGCAATGGCTCCAGGATAAAAGAGTTCTCTATGTTTCAAAACCTCAACTTCAAATAGAGTTGCCTGCATTCCAGATACTAATATTAACTTAAACTTTTGTTTGGAATGGCTATAGGTTTATTAGCATGAAAATCTAATTCTCACAGAATGACGGTCTGTAGGATAATAGTGAGGATAGGTAAACCTGTACCTATAGATTGAATTTTGAAAGGAGAAATTGTTCTACCTTGTCATTCTTAATGGTACAGAGAACAAAGGGATGAATAATACAGAGACTGAACATAGATGCTTATAAAAAAAAATTGGGACAGATTCAAAATTTTAATTGCTTTTGTGCCTGTGTGGATGTGTTTATGTACACTTACCTTAATATTGTAGCTTTATATAACTCACACATATGTGCTGTAATAACATTTATATCAACCTATATTCATACAAAGCAAGAGCTCTTAATTTATAAAAAAAATAGTCATATGAGAAAAATATGACTTTACATATGTATTTGCAGGATTGAATTTCTAAGTGTTTTTGAATTTTTTTACACCAGGTAGAATTCTCACACTTATGCTGTTGTAGCATTAAACTATGCTGTTTATAATATATATGTTTTCTGACATTTTCTCAGTCTGTGCTTCTCCCACACCCTTGCACATGATCCATATGTTTAAACCTCACAAAGACCTCATTTTGGTTTTGACTGAGATACAAGATAGTATTTTTTTCTAATTCATTTATAAAAAACGTGCTGCCAGATTGATATTCCAAACAGCCACACATGGAAAAGACTTCTTGCTCTCCATAATATCTAGGCATTTGATTTTTACAATAGTGTACACCCCTTATAAAATGATTACATATGTGCACTCTGAGAAAAAAAAATAATAAAGTCTGATTATTTTTTTTCTTTTTTGCTCTTCTTTCTGACCCAAATGACTATATACAATTATTACAATTAACAGAAACTAATATTTGGTTGACTCACATCATGAATTAGAGCCCTACAGGCACAGCTGATGAAACTCAGTTCCCCAAGGTGTCTTTTTGGTAAATAACAACCAGCAGCATATGTGAGACCAGAAATCTCACAGAAAATTTTGGTCAATATCAAGTGCCAATTATGAAGAATTTTATTTGAACCAATCTTCAGAATTCCAACTTCCACAAGATAATTCCAACTGCAATTAAAAAATTTTTTCAACAGCTTCTTGCCACATGACATTCTTCTGCTTTTCACACTTCACTGTCTGCTGTAAGACCTGTAGTAAAAAGAAAGGATAGGGTGCTTAAGAGAAAGTGCCATCTTTTTCCACTTGTGGAAGTACATCATTAACTATGTCTCAATTTCAGTATTCCAATGTGAAATGTGGAAAAATGTGATAGGATTCATTTACTCTGCATTTAAACTGATATGATTTATCTGAGTTGCAAATATCTCAGGCAATTCAGTTGGTGTTTTCTATAACAAAAGCATTTACATTTAAAATCTAGTGAAGGCAGAGATTTTTCTTTCAGCCCTGATTCTAATTTAAAGGTCAAAGTAATACTAATGAAACACATAGGCAGGTGTGTACTTTTGGATAAGCATTGGGGAAGTAGAAAGGTTTTAGCCTGCAAATGGGCTTCAGTGTGTTTCTGAATCATGCAAGGCAGAACAGAGCTGTGAACTCCCCTCTGTCTGCTCCTTACAACGAGCAAGGTACTTCTGGAGATGTGTGGATTTATAAGATTTGGTGGGTTGCATTTCTAGTTGATTTTCTGTGCTTATCTTCTTTTTGAAGCTTAATAGGTTACCAAAACTTAAGAGATTATTCTGATTACCACAGCCTAAAATACTTTGGTAGGTACTTTATGAAAGAGATGTTAACAAACAGCACAGGTTATTATCTAGATTTTATGAAAGTCATAGACAACAGTTCCTTTGGTTCCATTTTATGAAACTTAAATCCATACTGTATTTTCATGCATAGAATTTGTGCCACGTAACCCACTTGACATCAGCTATGATCATCTACTGGGAAGAAACCAAAGTTTGGAGGTAGCTTTTCCATTTTTTATCAACACATTCTAACAGTCAAACTGTGGTTGAATCATGGAGTTTTAAAATTTGTTCTCACATAAAACTTCTATATTATACATGTGGAACTGTAGTAATTTTTACATGATGGGTGGACCATATCTCTATATAGATACAGACATATAGATATAGCTACTTTAAAAATGCAGTGATAAGAAACAAAGTGGCAACTCTGCCTTTGTTCACACCTTTCTCAGTAAGGGACTCCACTGAATAAAGTGTAAAGTAGATGAGATTTTAAAAGCTCCCTCCCCTCTTCCTTTCTTTGGACCACTAGAAAATGCTGCTTCTGAAATAAATTTACTTCTGACATAATGTTGTTTGCAATTATTTTCTTTAACTGGAGAGTTCCTGCTTGGAATGCAAACAACAAAAATATCACCCAGTTTGACCAGAGACAAAATCAGCCAAAATTATCCAGATTGTATTAAAAACAGGATCATCCAAATTTTTTTTGCAGTACAGAAGTTCCCACTGGCTTCAATAACTATATGCTTAGGGTTTAAAATTCAGCACAAATATCACATGGGAGGAACCTTGCCATTCTTTCCTTTTTTATACTATAAATTATAATATTTTCTATTCCTTTGCAACTTCTTTCTGTTCCTGTGCTGCATATGGATGGAATTTTCTAAAGGCCTCTGTACTAGCCTAATGCAGTTTCTGCTGAAGTCTATGACGGCCTTGTCAGTAACCTCAATGACAACAGGTAAACTAATGGGAATTTAAGAAATTTCCATCCTATTAAATGTTAGTTTCTTTCTAAAAGAAAGAAAGAAAGAATCCATTGACTATTTTACTGTTGCTACTATTTTACTACTAGTTTTACCCAATAAATCAAAGCTCTGCCTTTTAGTTTGGTGGCTTATTTATTTTTCTATTGTTTATAACCACTATAGTTTGCGTATTTATAAGAAAAACAGGTTGATAAGAAATATGTGGATCAATAAATGATCAGCAGTAACCAAGCACCAGCAAGGTTAGGCTGAATTGTAACTGCTGGCTGTATTCAGGAGACTTCTGTCATTGACTCCATTTCTTTAGAAAACTTTTTGTTGCTTAGACAAGTAAACAGGGCAAGTGACACCATCATTTCTTCATTTTATTCCATTTTCCTAGGCTTTTATGCACTGCCATACCAAATAGTCTTGCAGCCCTCAGTATTTCACAATACTTCATTGTAGAACTCAAATGTTTTACATGCTGACACTCCTTTCAACTGAAACAAGAGTGATATAAACAAATGCTTAGCCTGCAGCAAAGCTCAACTGTTAGTTAGGGAGTAATGTGAACTGCTGAAGAATCTGGCTTCAGAACAAATCAGTGGTTTTTTGTTGTTGTTTCGTAGTACTGCCAGAAAGCACTTTGCCGCAGGGTCAAGTCAGGGAAATAATGCCAGTTAGCAATTCTGCAGAGTATCTTCTTCATGGCTCCATTCATTGCAATGTAATGCACAGGAGCCAATAAGAACTGGAGAAAACAGTGCAACCATTTGTTGTTTTGCAATTTTTTTTTTTTTACACAGAAAAATGCAATGGAACCATCACAATATAAGTTCTTAGCATGTCTGCATGACCATGAGGCACTCTTACAGTACTTGAACCACTCATTCAGTGTTTCTGATCTGGGAAATCAAGAGGAAGGGAGAAGGGGAAGGAGTGACAGAAAACACTTTATTTCAAATATGCTCTGAAGAGAAGCTCTGGAATTGAGTGAACTTGCTGCTTGCTAAATTTGCCTGTCTACTGCCTCATTCTGTGGATGTATACCAGAAAGAAAAGTGGCCTTTCTCTTCTTTTTAACTGTGTTATAGATAAGAAACACAGCTGGCTGATTTGGGCTTTTTTTTTTTTTTTTTTTTACATATAAAGCAGGAGTGGACAATTGCGTGTGTCAGACACCTCTGGTTTTTCCAATTAAAGCTTCTTTGGGAATATCCAGCATGATCAGAGGGGGTTTTATTTCATTAAAATATCATCCTGATTTTGTTTGGCCTTACTCCTCCATCCTTAATGAAATGTTTAGTAATAATACGACCTAAAAGTCTAGAGCTTTTAAAAAGACATATATATAGGAGTCAATTTAAGTTAAAAGCTGGTTAAAAGCTTAGAGCACTTTGTACTGGCTCAGGTGCTACCTAAGTGCACACAGTAGGAAGCAAGCTGTCCCACAGTTTCACCTTCCTGTTATTAATCACTGAGAAGTAACACCTGGTGCAGGTAAAACAATTGTTCTTTATTAGCTGGGTATTCAGCAGGACTATTTCTTCATGTGATGATATGACACATAATCATTCACCTCCATCCAAGAGTATATTTATATACTTTTAAATTCAATTCTGTATACAGAAAAATAATAAGTACTACTCCAAAATCTAGGTTCCACAACGGTCTGAGTCATCTCCATGAATCTTTCAATAAGTGGATTGATTTAATTAAAATTTAGGGTACTCAGTTAACATCTGTCAATTCTAAACCTCCATACACTTCTAGTTTCTCACCGCTGATTTGGGCAAACCTAGGATATAATTCCATTCTAGGTAGCTTTGGGCCATATTCAGTTTGCCATTCAAAGAATGGTAAGAATGAAATGAAAGATGAGAAAGTGAGAAGCCACATTCTGAAATCATTTCTTCAGGAGGAGTCCAATATGTTAGCAAGAGTCACTGTGGTCTTATCTGTGTAAACTCTCTGAGAAGCCAGAAGATGCTGCTAACACGTTGAGGACCTTTTCTTTCTTGCCATCTGCATGTCCAGCAGCATCTTTCCCCATATAGTTGTGCACACTAGTGCTGGCTTTTAGGTATGTCTGAATCTTTATGTGGCTTTGTTATAATGTTAAATATTGAAATACACAGCTATATTTTCAATAACCTTAATTTTTTTTTTACTAAGACAAGTCATCCTTTCTACTTATAATTACATCTGAAAACATGTCACAGTGAACTCATGGTAGGAAGATAAAGTAAAAATACTCTAAAAGATTCAATTAATTTTCATCACTAATGAATGCATTGAAATTTGAAAGTAAGTGATTATTCCATAGAGATAAGTATAAAAATAAATATCCGGAGAGAGGTTGCATTAAGCAAATAATTGATTAATCAATTAATCATTCTGCATACATTTAATTAATCAGATAGAAGCATCATAGAACAAAACAGAGAATTTATATAAATGGAGCTGGAATTTTAGTCATTAAAAAATAGCCAGCTGTTCTTTTGATAGATAAGCTCTTTGCTATAAATACAAACATGTGCTCTTTTTCTCTGTTTTGATAAATCAACAAGAGAATTCAGGTATAAATACTTGCCTCGTGTTAGATAGAGATGACTCTAGCTGATTTTAAACTTATACTTTTTATGAGTTGTTTTTATGAGAAATATGTGAGCTTTGGGATATATTATTACAGTGTAATAATCAATAATTACTTGCAAAAAGCCTGCTTTAAAATGTTAGGCTGGCTACATTTCTTTCTGCTTATGAATTTACAAGTAGATATGTGTTCCAAGAAGGGCACTGAATCAGCTTCCTTTGGCTCATACTTATTATCCAGATGCATATCTAGAAGACTTGGCTGTTTTTTTTCTTCCTTGCTTTTCCTTGCCTTACCTTGCCTTATCTTGCCTTCTATGAACTTAACTCCTGATTCCTTACTAGCATTATAATATCTTATATCTTCATAAGTAGCTTAGAATTTCCTACTTACAAGTAAGGTATCTCTAATATTCAGTGTGTCCATCGCTACTTTATGAACTTAAGAGGAATTTTGACCTTTTCAATTTGCAAGTCTCATATCTTGGAACTAGATACCAGTGGTGATATCAGCAAACTGCTTAACAGCTCTGCAAAATTAACTGTTTAGCGACTTCTGTCTCTATTCCTTGGTCCTTGTCCGTACCTTAGTTATGGCAATACACAACTACCTCTCACAGGATCAAATCCACATTCTATCAAAGCCAGAAGCTGGACTGAGCTCAAGCAGGTTTGTGAGATGTCATGGTTAGAGGACTACTGCAATGATTTGACCACTTCCTTCTTCCTGAAAACACTCCTTCAGGCAGGACCTCATTTCCTTATTTATTTGAAAGTGGTTTTCTGGAATTTTTCTGCTCTTCAACTGAATCTGGGTACAGTACACTCGTCGTTGCTTAGCATGCAATTTCACATGCCAGATGCATTTTCTTCCCTTTGAAAGGAGTTCAACATATATACTTTTACCAGTGCAGTACATGGGGATGAACAAACTTCTTAAAATATATGAAGTTAAGCACTAGACAAAAAAAAAAAAAAAAAAAAAAAAATTAAAAAAAAAAAAAAAACCCCCACTGTAAAGCACAGGAATGTCTTACTTACCTGAGGATGCAGAACAGGGCCAGGCTGCCTTGTCACCAGAGCAGAGATGCAGGAAATAGTGGGGAAATAGTGGTCCAAGAGAGAGCCCTGGGAGAGCAAGATCCTGCTGCAGGGAAAGCAGCATAAATTGGGGTAGCAACCATCTGTGGCTGCTGTTCACACACCTCAAAACTGGCCTGAGCAGCAGTGATCAGTTTTGAGGACTCTGCTTAAGCAAAAGTCATTGCAATGACATAGACATTTTCTGATCCTTCACCATCTGCCTCTCGGGCAATGTTGGTTTTGCCTGCTTAGCTGCTTGCAGGGCCCAGGCTAGTCTCCATACTTTCTAAACATTACGTGGTTTAGGTTTTTCCCTTGTTACTATTCCTTTATAAATCTCTACTCTTTCTCTGTGAGGCAGTTCTATATGTTGCATCAGTCTGAACTGTAAACCCTAGATATGAAAATTTCTATTTTCTATAAGCTGTTTTATACAGTTAGATGTTACTTGATTCTTTGCCATCTAGATTCATCATGCTGAAAATACTTTTTATTACCAGTCTTGTCTCCAAGGAAGATCATACTTTCTTATGCCGCCACTATTTCCTCCCCCTCCTGCTGTTTGTTCCCTCTCTCTAATTCAGGAATCCTATACACAAAATCCTTTTGTGTGGTAGAGAACTATTGCCGTTAGCAGAGTCCCACAAGCCATTGCACTGAGGTTTGTATTTTTTTCAGATCCATGCTGAGAAAATATGTTAAGTTTTTGAATTATTCGTCGAAGTGATGGGTCTTACAAGGATCATCCTAAACAGTCTGGCTTACTTCCTGTCGTTTTGACAGCAGCTAGGTCATACAAAAACTTAAGCTTTATGAGAAGGCCATGGGAATCAATACTAGTGTGCAAGTATATACTATAGGACAGCCCCTAAATTGAAATAACAAAAGTTAGGGGAGGGTACAGGCAAGGCAGTCCATTCATAAGGAATCACAGAGGCAGTTACTGAGCTCAGGCTGGGTTCCATTGTGGAGCTTCATACGTGTCAGTGTAATCTCTCTATTGCTATGTTGTATTTTCATTAAATCCAGGATAACAAAAGGAACTTGAAATAAAAGAACATGCCTACACAGTGAAGCAGACATTCTAGAAAGAAACAAACCTTTTCAGAATAATGAAAAAGGTTTAAAATTATTGTTCACACATACAATGTCCTTTTTTCACAAATATTTTCTGAGGTCTACAGAATACATAGCACTCAAAGAAATCTATCAAGATCATAGATAGATTTCAGAGATACATGCTGTAATTTAGTTTTGCCCATTTGTCAGGTCCATAGCTGGTATTATTGTTTGGAGATTGTTTCAGGATTTTTTCATATTTGAAAATCTACAAAAGAGTTTATTTCAGAGAAAAAAAAATATTTGAGAGAGTTACCCTTTTTTGCTGGAAATGTTTTAATTTAAACATGAAAATGTCAGGGACAATGGAATTCTGTTTCATTCTTAATTTGCAATGAAATTAAAACATGCTGAGCATTTAAAATTATGTAAACAATACTCTCATTGCCTCCCTTTTCCTAATGAGTAATTATCTTCATTGTCTTTAGTCTTTTTAAAAAATCTCATTGCTTCTCCCTTATTAATCACATTAACCTTCTGCATAATCCCACAGTAAAAGCACAATTCACAATTTGTGACATTTGCAAGCTCTCTCCATGGAAACTAGAAAGATTCTACAAATTCACATTTATATCCAATCTCTTCAAAATCTCCCTTATGTTGTTTGTACTTTCTTCCCTCCTGTTTTATAGATTACGCTTTTTTCCCTTTTCCTGCCTTCAGGTTTCTCCTAGGCTGTACCATTTACTTGAAATTTCATCTTTCTCCACTTTTCTTACATCACAGCCAATCTCTATTGAAGACAAAGTTACACAGTGTAAACTAAATAAAAATAGCATGGCAAACAACATGAAAAACAAGGAAAAATCTCTTATAAAGTAGATTTTTGCTTTAACACAAGTCTATTGAAGATTCTTGAACATGAAAATCTCTGATAGAAAGGTATGGAAAGATGTAAAAATGTTGTTTGTAAAAAGGCACCAAGCTGTAAAGTTAAAAAAATACTTCCACAGAAGTAAGAATCAGTATAGGTGGTATCTGCGAATGAGAAATGTAATCCTCGTGAAAAATAAGAGCCCTGATGCCAATATATTTATTCACTTGCATGTAACATATACTGGAATGTTTTATATCAAGGATTTGTAAGTTGCAACTATATTTTTTCTTTTTTTTACCTTTCCCTAGTATTCTTTGTTGTAATGCATAAAAGTTTGGTATTTGTTGAGATGATAAGAAGAAATATGTAAATATTGAAGAGATACAAATACTGGGAAAACTGAAGATCTTTCTTTAAAGTCTTGTGAAACTGCCTTTCCAGTCAAACATTTCAGGTTCAATTAATTTGGGTAATTTCACTGAGCATCTCAACAATTGAATTTACAATGTTTTCAATTTCAGCAATCACTAGTCAGGAGCCAGACACTGACCTTGTAGCAAAAGTGAGAATTACAATCCAATTCTTTTTGATGTTCATATTCTTGAAAAGAGTAATGTTAGCTACTGCATAGAATTACAGGTATTAAACACTAACTGACTCACCTAATTTGAAGAAGAGTTAATCAAGCCTTCTACCTCAAGCTGTTCAAGCTCATTATTTTGTTAGAGAGTAAATGCTTTCATCACTTTCAATAGATATTTTTTTGTGTCCACAATATATATAAAATAATTATCAGATAATTGTGAAGTTCCAAGAAAAAACACAGATTTTTTTTAATTTTTAGCAGTCAGGTCCAAGGTGCTTAAGTTATACAAATTAAATATTAATCCAATTTTAGGTTTCTGGTGTACAGGGACTGGATTTTTTTTTTTTTCCCCAGGAAGTCAGAAAATTCCTTTTGCCTTTTTTTTTTTTTAGGCCAAAAAAGCTGCTTAGGAGGAGAAATATACTATGTCCCATTGCTGGGTTCATGCATTGCCAAAGCAATATTTAATTGCTTCCAATGATATTATTGGAATAAAACCAGCCCTCTTACTAGGGATTTAAATGAAGCCAAATTCTTTCATAAGACTCTTGACTGAAAGCATTTCAAAGCAGAAACCTGTTAGTAGAAACCATGTTAAGCTGTAAAATGTTGAAAACATTCCATTACAATGTGCACTTCCCTATCCCATCCCTTAAGTATATCCTTCCACTTCATATGTCTTCTATATTCTGTACCTTCCAAAGGCAACCAGGTCATAGACTTTGGGAAACTGTGAAAACCAGTGTTTTTAAAACAATGTTGAAGCCTTCTGCATAAAGGACCATGTATGTTCCCTAAAAAGTCAACTGACTCTGCACACAGAGCATGCAGAGAGAAATGTAAAGCCACCACAGTGTCTATGCTCAGTAAGATCTGCCCCATTGCTCTCATAACAAGCTGACGAGGTGTCAGAAATGCAGAGTACAACTGGGAGGAAAATATGCTCAGATCTTTGCACAGAAGGAACTTTTCCAGTGCATAGTATTTTTAAATATACATACCCACCAATTCAACTGCAAATGGAAAAACAGTGTGAACTCATGGAGAAGACATCTGAAATCAGCAGCACCTTAAGGTGCTCTTTTAGGAAGGATAAAAAAGCTATGGAAAGTAGACACAGATGAGAACACAGAGGAGTAAGCATCATTTTTGTAATATAATAAGTTACCTTTTCGGTTCCATACCTGAAATGAGACAGAAAAAGCCTAGCTGAGACACAGCTGCTTGATCCTGCCGATCTCAGTATCCTCTGCCTTTTCTGTTCTTATGTCCATTTCTCAACTTGTGAACACATATGGGGAATATTTCTCACTTGTGCCTGTCAAAGTCAAGCTTTATGGTTTATATCCTTAGTCTTCATTAGAAGTGTGAGTTTGAGATATCAATAAATGAAATTCCCATCATGAGGACTTTTATGTACTAATTGCTTTGAGGTTCTGGAAAGCTTCAAAGTCAGGGATGGGCTGGATCACAGAATTTACCTCTGGTCTGAAATTAATGTTTTATTTCAGAAAGGAAAAGCAAACTGGTAGGAGAGTTGTTACAAAACCTGGCATTTCTGGTTCCACAGCATATTAGAACAGAAATACTTTTGTAATGCACTTTATTTACGTAACTAGTTTTAATTTACAGCTCCAGGTGTCCTTCACATTATCATTGATCCCTTCTCTTATATTTTTTCCTCCTGACACAGAAGTGCTGGTAGTTTGAAAAAAAAAAAAAGAGAATAAAATCAGTGAAAAAATATAAATCAAAGAACAGACTATGAATCTCCAGCCTAAGAACATAGAGAAATTTTCTTATATTCTATCTGAAAGGGGACAAACCAGCAACTAGACAGTATCTGAGATGTGTTCTACACAGCCACATCTTTAAGATCAGCTTCAGGGAACTTTTCTTGTACTCATTGCAAAAATAGCTACCCACCAACCCAACTAATTTTAAAGTCTGGGAGTGAGACTTGCAGCAATGTTTCAATACTCAAAGTACATTGCTAACAGGCCATTGTCCACACAACTGTTATTTTGAACATTGTTTAACAGCTGTTCTTCATATACTGTTACCTGTTTCTGAACCTTTGCTTCTGAGACTTATTGAAAATTTGGATGCTTAAGAAGTTATTTAGTGTTTCTTACCTGGAAGCCTAAGAATCTCTGGAAGATTCTTAAATGAATAAAGATGTAGTTTCAGGGAAAAGCTGTAGGCAAATACTGAGAGAACAGAGCTGAAGAAGCAAATAGGAATTAAATATTGAGACAAGACTACCATGGTTAACTATTGTGCAGAAAAGCAAGGTGCACTGGTTAGTGCTCATGTCGCCTTATTGGGCTTGAGAAGAAAGAAATAAAAAATTAAAATACAGCTCATCGTCCATGACCTAATTACAACTGTCTGAAATAATTTGTATTTGAAGTAGAGGCCACAAAGCCACAGTGAATTTACTTAGATAAACACATAGTCACACAACATGTCCTCAGCTCTGTTTGTTATGGGATATGGCATTCTTCTATTATGTCTGTTTGTAAGATGAGTTAAATTAAGCTTGAAATTGCATGAGAGAAGTCTGGCTCCGAGAAATTTTGCAAGTGTTCAGACAAGATGGTGGTAGAACATACTGCAGCTCGGTGTGTAAAACAGTTTGGATCAGCACAACTTTACCACAGCTGTAGGAATAAGATGGAGCATTCTTCAGCAAACAAAAAGCTTTTAACTCTATTTATTGACCTTAGTGCTGTCTTACCTCTCTGAATGTTAATGTGTATGATGAAATTGAAATGAATTAACTCATTCCTTAAGAATTCTTGGTATGTTCCCCCTCTTTCATGCTCCTGGGGTAAGTTGTTCATAAGGCATGTTTGACAATGAAATGGACAGGTTCTGCTGGCATTTTCTGCTCAAGTGCGAGTGATGGCAAGGCAGTAATAGCACATCTAGTATCCTGGATACGACAGAATTTGTGATCAGTGAATTCTACGTATCCAGAAATTCTGGACAAACGAATATACCACACACACTCAATAAACCATGCTTTAACAGTAGAGTTGATATGGATGCAAACAGTATGTTTGGCACATCTGGAAATTCTGAAAAATAGTAGAGAAGGGTGGACTGCTCCATAGATATTTACCAGTGTATGTAATAACTCTGTACTAGATACCACAATTCCACTACTGACAGACTGAAGAATGACTTGTATGTTACACTGACATTAGAAGAAAGAATAGAGCTTTTTGAAAACTTTATTTCATTGGCAAAATAAATAGTAAAAAAAAAAAGAATATATATTTTAATCAGCCTGGTACCTGTTTTTCCACAGTTTTTCTAGTAACTTAAAAATGAGTAAGTGAATATTGTTTCAGTGTTGGAGGACATTTTACCCTTGAAAAAGAATCTTTGATATATATATATTTTAAAGAAATAGTATTTTTAAATACAATTCTAAAATAATTTTTTTAAAAGTCAAATGAAACTTTAACCTTTAAGTCGGTATATGTATAAGTGTAGCATACTGGAAAAAATCAGTATACTTAGTGCAAAAACCTTAATCAATTCCCTCAGATCTCTTCAGGGAAATCCTTCCTAAATACCAAGCCTATGGTAAGAGAAATTTCTTCTGCCTGAAATTTCAAAATGTTGAAAAGAATGGAAATAACCGCAAAGGTTTAAGAAGTGACACTGCCTCCTACTTTTTATGTTTAAGAATGAAAAATAACCATTGCTCTGATGTGAATATAACCCAAAGCAAAGTGATTAATATGCAGTATTTTGCTTATTCCATTATTTATCTTGCTTGTCACTGTATCTCCTGTTCTTTGACATTTCTCTTCTCATTTTTAAGTTTAGGAGTTTTAGATCTCTTCAGACAACCTTTCATGTAGCTGTGGCGATGTATTAAAATCTTCAGACTTCTTGTGTTTTTCAACTCCAGTCCAAGTCTAAACAAAGTGCTTGGACACGCATCTTAAGTGCCCTGATACAGACCTTTTCTCTGCTTAATTGCAACAGGTGGCCTGTGTAACTGTGCTGGCCAGGTGCCGAAACCTTAGATTCCAGGAAAATTTCAGATGAATTTTAACAGAGGATAGAGCAAAAAATGCAGTAGCAAAGTATTTAACACAATATGGAGATAGTATGGCAGCAAAGCCCAAACTATTGTAGCATGACTGTGGACTACTCAGTTCTTACAGGGGTTTTTTTGCTATTAAAATCAGCAATGAAAAGAAAGGATAAGGTAATTAACTGAGATATACTTGTTCACGTAGTCCTATTTGTACACTGGTCCTACAGCTAAGAGGACTCTCTATGGATGTAAAGGAGACCACCTTAGATTTCTCTCTTAAACATTGATTGTAAAAGTAATTACATGAGAACAGTCTGAGGATAAGAATTGATAATCAATGGTATGATAGAAACAGTAAAGTAGGAAAAGCAAGACTATCTTTTTTCTCTTCTTGTTTCTCCTGTTTCTCCTCTCTTCTAGACAATATTTTTCAAGGAAATGTGCTGTGAATAAACAGTTATCACATTATTTAAATAGGATGTCCAAGTAACAATGGGGTTTTCTTTAAAGACTCCCTGTAAAGAAACTGGCGTCAACACTTTAAAAATAAGCTATGTTAAAGAAAGAAAATTAAGCACTTGCTGTCTGATTTCCAGTAAGTACTGTTATAATTGTTGCCTGTAAATGAACTTATAACTTTGTTCTATTAACTTGATCCTGTTTTCATAGATTTCTTCATATTCTGATTGTCCACAAAAAGGAGAGTCCAAAAAGTTTCTTCATATGCTTATTCCCTGACATCTATAAAAAAATATTTGTGACATGTTGCCTCAGAAGTCATATTGACTTCTTAACCTAAAATTAGTCACAAATTCATTGATAGAATCTCTTGCAATAACGCACCTTCTTAAATATGAATGTCTTAGTCTATGTGTCATTTTTCTAGGTGACTTTAGTGAGCAAAGCCTTTACATGTTTACACGTCATGAAGCATAACAAAATACTCTGATCTAAAGAAATAATTTTTTAATTTTTTTTTTAGATATGACTATGAGTTGGATTTTACCAAAAATTCTCATACAAGGATGGCTGAAACAATTTGACTGGATAGGTGAATAGACAGTGTTTGAAACGATCCATCTTGCATTTTATTGACTAGGAAACCTGGGTTATTTCTTTGCTCACACAGTTTTCAGGATAAATAATATATTTTAAGGTATTGACTAAATCAAAATTCTGACCAGTGGTAGGTTTATAGATTTTATTTCATCTTGAACTGCATAAGTCATTCTCATGCATTAGATGACAACTGATTGGAAAGCTGGACTTCAGGTGGCTGTGAGCGAACTGAACTGAATCCAGAGCAAAGTGCTAAGCTTTGACATGTTACCCTTGAAAAGAATGGTTGAAATAAAATTAAAATTCTTTGCTGGAGTTGAAAATTTTACACTACTTGGGAAGTAATTACTATGGGCATGTCAGACATGCAGACTGATCTCTTTTCCAGACCACTTGTTTTAAACTGTTGAGTGTGGATTAAAAAAATTAATAAGAAACCTTCATACAGACCAGTTTTCTAGCTTTCTTTGTTTTTATTAAGAAACACACAGTACAAAACAACAAGGCTGTGAAAGTAATCTTTTTGGCTTTTTTTTATGGTAGTCTTTATTCAAGTAAGTATGCAAATATGACATACCCATGCATTTATATTATCTCCCTACTGATAATACTGTTGGTTCTACAGTAGTCATATATGTATGTCCATATCTTCACATTGTTTCTCATCACGCTTTGTCATACTTATTTTCTGACTTTTTTATAAATGCACTTTCAATACATGGCTTATAAGCGGACCTTCCAAATACTGCAACTATACATATAATAAGAAATACATACTATAAAGCTCAGTTGGCAGAAGTTTAGGCTTTGCATTATATAACTCAAGCACTACAGTGTAAGACTGGAGACGTACTGCATGATAATCAAATCCTAGTCTATATTAAAACTGTCACTCTTGCTACCAGCTGTAGATACTAATCCTGTGTCAACCACAGAACTTGAGTAAAACACACTGCACTAAGTAGAAATTTGCAAGAGGAAAGAAGGAAAGAGAATCATAAATAAGACATTTGAATTACATAGTGTATCATCAATGATAAAAATGAAAATGTGATGCATAAGTTAGGCTTTAAAAAGAAATTTGTGGTTGTTTTGAATAAGAAATATTCAAATATTTTTACACTGTAATACTGTCTTGATGTAATAAACCAGTAAGTAACTTCTGGAAGTAGAAAAAAGAAATAACACATTTTTCCCTACTTCCATGATTGCCTTCTAGGCTTACCAGTTGCTATACTGTATCCTTCTAAACAAAAGGAATATTAGAAAAAGAGTTCTTAGGAGTTTGCCACTAATATGAAATTATTAGGGTGACATTTTGGCAAAAAAAGTTTTCAAATGCCACCTCAAGTTCAACAACCTAGGACACTGGCTTTCTTTCTATAATGTACTGTAGCTTTATGCTGAACTTTATAATTCGATGGACAATCTGAATGATAGGTACCTAGTTAAAAATAGCTGTTCATGTTTGATCAGATTGCAAATTGCCAATATATTGCTTACTCTTTCTGTGAAATAACAAGTCTGAATTTTCTGCAATGCATGGAGGAAGAGGGAAACACAAACCTTTACATGTACTAAGCCTCATGTAGTCAGTCATCAAATATATGGTTTTCATGTTTCCCTTCTGGCATCCTCAATGTGTTCAGACATTCAGACAAGCTGGAATAGACACTGTGAGTTTGAACAGTAATCTACATCACTTGATAGCACAAGAAAACAAAGAAGTGAGGACAACCCCCAACCACAACACTAGTAATGGAGTTTGTCTCACCCAGTTTTAAATGTCTGTAATGTGGGTGTTTATGAGCAAACATATTGTCTGTACTCCACTCCCTGCACTATCTAAAAGCAGAAGCAAAATAATTGTAACAACAGCTGTATTTTGTTAAAACATTAATTCCAAACTTCCTAATGTGGGATACCTGAACCTTGCAGTAAATAGAACTAGGATCTCATTATGAAAATAAATAAAGTAAAAAAAAAGTTAATTAAAATGTAATGCTGTGACTTTCTAAAGTTATTATGTTAGCTGTCTCCTTCATCATCTGTCTGGTCCTTTACTCAGTTTTCCTGTGCTTGGTGCAGCACATACTTGAGATAATAGAATGAAATGGAGGCAAAACAATTTTAGGATTTTGCTTGATGGTGATTGTATCAGAAAGCAAATTTTAACAAGCAAAAATAGGTTTGTCTGCTTTCTTCACAAATTCCTTTTTGTTTTTATAATTATTTGAATTATAAAGAAGATAGTGTACAGAGTGATGCTAAAACTAGAAAAGAAGACCTTTATGAAATAAAAATTCTGAAGAATCCTAATTCTTATGATAACTGAGCAAAAAAGACAGCTTTTTTTAAAAAACGAGGAAAACTAATGCTTATGAGCATGATGTCTAATATGAAGATTAAAATAAGCAAAAGAGCAGATCACAGAAGCACCTATAATTAATTTGAACAGGTGTATTTTCAAAACTTTATGCATCATATCTCTACTTACATCAAACTCAGTGCTACTTATGCAACTTTAAATTTCATGTCTGACTTCTTTGAAATTCTTTCTCCCTGAGGGAATATATAATTTTAAAAGTTTGAAAGTATTTAATGCACAGCTGTACATTACCTGGTTTGTAAAGCTACTTTTCAACTCATAATTTCTGTTATCATCTCCTTTCACTAGTCTGTGTCTAAAACCTGGTGTATAAACAAATGCTTTAGAATAACAGTAAACTATACATTACTTGGATTTGACTCGTTTCTTCTACAGATTACTTTTATTGTACTTATCTATGAAGCACCTTCTTGTATGAGTTTTACAGAAAGGATTGCATAAAATAGATGTCTTTGCTAACAGGGCACAGGACTTGGTGACCCAGGAGGTCTCTGGCAGTCATATACCCATATAATGGTATTGGAATGCTTTTTCCCTTAAGGAGTGAGCACTTCATGAAATCTGTGTTTTACAATAATTTACATATCTGACAAACTGTGTTATTACTTAATCATCTCCCATTACTTCACTATCCTAGTAAGCCGCCTGTGTATATCCAGTCCATAATGTCATGCACTGGCCATATTAAAACTGGCTTTACAATGCAGATAATGAAGATTCTCAAGAAATGGGTGGAGTGTATCTGAAATACAAGGAGCAACTCTGAGGGATCGCATGTTGGCTGAGATCAAAGGCTTGTCTTAACGATAATGAAAAATTGACTCATCAAAGCTTTGTTTAATCTTTATACTTAGAAAAAGATCAACTTGTTTAGTATTACTGGGGTGGGAGCAGGGAGGGGAGGAATGAAGGAGGAGGAAAGGAGAGGGGAGAGAGAAAGGGGGAGAAGGGGAAAAGGGAGAGAGGACAGACAGAAAGAACATCTCTCTACAGGGAAACAAGGAGACAAGAAGACAGAAACTTATCTTAGTATAGTGTCTAAAGTGTTTACTGATATTTTCGTGCCAATATGGAGCTGCTAGAATCACACATTAGAAAGGGAGAAGACTGTAGTGCAATGGCTTCATTTAAACACTTAGACTAAGAATACCAATCTGCTCCACTTAAGAAATATCACCAAAATGAAGCAGATAGATAGAAAGTCTGTGTAGCAGAAGAAGCCAACTTCCCTCACTCTGGTACTTGCATATCAAAACTGTTACATAATTGAGAGATACATATTGCATTCCTTGGAGAGACATAAGTGTTTTATTACAGAGGAGAGGAGACTGGAGATGGTGGTTCTGCAGGGACTCTGAGACTTCAGGGCTGGCTTTTGGCTAAATTTCAGAAAAGCTACCAAAGCCTGTCATCAGCAATCTTGTTTACTCCCACACCCAGGAATGTAGATCTAGAAGAGAGTCTGTATTTGAATTGCTTATGAACTCCATATGACTGGAGAGCCAGTAGCTGGCCTGTTTCAGATAGTCAGCCCTCTGAGTGGGAGTTTCAATCAGAAAACAAAGCAAGGGAAAACATGTATAAAATCTAAGCCTCTTCCATGGCTTAGAAAGCAGGGTCACATTCTAGTCTGTCATAAGGATTCCATGCAATAACCTACCCGTCCACCCACTTTAACCTGATGATCTTATTTCTTCTTGCTAGTTTTTTTCAGCTTACAGTACAGGCATGCCTTTGTTTAATGTTACAGATATTGGATAGCCTAAGTTAAAATAATAATGAATAAAACTGATATTCAGCATTGTACAATTATTGGTGATTTAACTATATACATATATGGCACAAAGCTGGGGCAAACTTGCAAGAAGAGATGGTCAGTTGGCTTCTACCATCTGTACTTTACTAAACAACTCCTTGGGTAAAAACCTATGAGAATACATTGCAGATCAGTCCCCCTCGGTACTGAGGTGACTGATGTAAAAACACAGTTTATCTCTTTCTGTAGTGTAAAGTCCAGTTTAACTATCAGGACTATCATGATACCAACGTAAACCTGCCTGATCTAGATGACAGTGGAGCATGGGGGTCATTCTAAACCCAGGTGAATATAGTGTCATATTTTTAGCATGTAACTAATAAGAAGGTAATGTCAGTACTTCATAATCATAAGTCTTTAATAGAGCAACAGATATATTAACATTAAAAAACTTGAAAGAGAGGGAGGGAACTTTGTGTTTCCTAGACTGCTAATTCTCAAAGATAACAACACAATGGGAGCTGGTTTACACTACATTTTTCTCGAGCTGCCAGAGTAATGAACGTTAGCCCATGTTTAAATGGCCAAACCACAGGATAGAGGGGGGACAGCCTTCCTCCACTTTGTAATACATTCTCCTTGATGTATAAAAGCAAACAAATATTTGATAAACTTTAGGTCATGTTGTATACCTTCCAGTAATTCAAGGAGTATTCTTTAGTCGAGAGTTACCAAGCTGCTTTCAAAAATCTAGAGTGAAAAAATTTCAACCCATGGTACACTGAGCCATGTCTTAATAGAGTAATCAGCAGCACTGGTTTTTTTTATTTTGTTTGATGTGCTAACTTTCTTGTTTTTCATTTTCTTTAGAGAAGGCTGAGTAGCAATAATACAATGCATACGCTGAATATAAAAATCCACACTCAGAAGGACTACTAGGCACTGAGGAAACTGCATTTAATACCAACAGGTAAAAGACAAAATACCCAATAGCAATGCCAGCAGTTATTAATGGTAGTGGTCTGGACAGGCTGGTGATTGGAGCTACCGTTATCTTGGACAAGAATAGACCCTATAAATGGGTTCAAGTGCTACAAACCCTTTCCACTACTCAATGCCACTTAGAGAGTGTATTATGCCTAAGCAAACAAAATGAGTGATAACACTCCTGTCTCTACTGACCTACATAACAAAATCTACACTTGTAGTGTTCCAATCAATTACTTTGCTAACCCAGCTGGCTCTTCCATTCTCAATCAATGAGATCACAGATGAAGTGCTCATTCGCCATTTCCTTGGTCTGAATGAATATGGATTTGCTCATGAACTCAACACACCTCTTGGTCTCAGGGCAGAGTAAAGAAAAAGGTGTTTCTCAATTTAGCAGATTGGTGACAAAGTGTTACAAGATGTAGCCCTTTTCCAGTGAGGCCAACGGAAACTTTTCTACTTATTTTAATTAACACACTACTAGGCATTTTTCTGAGATAAAGACTGAAGTTACAGATTCCTCATATGCATCTGGAATGTGAAAGCCTCAAATTTCAGAGTGCTGGTGATTTGCTTTAATCTATAACAAAGTTAGGGCACCGCTGGAAAATATAGAAAAGGTTAGGTCTACCATTTGGGGTATCAAGGAAGAAAATATAGGTATTAACAAGCTCTAGATAAGGTTGTGTGCTGATGGCAACGTTCTCGTGTCCTTTACTGAGCTACCAAAAATTGTCTTTTTTCTCTCTTAAGAATTTTGAGCTTTAAAACAATCAGGCAGGAAATTTCAGAAGTAAATACATTTTGCAGGAGTCAATTAACAGCCAGCATTAGACACCTAAATCCACATTTAAGGATTTGAATATGCCTGACCTGGTTTCCAGAAATGCTGAACATCAACAACTCTCGGTTTCATCAGTGCTAGCAAGCAGCTGAAAATCAAATAGATAATCAAATAAATAAATACCCATGTCATGGTTTGACCCCAGCCAGCAACTAAGCACCACACAGCTGCTTGCTCACTCCCCGCCAGCAGGGTGGGGAGAAGAGAATTGGAAGGATAAAAGGGAAAACTCATGGGTTGAGATAGAACAGTTTAATAATTGAAATAAAATAAAATAGTAACAATAATAACAATAATAACAAAAATAACAGTAATAATAATACACTGTAATAAATTGTAATGAAAAGGAAAATAACAAAGAGAGAGAAATAAAACCCAAGAAAAACAAGTGATGCCAATGAAAACAATTACTCACTACCACCTGACCAATATCCAGCCAATCTCTGAGCAGCGCCCCCCCCAGCTAACATCTCTGCTAGTTTTATTGCTGAGCATGATGTCATGTGGTCTGGAATATCCCTTTGGCCAGTTGGGGTCAGCTGTCCTGGCTGTGTCCCCCCCCAACTTCTTGTGCACCCCCAGCCTCCTCGCTGGTGGGGTGGGGTGAGGAGCAGAAAATGTCTTGACTCTGTGTAAACACTGCACAGCAGTAATGAAAACACCCCTGTATTATCAACGCTGTTTCCAGCACAAATCCAGAAGTTAGTCCCATACTAGCTACTATGAAGTAAATGAACTCTATCCCAGCCAAAACCAGCACCACCCACCCCCCCAAAAACCCCGGACAACCCACCCAAGCAATGTATTAAGTGCTTATACAAAGCACTGCATCCATAGCAACCATTCTTAAAGAATGGAAGGTTTTCTTTTAGTTACATATTTATGTATTCTTGCAAGAGTCCAGTACACTTAAGGAAGTGGTGGACTGCTCCTTGCTCAGTGAGAAGTTAACTAACTAAATGTAGACAAAATCACAAAAGATATACTGGGTCCTAGCACTGGTAATACACTAAGAAATCTAAATACTATTTGTCACATCTAGTGATTAACAACCTAACCATTTAAGTTAACATTATACTAGCACCCAGCCAGAACCTCAAAAGCTGTACACAATTTGATAAGTATTACATACTTTCAACAGGAAAATTACATCAGCAATAACCACTTTTAATTAGGCTCTCTTTAATGCATAGAGGGAAATTGGATTTTGGCTGTGTTCATCAGTCTTGAAAACAAGAAATCCTTAAATGTAGTCAGAAAACAGTTAGAAAGACATAACACAACTTGAATCAATTTGGTAATATTCCACTGTGGGCTGTTCTTGCCATTTATTTTAAGCCATAATAAGGTTAGCATGAGTCGACTGCTCATCAGATTGGCTTACCCAGGACAGGATTTTTATAAAGGTTTTAGGATATCCTATCTAAAAAACCAAGTAGATTTTCAAAAAATGTTTTGCACTCAGAAACAGACACAGAAGTCAGAAGACATTCACAGGGCACAAAGCTATTGAACATATTTATTTAAGTGTGAAGACTAAAAGGAAAAACCAGTCCAAGTGGCCACATGGATTTCTGAGAAATCATTAAGCAGATGTAAAGTTTTCTCTGACAAAGTTTTTTTAAACTACATCCCAAATCCTATTCCGTACAAACATATTGGAATTATCTTCAAAATGGTAGCTATGTGAACATATGGAATGATTTCTATTTTTGTTATGTTTCAAAAAATTATTTGTTTTACATGATCTAAATGTCAGGCCTCAACTTAATAGTATCGACTAACACTCCTACAAATTACCCAAAGTAATAGTTGCAGATTTCAAAGAATCACTTCTATTTGAAAAGCAAAATGCTTTTTTCTGATGCTCAAATAGTATCATAATTTTAACTTACTCAATCTGAAAAAGAGACAAATATAGGTAAAGAAAAATAGCTAGTAATTAGATGAAGTGGGGGAATGCATGAATTTTAATTTGATATATTTATATTTTATTTGGTATATTTATAGCATGTGTGCTTTGTAAACAGTGCCCAAAGCTCATGAATGCAATGAACCTGTTCAACTCTCTATATAAGAATGGGTTTCCAAAGTGAAGAAACTGAAGTCATACACGTGTGGGTCACAGCACAAAAAATTGCTTTTTCTTTGGGAAAACTTTTCTAGCACAGCCACCTGATGATAAAGACAATACTCTCCAGGAACACTTGCTTTCAACCCAAGAAGAAAAAGACTACATATCTCTATGCTAGCCACTGAAATCTGACAAACTGATCAAACTGCCTGAAGTATATTCAGGTCAGTCAGCAGTATGAATGTGTGAAAAACCTTAAGATAGAAGGAATAAGTAAGATGGAGCAAAAGAATTGGAGCTTCAGTGATGTCTGGAGCTCAACTGTTAGAACAGGAATGCTAAGGAGGGGAAAGACTTTGTTACACACTTCACCTGTCTCAAGTGTGTTGCTGTAGACATAGGTCATGTAGTTATTCTGGTTTTGCACATAACCAAATATAGGGTAGGTGTAATCCTAACTGATTACCATTAGATGTTACTGTACTTATTCAAAGTACATGCTGAAGAAAGTAATGTCACACTAAAACATTTGCCTGTGTGGTCAGTGACCTGCTTTAGAGGGAGTTCAGGAAGTTTATGAGAGGGCAAACATCTTGCCTGTGGTGGTAAGGAGTGACCTCAGTGATCGATATCTGTGTTACAGCAGTTCATGGAGCAGCTAATACTCAGCATGATATAAGGGGGTTTATATGTGATTTAATATACTACTACAGCCTCTTTGAGATCTTGAAGTAAAAACTTCACAAATAATTTAAGTATTTTATCATTTTCCTGGCCTTATAGCTATTAGTCCAATCATCGAGTCAGGTAGTTTTTAAAACTAAACTAGACTTTTCTCTGGGTCAGCTCTTTGAACCCACAATCTGTTTTGTTGTGATTGTCTGTGTTCACAGTATTTCTCTGATCCATCCTTATTATCTGCCATCTCAGCAACTGAATAAGCATTTTACAAGTCTAGGTAACAGTTTCATGTCAGACAATTATTTTTACTGACTGCTCATTTCAGTCAAGTAATCATTTTAGAATTTGTTAATGATTGTCTTCTATCTTTTTATAGAGAGAGTACAGGGCAGAGTGAATCTGAAATGTCTAAATGTCAGATAGGCAGCTTTTTAATATAAGATGAGATTTGCCCAAAAGAATCACGGAAACCACAAAGCCACAATCAATGTCATGAAAAAGGTACAAATTAATGTTAAGCTTTATAATTACTTTACTATTTAGAGGCGTCATATATATGCAGATAATATGTCTTTGTAATGTGGTTGAAATGATATTTCTGAAAACAGATGCTTTCTCCTGCCATCTGTGATAAGCTTGTTTGTACCCCAGCCTTCTTACTTGTTTAGAAGCCAGAATAAATAAAACAAAAATGTCTCCTGAAAAGCACTGGTAAAATAATGTCAGTTCATTAATTTTCATACCATGCCATTTTCCCATGTCAATACATAGCATGTTTTTCTCTCTGTTACTTTTAACAATAAGCTTATGATAATTTTATTTTATTAGTAATTAAAAAAAAAAAAAGGAAAAAAAAAAGTTCCCTAGTTCTTTCTAGAGTGACTGCTTAACAGACCAGGGAGCTGCTCAGCTAAAAGCTGTGAGAACTTCGTGGACACTTACTGGCCATGTGAACCCAGCCAAGGAAGTCTTGAGAAGCAAATACCTTGGGGGGACTGGTCATGACCATTGTATTAACAGCCAAGGAAATGCTGGTGTGGGACAAAGATATCTCTCACAGCTGCACTGACTCTCTGTGTATTAAGTGGGTTTGACAAATACTGGCTGATAATTCAGTTTGTTAAACCAGCTTTTATAATCCGGATAGAAAATTTAACAAGCTTTGATGTGTAATGGATGACTGTAGGTGGATGTGCCAGCTATATTTTGTCCTGCAATAATGCAGGGTTTTTTTCTTTTTTCTTCTGCATCCTTTGCTTTTTCACAATATCTTATTTGAAATGAAGACAAAGGAAGCAATAAAAAGAATAACAATAAACTTGTGCCTCAACTAGAGCTAAACAGACATTTCAGAGAGAAAATAAGAGAATTTGCCCATGAGTTTAATGGTTCAGAACACTGGGACTAAATATAAAGTTTACTTCTGTCCTTCCAAGTTCTGCCTGCAGACTGCTGAGAATGACACTGTAACGTGTTCTGATTTAGTGGTTATTTTATGGCTAGGACACTACAGTGTCCCTGAGTCTTTTTATGACTAGGAAACCACTGTGTTCCTGAGCCTTTTCACCTTGTCATAGAGAGAAATAATTCCTCTAAAACAAGATGGTAAGAAGACGTAACAGAGCTTCAACATATAGAGGCTGGAAAATATTTCATTTCTTTCAAAACTGCTACTGTCTTCCCACTGAACTTTACAACACCTGAAAAAAAAGGTACTATACAATCCAGTAGGTCTTTGAAAATATTGGTGGGTCATTAATATTTGTAAAACATTTTAGAACACTTTTACTGAAAGGTAATACTAAAACCTCTTACCATTTAGTTATAGTTTAGATGGTTTTTTTGCCTTCACTTACATTTATTTTGGATTCTAAAGCATACATTCAGTTCACTTTCTCAAGGGTGCTTTAACTACACAGTAAGACAGATAGTACAATTAAAAATTATTTTCTTTGAGAAACCTATTAAAACTAAAGTCTTCAGTGTGTGTTTATGGCGTATCATAAAGTTGTATTTGTGTGAGCTTGGAAAGTAATATCATATGTAAATAGTCAAGATAAAAAAAAAAAAAAAGCCTGGAACGTTCACATAAAAATTCTAAACTAAGGTTTTCTCAATAAAGACAGATTAAATCCAGAAAGCTTAAATACAGATTTCCAGCATAACAACCACTGTGGACTCTACAAGGGGTTGTGCCAATTGCAGAAATAAAAAAACTTGAAAGCATTTGTGTCCTTGTTATAAGAAAGTGCTTTGGGACAATGTAGTGTAGTTATACAGTAAACACTAAATAAAAACGTTTTCAGTGTCATTCCCAGAAGCTTGCAAACCAAACTTGGGGGAACAGAACTAAGCAAGTGCTTATAACTAGTACAATAATTTGTAGTTTGTGCAAATCTATGGTAAATGATCTTGTAAATGGTTATCCACTTTGATTTAAGGACACTGAAGACCATCCAGATTTCCGCATAACATGGAATCTGAAACATTTAATATTAGTATAATTAGACTACCAAGACTGACACTTTTATTTATTTACCAATCCTCCTAAAGTCAGCAAGATGGAATAGCCAGCAGAAAGAATAGCCATTCTATCTTAACAACACAAAAAACATGGCCTTATTTGGACAGATGAATAAAGCTACACTTGGAAAAAATTGTCTGTAAGTACTCCAATACAGTATCATACCCTTCAGACTTCATTCTTATAATAAACAAGATGGAAAAAAATATTGAATTTTTGGTTTCAAAAATCTTCACAGTATACTCTAAATTGTATTAGTTTAATCCATTCTTTTCTATATAGGAATACTGATATGAACATTTAGGAATGCTGGTATAAAAAGCAGAAGAATCTAATTTTGCTCATATTATCATCCTCTGTGGAAAGGTTGATTTATCACTTTGAAGTGCCTTAGTGTCATACTGGCATACATGGATCCACCCTGGCAATGATATCTCTAAGTATGTGTGAGTGTTTGCATGTGAGACTATATGTGCATATTCATATATGCATATATACAGATACTCACACGGGTATGTATATTTACATACACACACGTCTATGCTGAATTAGATTAGTTACAAGAGACAGAAAATTTAGTCTTCAGTTTTTAAAATCTTTCAATATTTTATAAGATGTGCCACTGAAATGTTCAAAATAACAATTATTAAATTGATTTTTTTGGCAACAAGCAGGGAATGTATGTAAAAGTTCTTTACCATTAAATAGTTTCAGCTCCCTATTTTCTTATACATTATTGTTTACTGTTTGTAATGCTTTATTGACCTTAAAACTGTCAGTGACCATGGATGAAATAGCAAAAATGCAGTTTTTAATTCTTCTTTCTTATGTCATCCACTTGAAGGGTGGAGAGACAGAAAGAGAAAAACAAAATAACAGTCTGTTTTGGGTGGATATATTTTAATGAAACAATGATGGCATGAGAAAAATTATAGCAAGCTTGGAATCTTATTAAATAGGATCCAGCTGGGATTATTGGACAGAGTGCAGGAGAGCAAGGTCAAAGACAAAATTGATTTATGATCATAAGTGGATTCTATTTTTCTAGACATAAATGGGACTTATTTTTTAAGTTACATTCTTATGTGTGTGTGTAGATTTTTAGATAGAGCAGATATATAAGGTGGAGAAAAATATCCCAATAGATTTTAAGGTATTTCCTCTTTATGTCACCCCATTTGGATCTAAAATAATATTGATGTAAATATTTTGAGAAGAGTGTTCTCCCACAATATACAATGCTGTCAGAATGGAGAAACATTATAAAGTTTTCAGAAAATATAAATTCTATTTCCAGTTTGAACTGATTACTGAATCAAAGCAATTCAGAAAAGTATACCTTCATAGGTATTGCCATAAACAAGGTTACATGAAAGCTGGCGGTTCCCTAGGCACTTTAGTGGAGCTACGGTGAAACTGAGATTTAACTGGTATGGTGTACGCATACAAACATTTAGAGAGACAGCATATGAAGCATATGAAAAGTTACTGTGGTAACAGTAGTTTGAAACAGGGTAGACTTTCCTTGCCAAAAGAAGGATGACAGAGTTGCTTACCAATATTGAAAAATACACAGGATAAGTCAGGGAAATTCTTTATTTGAGCAGGAAGAAGGAGCCGGGTCATTCTGTTAGCCCATACTGTAGCTGCTAGAAAAGTAGAGAGACCTACATAAGGAAGGATCTTCTTAGACTGTCCTGGAGAATAGGGCCACCAGCTGACTCTGACTGCCCTATCACATGTGGATGCAGAATTGTAATCCTGCCTCCCTTATTCATGTGTTTTGTGTGCGCACACATATTCATGAAAGTTAATACATTTTAAGAGAAAAGTACAAAACTTGAATTTAACACAGTAACTAGAATCATTACTTCCCTCTGCAAGGAAAACAAGTTGACAAATCCTGCTGGGAAAATAAATAAAAATACATGATTGTAATATTATAATTTTAGTTCTCCCCAGCTATGTCCTACAGCTATCTACACATTCATTCATTATTAAACACACATTAAGAGCTAGGGCATTCTTTTAGCAAGAGCTATAACATAAAATATTAGGCCTATGCTTTTTCCCCCTAGTCTTGACACCAGATTTTATGTACAATGTATTGTGGGAGAAGGATGGAAGAGTGACCTAGATCAAGTTTTAAATTCAGAACTCTGTGCCTTCTTAAATTACCTGCGTGAGTCTGTGCACAGAAACATGTGATTGCCTGTGTGTATGCCCATGTGTTTATGTCTGTATTTTTGTGCATAAACAGGTTTCAGCTTGCTATGCCTATACTCTGACCTGATAAAATAAGCAAGCTCCAGCCTAATTGCATGTGTAAGCATAATGCCCAAGCCAGTTGAGTTCACCATTTCAGCTGATCTTATTATCTTGGGAATAATGCTTCTCTAACATTGCTGGTCAGCATCTGGCTGGTGTAATGTGAGCACATACCTATGCACAATTTTTGTAGACATGCCCTAGAATGTCATTTCTCCTCTTGTCATGTAAGTCTAAAAATATTACCCTTATGCAAAAAGGAAGTTGGGATTTTTTTCCCACTTGTTTTTGTGGTGAACGTTACCTCATACAAACTTAATTTTTTTCTTACAAACAAGAAGATCTTTGACCCTTACAGCTGTATTGTGCACTTGCCTGGACCTTGGAGCTTCCACTTGATAGTTAATACCCAGAGAGATTTTTGGGGGCTTGTTTTTTCAGATGAACTTTCACTTTGTATTATTTAATTCCATCCCATTTCTGTCATTTGATTCTTCCCGTATATAGCTCCTGTACAGTCTAATACTCTACAAGTGTTAGTCAGCATCCAGTAGGATCCTTGAAAGGCCATTCAGTAATCTCATCAAACTCATTAATACCACTTAGTGACTGTTATTCAATTACCTTGTCTCTAATTACTTAGATGCTTAATGTTTGCTGATATGGATTTAATCCCCTGATATGCTAAGAGCTGAGAGCCTTTTTTTTTGAGCTTTTAAGTGTCATTCATAGGTGTGGTTGTTTAGCTTTAGCTAACAGCCAAATGTTCACCCAACCACTCACTCACTCCCTGTCCTCAAGAGGACATGGGAAGAAAAGAGGATGAGAAATCTTGTGGGTTGAGATAAACACAGGGAGATTGCTTACAATTTACTGTCACAGGCAAAACAGACTCAACTTCGGGAAAATTAATTTAATGTATTGCTGATTTGGGTAGTGAGAAGCAAGAAGATAAACATTAAATCAACACCTTCTTTCCCATTCTTTCAAGGTCCTTCCCTCCACACTGCTCTCATCACTCTGAGCTTCACGTTGGGTTTGGGTTTTTTTTGGGGGGGTGGGGGGTGTTACGGTCAATACATAGCCGTTTCTCTGCCGCTCCTCCCTCCTCAGACTTTTCCTCTGCTCCAGCATGGGGTCTCCATGGGCCACAGCTCCTTGAGGAATATCCAGCTGCTCCAACACAAGTCCTCTCCAGGGTGCAGTAGGTATGTACTCTGCCACGGAGCAGCTCCTTCTTCTCTGACCTTGGTATTTCCTCTCTTGTTTGTCACTTTTCTTGTTCCCTCCTCCTTTCTCTGTGCAGTGCTTTCTACCCTTTCTTAAGCAGGTTTTCTTAGAGGCGCCACCAGCTTGGCTGATGTGCTCAGCTGTCTCTTGTGGTGGGTTGATTGTGGAGCTGGCTGGAATGGGCTGTGTCTGGCACAGGGCAGACACTGACCTCTTCCCACAGAGGCCACCCCTGCAGCCCCATCCTCTCTTCTTTCCTCCTTCCCGCTACCAAAACCTTGCCACCTGTGCCCAATACATTAGTTTTACACTTTCAGAAACATAGTTTCAATACATAGGATATAACTTTTTTTTTTCCCCAACTATTTGCTCCTTTTAGGACATTTTTTCACATCAGATAATGAGACCTTGGATGAAAAAATGGAAGAGTTGTTTCAGTGAGTGCTATTCTTTCTAATCTATAGATTTTAAGGCCAAAGGGGGACTAAAAGACAGCTGGTCTAAGTTCCTAAACAATCAGACCATAGAGTTGCAGCCATGAATTCTCCTTGTAATTTATTCTGTTCTGATACTGATAAATGGTGTTTAACTAAAACATATGCACTAGCTGTGCTTAGAAGCTGTGAAAAAAACTTGTTGTACTCAACAGTTACAGCCACTGACTTAATTCTGAGGTAAAAGTAAGAAATGACCAAACTCCTTTACAGAATCACATAGCTGAAACTATAGACACCATTAACAAGCACCCAGGCACGTGAGAAATCTCAAGCAGCAGTTGCACCATACATTCAAAGATGTTTGGTGGAGCTTGATGCAGAATGCTTATTTTGTCTATTTAAATAAAAAAAGTAAAATAAAATAAAATAAAATAAAATAAAATAAAAGAAGTAAAAGTTCAGAGAAATATAAAATTAAAGAACAAAAGCCACCAAACACAACCATGACTGACTGATAACCAGATGAGAAAAGTTTTGCATGATGTGTGAAAGGGAATAAAGAACTTAGTTTGACTGTTTTCTTCACATAAATTTTTCCATGCATTCTTTCTAAGTAAACACCAATGAATAGAAGAAATACCAGATTCTTTTATGCATTTTTCTTTTTGACAGAAGTAAACAACTTCTGGAGAAAAAATAATTACTTTGAAAAAAAAATCCCCTACTTTCCATGCACCTATATAGTCTTAATTTATAGACTTTTTAAAAATAGAGAGAATCTTAATGCTTTTCTGTTTGTGAAAATTTATTATACTCAGGTCTTTATGTCATTAGCACCATCTATTTCCTTTCTACACAATGCATTCCATGACCCAAAGATGACCCATTCCAGTAAAACAAAGAGTAGTTTTCTATTGACATCCTTGACAGAAATCTTCCAGTTCAGCATACAAATAAGAGAGTAACATTGCTACTCAAGTAAACTGGTGCAAGGGAGCTGTGTTGATTTACCAAAGCTCTAATAACATTTTGACAATGTCTGTAAGGTATAGTCAGCCTCACTGGCAATGTTCAGGTTATCTGAAGTGAATCCTGGGGTATCAGTCTACCAGCCTGTGGTCAGGAACCTGAAGAGATCTCACATGAAGAACCAGTGTATAATGACTGTCATTAGCTTTTATATACAGATTTCCCTCCTAATAATCTAAGATTTTGAGACCAGCTGGTGATACTCAGGCTTCACAGCGGAGTTGCAATATGTCTGGAGGGCATATCTGGATCAGGTGGTCAGAAGCACCCCAAGTTCAGTAATTCAGTCTTTGTTACTAAATAGAGTATTTGCATAAAGGACAGTAAAGTAAAGTAATTCCTAAATACTTTCTTACAATCTACTGCACCATATTTTCTGAGGATACTAGAAACATTTTGTCTCACCCTCCAATGGTGGGACCAGCTCAACAGATGGGCAATCAAACGTAGTTTAACTGCAGGTTAAAAAGGCGAAAGTCAATAGAGACAAATGCATACAAAGGGCAAAGCTGTTAGCAGAAATTTATTGATGTCAAGTCCAAGCCTTGCTCTTTATTGCTCCAATTCTGTCCTTACAGGAAGGAATCACTCAAGTCCACATATAGAAAATAAACAGAGCGGTTACCACCCAAATCTCACTGTTTCCCTCGAATCAACAGCTGCTTTTTGGAACATGTTTCTTTCGTCAAGTGAGGCTGTGGTTTAATTCCAGAGGCTTGCCTGTGAGTGAAGGAAAGCACAGCCAAAGCACCAGCAGTGTGATTCAACTTTCAGCAGCCCAGACAGAGTTAAGCCTCTGGAATTGTTACCCCCTAAAGGAAGATAAAAGCCCAGGCAAGGGAATTAGTGTGAACTTACACCATTAAACAGACATGTATACCACTGAGAAAGATGTCTGCTTTCTTATTGTTGCTGCTTACTATTGCTCTGAGTAATGATGCTAAAGAGCTAACCACTAAGACAAAGGGAAAAGGGCATAAGAAAATAGAGGGGATTAATAAAAATCAGGGATGAAAAAATATGGGTTTCTTGTGACAAGTAGTCAAAAAAATATGTACATAAGAAAGAGCTAGAAACACAGCAACTATAGGAATCACTCTTGCAAGCTGATGTATTACATGGGATTATAAGAGCTTTTTTTCCTGCAAGCTGTGGTAATTTATGCAATTCAGTTTTGATTTTCATTAAAATGAAGGGGAGAGACTGTATTTTAACTACAAATAAAGCATACCGGCTGAAGGATTGCTACTGGGAATTTGCACTCAGAGAAGAAGGGTAGCGCTCTGTTCAAACACGAGGTCTAGGCACAGAAATGTAAGTTTCTTTAATTCTCCTTGTATCTTGATACCAAAACAAAAATTGAGAGGCATTTTCAAAGAAGCCTAAAGGTACTCAAACCTCAATGACTTTTAATATGATTTTCATGTCAACAGCCCTAGTGTCTTTTGAAAATCTTCACCTAGAAGACTAGTGGAAGTTGGAATGGCCTTAGGGCTTCACTTATTCATGCTTTGTTGCTTTTGTCCCTTATGCGGGTTTTTTTGTAAATAGAATTCTTTTATTCCGCATCTGTTGGGGGAGGGGTGATTGGAGGGGAAGGAAGAAGAACATTCTCTGCTAGATTTATGCAAAGAAATAGGGTCAATATTATAAGCAGGGGAAAAGTTTTAAAGGAGATTTACAGTACTAGATTTCCAGAAATATTTAAATACAAAATAAATCAACTTCTTATCCACTATACACATTGCAGATGTTAATGTCTGACAATTTTGAAATCAATGCATTGTTTAATCAAAATCAGCTTACCCACATATTTTGAAAAGAAGATTCACCCTGCCTCTTTAATTTCCAGTGACAACTGCCTATTTGGTGTGATTTATTTACAATAAATAATTTCATAAATAGAAGCAGATCATTATGGAGACAAAGGGAATGATGATTTTATTGACAGCTTGGATTAAGTTAATTTATGTATTTATTTATTTATTCTCTGGCCAAAATGTAATTTTCAGATTTGTTTTGCAGTCTGCTTTAAGATTCTTTTCTCCCCAGTAACCATGATGTCTCTGGGAATCATTTTACTCCGTTGTCTTAATTGTTAAAGCTTGTCATATTTTGTATCCTGCCATAACCCAACATGAGAAATTCTGAGGATGTCTCCCACCTCCCTTTACATAAGTATACCTGACTTTTTGAAAGTATTTGTGTTCGTCTTCCATCTCTGGGTGGTCGATTCTGTATGCACGTATGTGTTAAATGACTTTTTAATCTGAATATACTAACACATGCATATATGCACGATAACTGAGGTACTTGAACATATATTTTTTCATGTTAAAAGTAGTTTAGGGAAATGTGCCAATGAATCAAAGAAATGTATGTTCTCTGTATTTAATGAAGCTTCACAGACTTTCAAGAATTCTGGTCTTTTAAATAGTCAGAGAATTGAAAATACAAAACTGAACAAAAATTACCATGTTCTCTGGAGTTAGGAAGGGAAACCAATATATTTGATGCATAATTTAAATAAGAACTCAGAAGACTTTTTAATTGAATTTGTTGATGTTATATTTGTTGATGTAATTTCTTTATTTTATTTTGAACTCCTTGAAGATGTTGGTGAGACAAATTCTGCTCTTATTCATACTGCTATAAATTTCAAGTAACTGAATTAATACAGTTGTTCGGAATTAGAACTAAACTTTTTTTTTTTTCCTTCCAAAATAGATGCAGCTTATTTATTGAAAGCCAAACTTCCAATGGAACATTTCTTGGGAAATGCTTTATCGGATCCAAGATGACACTTGATGTATCATGTCTTTGTCCACCCCTCAGAATATTAAGATAGTTGGAACATTCAAGCAGTGGGAAACCTAGACCTCAGTCCCTAATTCCCTAATAAAACTCACAAGTTTGAATATGGATCTCTTATCATGACAGAGAAACTTAAATGGACAATATTTCTTTCTCTGTTCCGGTGAATTATATCTTGGAAAAATCAGATCTTGGCCATTGAGTTAAGTCTTGGAAAAATTAAATCCTGGATGAAATCATTGGATGTGAAAAAATGTTTTCCACCATGGTGTACTGAGGTTTTCCGAGGAAAGGAAAGGAAAGGAAAGGAAAGGAAAGGGGAAAGGAAAGGAAAGGAAAGGAAAGGAAAGGAAAGGATCCAAAGATTTTATTTAAATTTTTATAGAGTAGCGAAATTACTACAGTTAGAGAACAAAAAGCTCTAAATAAAGGAAGTGAAAATTAATTTGGGCTCATTACACTTTGTAACAAAATGTAGCATCAGTCATTAGAAGACAGATGGATTAAAGGGGGCTTTAAAAAAATCTCCATGAAAATTCATCTCCTAATGGGACAGAAGGAGAGGACAGGCATATGCGGGCACAGAAAATCTATCTTAACATCTTCCTTTCTCTTTCCAAATCCCAGAAACAAGCTTTGATTGTGAGAGGGAATAAGGATAAACAAAAAAGCCTGTTTCTACTTTGTTTTTAAAGTGAGATGTAGACTTCAGCACTTTACATTTCCTTATAGGTTTGGTTCTCATTGTTGGCATCGTAAAATATTCTGTACATCTTTCCCATAATTTGCCCTTAAGCTCACCTCATTCAGAATCAGCTAAAACCCCTTTCACGGCACTACCTATGGGGTTTTGCCAAGTCCATAATTTCCAAAACCCTTTAAGACAGATTTTTCTGGTGTATAGGATCTGTCAAACAGATTAGTGAAGAAAGGCAGAGAGGGTACATTTGGGAAAGATAGGTCTTTGAAAACACAGAGCAACTGTGAGTCTGTTCCATTCTTTGGCCAAGATGCTTGACTTTTCAAAGTCTAAGAAAAGCTTTCTTCAGGGGTATGAATTTTACATGAGCTACCATGTATCACTATATTTGCTTCTTTGACAGAGTGCCATTTTTTTAGCTCATTAATACCATTTTTGATGGGTGATTTAAACACTCACATGTAGGAGAGATTTGGTTTCCTGTGTCTTAAGTATGGCTCATTAATGGCTCATTTCTTAAAAGTGTTTGCCAACTTTAATTGAGCCATGGTTCCTAGTATATCCAAATAGTGGTTAGGTACAATACATTCTTCCTAATGTGCTTTCTAATCATTGCTCTGCTTCTGTCAGGAGCAAAGGATATGAACGATATTGGCCCCAGTTGTCTACTGTTCTAGCATTAGCTATAATTTGCTAAATCAGCTTGGAGTAAATACTCTAGTATCCAGTAAATTTTGTTTAATATATAGCAGGCCAAACTAAGCACAGTTTACTGCATGTACATGCAGCTGATGTAGATCAGCAATTCTTGCTGCTGCAACTCTTTTGCAAAGTATATTGAATAAATATGATTTCTTTATAATTGTTTTTTTGTTTCTTGGATTTTTTATTGGTAGAAGATTCAAAAAATAACCATTTCTCATGCATACCAGATTGATTTCCAGATTCAGTTACAGGATATTTTATATTTTGTTCTGGACTATTTATTTTTGTGAATGCCTTTTTGAACCCTATTGTACCATTTTCCATAATAAGTGATTAATTGATGTTCTTATATTTTATCAAATCAAAAGAATGAAGTTTTCACTCAGTGTATCCCCAGTCCTGATTTTATGATTCCTGCCTCTGATGCTCAGAAGGAAGCCAATTCACTTTGTAAAAGAGTTTGGGTGATGAGTGGTATATTTTCTTCTACTTTTTCTAACAATAAGAGCCTTAAATGTAATGTGCTGAGTCTTCAGAAGAAAAAGAATTCATGACAGAAACTGGATAGAAGAAACTACACGGAATAGATCTTCACAAATAATGGGTAATTGTTTAGGTTGCTACCACCTCACAGTCTGCTATTAAAGCTTTAGGTGTTTTAGTTTGATATTGTTCTGGAAGTAAGGACCTAAGCTTTTCCCCTGGGTAACTGGTCTAAGAGTCAAGTTATTGAATAATTCATGCATATTCTTTTCTTCTCTCTAGCCTAAGTACTTGGTCATTTCATGAAAATAGAATTAACTACATCAGGGGAAACTGAAAATTCCATATTCTATGAAATTATACCACATTTATTATTTTCCCATGGAAGTGAAGTCAAATCCTCCCAGACAGAACAGTTTTGCGCTCCCTGGGACAAGGAATCAATGAAATAATGAATAGTGGGTACCACATTTCCATCGCCTTTGGCACTTAACCTGTGAACAGGCAGATGTCTATGTATCCCATTTAGGGGGTAAGAACCTTCTTATTGCAATGAATAAGCTACCATAGTCTTCAAAGCAGTTGAGCTTAATGCATCCTCTTCTGACATTATCCTTTCGACTTTCTTTGGCATGCCACTACACTAGTAGGCTAGCTTTCCTGTCTCCAGCTCCCAGATGCTTAGTTCCTTCTAGGCATGAAGCTAAAAAGTAAGCACCTCACTCAAGCATACAGATGCTAGGAATTAGAGACCAGAAACAGTGTGCTGCAATGATCAGTCTTGCAATACTTTGTTCTTTTCTGAATCTAGTTCTCAGATTTTCTGTGACCTCATTTGAAGAGAATAGTTCTTCCCTACTTTTCAGCAATAAACATCTGCAAGGTGTCCTGATGCACCATCTTAAGGTGCATATAAGCATCTCATTCCAAGATGTACCAGATCTACTTGAAGGACAATGTTAAGACAGAAGAGAATCTTGGCACCTTCCACAGGGAACTTACTTGCTTATATATCCAAAAGACATCTAGCACATATTCAGTTTATCAATTTCTAGAAAACTAACAAGGAACACAAAATAGAGAGGTGGATTCCCCTTGGTGGGACATTAGGCATCAAGAATTCTTCAAATAAAGAGATAAAAAATCCATCTGGTATGCACTTTCTAAAGAGACGATTATGTTTCCCTATAAATTTATGTAGGTAATACATTACAGTCTATTAGTAAAAATACTCATGGTTTATGTAGTGTTACTGTTATTGCTATTGCTGTTACTATTACGATTACGATTATGATTACTATTACCATTACCATTACCGGTACTGGTACTGGTATTGTTTCTATTATTGGAGTTGTTATTATCTCATCTTCCAGTCATGAACCAGGATCTTATTGTCCTATTTTCATTTTCTGATTTAAGGCTGAGACTTCTTTTTGCTCCCTTTAATATCTTGCATACATACATTAGAAATTGACTCGTTCCCAGCCTATGAAGCAATGAGGATTGCCAAATTTGTCACGGAATCTTTCAATCTCTAAGAATAGGAAGTTCTCTAAGAGGAAACTGCCTCTCCCTCTCTTTCTCATACACATGTTCGTTCACACATACATACATATCTGGGAACAAAAATGACATTCAAAGAATATTTAAGGTGGCTACAGAAAACAATAAATGAAAGGAAATGTTAGTCAAGGGTGAAAGGTACCATATGTCCTCAAAAGCCTTGGCACAATGGGGAACCACCTAAATAGCTTTTTTAATGCACCCTATCGTGCCTAGGTATTGATGGACATATGGTACATTTCACCCTGAACTGTGAATTTCCTGAAACAGCTGTAATGCTCTTTTACTGTTTTTCTGGATAATGACACATTTGCAGCATACATTATTTAACCATTCTTCCCTGACCCTTTAGGGGGCCCATGTACTTTAACAGTCTATAGAAAACAGGGTATCAGTGGAACATTTATCTTCTGGTTGCATAAATATGTCTTATTCATTGACATATTCTGCACAGGTGACTGTGCACCATGAGAAGTCCAGCAAGATATTCAAGATTGTTGCCCTCTGGTAAGATCACGAACAGGCTCAGGACACAGGCACATAATGGAGTTAAGCATGAGAGTAGCTCTTTGCTTTGATAGTGGTACGGTTCCTTTCCTTACTCTTATTTTCACAAGATAAATGGGGAAAAGTGCATGGGCATACATGGACATATCAAGACAGACCCAAGTAAAAACATATCAGTTAATAAGATAATATGATGTTGGTATATGTATATTATTCTCCCTGTACGTCTAATTCCTCTGTGTTTCTCCTCCTGTGACATGTCATCCTTTATACACACCACAGCATCATTCATTTTTAATTTCACTGCTGACTGGTAAGTTGTAACTTCTTAATTATTTTGATCAGTTACTGGCAGTGTGAGATCTAACTTATAAATCTGTTTGGGCAAATAGATCAAGGGAGAGAAATTACATTATCTGCAAGATTATATCTTTCTCGTTATTTAAAAAAAACACAAATGTATAAATTTTCAGATTAAAAAGCTTTTAAAATTAATTATTTGGTCTAAATAAAACTGATTTTCTCATGCCAGAAACATTATTTGAACAATTTTCTTACTGTCCTTTAAGGGAATTACTGATTGATGAAAAACTTCAGGTTAATAAAGTTTTAAAGGCTGTTGTTTCTTTTTTATTATTATTGCACTTTCCTCTTGTTATCATCTTGTTTCTGTAAAGGGCACAACATATTTTACAAGTGATCAGTCTCTTCATCACTTCTGTGGAGTAATGCACTGCACAAATAGAGTTTTTGTATGATAAACCAGAGCAATCAGGCATCTGAGTGGTTCAGAGAGATTGGTACTATAGCTTTACATTAATTTCATCTTCTGTTTCGTGAACCTCTAGATCATGTATTCAACCTCAACAGCTAAAATTAAGCAAGAAGAAATAAATAACCATTTTCCCCACCGTGTATTTTATAGAAGTGGCATCTACTTCATTATGTAATCACCGATTCCTGTACCGCATACTAGATTATCACGTTCAAAAGCTCTTATGTGTAGAGTCGAACTGCTCCTTTATTAAAATGTTTCCAGAAATGTTGTGGTCAATAAGAAATGCATATAAATTTGCTATTTTTGACTCCCAAAAGGCAAAGAGCCTCGAATAATGAGAGTTTAGCTGGTGCTGGTTTGTTGGGGTTTTTTCCTCCAAGGATTATATTCTAGATTTTTTGCATGTCCCCCAGTGCTGGTCTGAAAACTGAAATTGCTCTTTTCCCAAGCTTATTTAATTAAGATAACTCTGGTTCTGTCACAGGTCTTACACAAATGTTCATTTCTTACTCGGAGATTACTTCTACCCACCCAAATTTCAAATCAATCACATCTTGTCAGATGATGCATCAGTTCTGTCCCAGCCCTCTACTTTCACATCAAATTTGCAAAGCAGATCCTCCCTCTCATTTAATTTTACCTTACTATTCTGTCCTCCTGCTCCTTCTGGTATGCTACAGCATTTTCTTGATGCCTGGGGAGTGAAGTTGCAAGGTCCTCCCACCTTTTCAGGAGGAGGTACTGCACTGAGGAGGAATAAGTAAAGGAGAGAACAGAGTAAAATACAGCAGAGTTTTTCTGCAGCAGAACTGACTTAGTGCTTCTCTCCCAGAGGAATTCAAATGGGGTAGTCAGGTGGTCAAATGAGTTTCCCTTCCCTCTCCCGAGTAAGACCAAAATACAAGCAGTACTCCTCCACAGTGATGTGTTTCTCAACACCTATAGTAGAAACTGGACAATCATCACTGTAAAGATGCTGATGACAACAAAGTGGTTAGATTTCTATCTAACAAGCTGTACCTTAACTATAAAATAGCTGTCTATCATTGTTTCAGAAAGCAAAGAACTGGAAATTTAATTAAAAAAAAGGTCAATGATCTGATTTTCAGATGCCTATTTCAGGGTTTTATAATATTTATGATTGAAAATACCATATTATTGATATGCTGTGACAGTCAGACAAATTATAGTCAATGTCTCAAACATTCATTAAAGAACTTTGGTGGAGAAGACAGCCTCTGTAAAAGCGCTGGAGTTGTGTGAACAGGACAATGTGGCCAAAGGAGAGGGCCCTACGTGGGACCACGCTTCTCCAAAGCCACAATTCCTTATCTTAAGTGACCATGAGAAGGAGCAGAGTGTATGCGTCCGGAGGAGGGGACCCCACAGAGGATGGGACTGTGCTTCTATCTTAAGCGGTCATGCCAGCAGGGAAAGAGAGGCAACTCCCCAATGAACCCCCATGCTCACTGACCAATTCCAGAGAACCCCAGGAATGTGAACTGCACATGTCAAGACCACTGACTAACACACTATAAAAGAAGGGAGAACGAGTTCTCAGTGCATGCCTTCCAGGACTGGATCTCTAGGCTGGCTGGACCAGCGCTGGACCCAGGACTGGTGAAACCTGTTTCTTCTTTCTTTCTTTCTTTTTTCCTTCCTTCCTTCCTTTCTTTCTTTTTTCTTTCTTTCTTTTTCTTTCTTTCTTCCTTCCTTCTTTCCTTCCTTCCTTCCTTTCTCTCTATCTCTCCCCCCGCCTTTTTCTTCTCTCATTTCAACAGTGCCTACACTTCATCCTTTTAAACATAAGCTGTTGACCAAGTCTGACACTACGAGTAGATCCAGCTGCCCCAGGCTCCTCTTTGAAAAGGAGTCCCGAAAGCAAGGGTGTCTGCTCTGAACCTCGTGACTCAACAGGAGGGCTCTCCTTCTGACACAGTTTCATGTTCCTTTTTCCTCTTCTTTTTCTACACCTCCCTTCTCTTTTCAAACAGCAGCTTGATGACATGATGCAAGTTTCGTACTGATAAGTTCACTTGCACTTGGGCAAGCTTAGCTAGGCTGAATAAATGTTGATTGCTGTTTGAACTCCCCTGGTGTCGTTTCACCTTAATTCCGACAAAGGAAATCCACGAACCTGAGTCACTCCAACTTTGGGATGAGACATATGCTAATTAGCACTAATACAAAACCACCCTATGATTATCCAAACAAAAATAAAAATCACAAGAAAATGTTTATCTGATAAACTTTTTAGTTTGAAGTATTTCATGTTCTTCACTCTGGCATGGAAGAACACTCTTAACAGGACAAGAAGGTGAGCTGCTTTCTCTGCTTTGGGTATAGAAACCTCGTCATTATGGAGAGGTCTGAATCTCACAGTATTACACCCTGAGCCTCAATAGTAACTTAAATTTGTACTTATATCCTAACATAAATAGGCTTGTTCATTACCGAACTCAACAAATGCTGGAAAACACACTTCAAGCTTAGGTTGTTTAATTTTCAACACCTTTTGAGTGGCTTGGATTTTATTGTTTGCTTCCATATTCTGTATATCAAATCTACAACTAACATAAAAAAACTGGCAACACAATCTTAAAATTCCATTCTTCTTCACTTGTCCACAGTTTGCCAACTTTCCAGCATGGCCCTTCCTAATTGTAAACTCAAACAGCAGCTGTCACACATAAAAGTATTGATGGAAACGAAAACTGGAACTTAACAGCAAAACAAATACTGAAGTGAATGATTTATGAACACAAGAGAATTTTAGAGGTTCTTAATGTTAGAAAGTAGCTCCATCCAAACTTCCCGTTGTACCCCGAATAGCTAACTTAAGAGCTCAATTACTGCCCACAACTTGCAAATTAAAAATAAAATTAAATTTATTTAAATTAGACCTATCCACAAATTCTTTTTCAGTTTTACGTGATACATAAAGCTCAGCCTTGGAAAATATTACCAAAATGTGAGGATTGCTGTAGAGCATGAGGGGATTTTTTTTTTGTACAGAGGAAAAATATTATGGATCCTGAAGTTTTAGACAGCGGTAATTACTAGACAAAACACTTGCAGTTATGAGAAGAGAGAACACAAAGACAAATCTGCACTTAATTAGATTGAAAAGGTGTCCTCTAGTTGCCAGAAATCCACCCTCTCATAGGAAAAGATTGCTTGTTCCGTTGTAAGGAGAAATGCAGAGAGCAGCATTGTTGTTATATATAAACCCAAATCCCACTAAAGGACAGTATATAGGCCTACAATTCATGTATTTAAACAACTTTGTGTAGAAAATGGTACAATGCTGTAAAGGTACAAACCTAGATTCACGGACTGCCTTTTTTTTTAAATTTACCCATAAGCTCCATATATTTTTTAGATTCACTTTTGTGTACTATTTTCCATTTCAAAATGTGATAATGAACTCCAGGCAGACATGGATTTTAATACTCTAAATCACTACTTGTAAGCAAATACTGTTCTCTGATATTGGCCTCTGTAAAACCCAGTGTACTGCGCAGTTCTTGCAGATTCTTGATCTAGAAATGAAACAGGTCTAAAATGTATGTGAGACCAGATGCAGCTCAGAAATACTTATGCATTCTTTGCTGGCAAGAAAGTGTCTATTCTCTCTAAAATAACTGCTTTTTTTTTTTCCATCCCCATTTTCTTGTTGAAATCTGGCAATCTTTAATTAGCCATTTATTTACTTGGAATTGCACACATATGTACACCTATTATAAAAATGTTGTCAGAACACCAAAATTAGAGAAAAAATAGGTAGGTCTACACGTTAAAAAAAAAAAGGGGGCATCCACAAATTACTACTGCCATCTATTGGTAATAGCTTGGAACTACAAGTTGTTATAATTTGCATAACAGGTTAAATAATTAAACATTTGACTCATGACATCCTACCAGAAGAAAGATGTGAAAAGAAGATAGTATATTACCGAAATCACTTGCAAGACACCATTTTTGGAAGAATTTCTTCAGTGGGAGACGTGGGTATGTCTGGAGGTGTTCTTGTCTATTTTTGAGAGTATAGTCTGTGTTTTTCAACGAATTATCTTAATCAAGGGTCTGGAGCTAACAGTCTTTAATCATGCCAAATAGTACTTTTTGTACTATCCAATAAAGGACTCAGGTGCCTAAAAGCTCTTTACAGTAACACAAGCTTCCAGCCTTGTGTTTCATTAACCTGGTTTGAGCACATGGGCAGAGATGAATGGCTTCTGACTGGAATCTAGAGAAGTGGCACCTCTGAGCATGAAGCTGTTCAAATTTAATAGTTAGCTGCCCAGGCTAGGCACTGGGTTGTATATGAAATCTGTCTGGACCTTATGCATCGAGGTTAGTGTTACGGAGGAAGAACTTCCATCTCAACTGGGATCTACAGCTTGAAGGCCTCTCTTCACGGTCCGTATATAGTCAATAGAGTGAATAAGGCCAATTTTATATGACAGCCCATAGAACCTACTTGTGCAAAGAGCAGGAAGGTCAGGTTCATCTCCTTGCTTGGCTGAGCTTGTACTCCAGCTATCCTCCCAGGACTCTGTTTTTCCCACTGATTATTAATGTTTTACTCTGAGAACAAGGTGGGGGTGTTCAATGACTGCTCTCACTGAAGATGAAATACAATAAATCAAGACTGGGAAACTAGAGAGAAGCCATGACTAGGACACTTGGGCATTTGTCTATCAGATGAGATCCCTTGTTTGCAGCTTTCTTTCCAAGAGGCCTTCTGCCTTTTGCAAGAATCAGCCTCACCATCAAGGATGCTCACTTCCCAAAGAATGCACAGATCTTCTCCTTTCTGGGCGAGTGCTCTGACCAGCAGTGTGTTCAATGCCAAAACCAGTAACAATACTGAGCACCAGCATATGTTAGAGGTTAGTGGAGTCTGTGACTGCAGGCCCCTGCAGAAGCTGATGCTATCAATGCATATGAGGTGTGTGGTGACAGAATAACCCAGTTTAGGACACTTAGGAATTAGGGGCTTAATTATCCCAGTAAACGCCTAAGTGCTGTCTTGGTAATAGACATTAACTCCTGACTAACCATTCTGAAGGTGCTCCCTGTGTTGCAATTTTCAGAAGTATGTATAACCAGTCCAGGCTTATTAATTTTTCTTTTTGGGAAGTAATATAGAATTCACAGCACATAAATGGTGAAAAAATTATCATTTTCAATAATCACTGACATTGCATTCTGTTTATTCTATTTTCATTTTTATCGCTAATTTTCTGTTAGGCTTCCCATTATAAAATATAAATGTTTTTAAAAGAAGAAATATCTGCTTTGGAATCAGCCACGATGAGCAATGCTTGGTTGATTAAAACTATAGATTAATGTTGTGTTTCAAAACAAAGAAAAAAATGAGTAATCTTTCATATCAGTGAAACAGACTCATTCAGATAAAAATTATCCAGAATTTGTATTATCATCTTCCTTAAAATATGGAAGACTTCCTTTTTTAACAGATACAGAAGAAAAGTTTTGCCTGCTTTTTAGCCTGTGAGGAGGGATTACAGTATTAGTTTGCTGGTGTAATGATGGCAGTGGACGTTGTCTTTACTGACATATGCCACTTCTTCATGCTCCTACTTTCTCAAAATCAAGGTCCTTACTCTGCACTCAATCCATTTTCTCTCCTCCCACAAATGCTTCTTTCCAGTTCTCAAAGGATCAGATGTTAATGTCATACCTTCCCCAGGTACTCCATCAACACTTGTGGTGGACATACTCATTTTCCAGGTTATAGCTACACCTCACCAACATCATAGCCCTCTCCTGACCTTGCTTTCACCTGTTCAGCCAATGTAGATCTAAGTCAGACTGGTGATTAAATTGAAATCTGCTTCCACAAAGGTGAGGACAAGACTACTCCATCCCCAATGGATGTGCAAAATTACATGGTGAAAGCAAAGCAGTTGTTTTGGGGACAATTTTCTGCAAACAACACAATGTCGTGAGACAGAGTAAGCTCCATAGTCCCTGCAATGAACAGCCATAGACTTTTGTCCTGGTTTCAGCTGGGATAGATTTAATTGTCTTCCTAGTAGCTGGTACAGTGCTATGTTTTGAGTTCAGTATGCGAAGAATGTTGATAACTCACTGATGTTTTCAGTTGTTGCTGAGTAGTGCTTATACTAAGTCAAGGATTTTTCAGGTTCTCATGCCCAGCCAGCAAGAAGGCTGGAGGGACACAAGAAGTTGGGAGGGGACACAGCCAGGGCACCTGACCCAAACTGGGAAAATGGGTATTCCATACCATGGGACATCACATCTAGTATAGAAACTGGGTGGAGTGGGGGCGGGGATCGCCGCTCAGGGACTAACTGGGTGTCGATCGGCGGGTGGTGAGCAATTGCACTGCGCATCATTTGTAGATTCCAATCCTTTTATTATTACTGCTGTATTTTATTAGTGTTATCATTATCATTATTAGTTTCTTCTTTTCTGTTCTATCAAACCATTCTTATCTCAACCCATGAGTTTTACTACTTTTACCGATTGTGTCCCCATCCCACTGGGTGGGGAGGAGTGAGTGAGTGGCTGCGTGGTGCTTAGTTGCTGGCTGGGGTTAAATCACGACAACTTTATATCTGTGTCCCCAGCTTTTACCCTTTGCTGAGATATAGTAGCATCTCTGGTTTTAGGGAGGTGGATAGGAGGTACAGGGCCATACCATAATCCCTCTGCCTCACCCCTGTCCTCTATCCCTCTGCTGGGATAAGCTGCTATTTAAATGGATTTTTTCCTCAACAAGAGTGCTTTAGGAGTGAAAAAAGGAAAAGGCTTGATGTGCAAAAACAGAGACCATGGACTGCTGAGGCATTCTTGGGAGGCTGCTGTCTGCAGAAGCTGCTCTGCCACTTCTACAGATTTTGCCATCAATATTCCATCATGCTCTTGTCCCAGGCAACTTCTTGCTTTGCCTAAGGACATCCCTGGTGCCTAACAGCACACAATCCAGACCTCAGACTGGCACTGTTCCCATTTCTGACACCTCTTGCAACCCAGCATCAGCATCACTTTGAAATTGTTCAGAAATCACTGCAGGAAACATTGTAGTGACTGGGTCTCTTCTTGCCTAAAAATATAACCTGCAAAAGGTATTATCCCCTAGTCATTTAAGAAAATCGGTTTTCATTCCATTTGGCTAATTCATCTTAGCTGAATCTGACCTAAACTTCTGCTTTCTGTAATCAAGACACAGCAGGAAATGAAAGTGATAGTCTTTATTGTTTTTAACATGAAAATGTTTTCAATTAAGTAGTATTTACCTTAGGAAAATGTCAAAGATTTCCTCCTGCCCTTTGTGTTACTATTGTTTCATAAAGGCAGTTTTTGCAAGACTTTGTAAAATGCATGTTTGGTTGGCTATATTTGTGCAATGTAACAAGTCAGAAATGTTAAGTCTTTGATAATGGAAGAACAAATTTCTGAGCAGAGAAAAAAATGTAGAAAGGTCTTGAAACATATTGTCTCTCTCTCTTTTTTTTTTTTTTTTTAACCTGTGGTTTTCTCTTGTGCCTACTCCTAATGCAATTTTTGAAGTACTTCAGTGTGTTTCAGAGAGGCAGTTACAATCTCCGTAATGCAAATTGTCCAAGCAGTCATTTAAAAGCAACACTTTTTGTGCTTGTCAGATGAAGGGCAGAGAAAATGACCAATTTTCCCATCCCATGGGTGATATTGAAAGGGGTGGGGAATTCACCCAACTGTTAAAATTTTAGCAGATTTCAACTGAGTTATATTTCTCCTTTCTTTCCTCCCTTTTTTTTCTTTTTTTTTTTAAATCTAGAACTCCTTCATTCAAGGTCTCTAACTATGACCATGCTTGCTGTAGTCATGGTTAACGAAAAAATACATTTGTATTCTCTTGTAATGCAGAAGCTCATTGTTGTCACTGCTTCTGAACTCTAAAGGGATTGAACAAAATTTTCTTCTTACTTTGTGTTTCTTGTCTTTCACTGATAACTCAGAGATGGTACTGTTAAAATTGCATTGTAACTTGAGGTAACTTCATAGAGTTACACTGAGGAGATGACCCTCAAAATAGAAGTGTTTACCCTGAAAATATTTTATTCTTGGACAGTCATCAAAAGAAAAAGTTGGGGTTTTTTTTTTTGGAAACAATGGCAAACCTTTATCATTGTCACCGAAAGGAAGACTGGTACCATCCTTGTGAGATAAATTGACAATGGTATTTTCCTTTTTTTGGAATATAGAATGTATTACTGCTAAAGGTAAAGTGCACACATAGTGAATTCAATATTCTTGCCTCTATTGGCGCCCCCTCTGAGATAAAAGCCACATGGCAAAAATAATTTCTTTTTGACAAAACATTTGTGCTAACATTCCCTTTTGCTGGCATGGGACTAGTAATGTAAGCACAGGTACAACAGGGAGGTTCCTTGAGTGATTTGTTGCCTCATAACATTGTGTGCTCTGGGATTTTCCGTCTCACAGGGCGTGCCTCAGCTGTAGACAAAGGGACAGCTGCAACACTGTAGGTATATCAAAGTGAGCTTTAACCTAACTCCGTCTGGTATTGAATGCAGAGTGGAAATCTGTTGAAGCACAGGGTTTGATAAAGACAAATTTTTCAGGCTGTGTTGAACATCCTGCCACAAGAGCTATGTTGATGCTTGCAATTTAACCCTTGCTCATGTGTTTCTTTTAACTGCAGTGTGGTCACACTGACATATCTTTATTCCTGCTAGAAGTCCTTATTCTCATTATTGTTCCCTGTTAGACTGAATCGTAGGATGAGAATTTCACAGTCAGTGGTTTAGTTAATCAACAATTTTGACTGTCCTGTTTTTAACTTGAGTTTTTTGTAAAAATTTGGGCTGGGAGATGTTTCTCACTTCTGAAAGGAGATGACCAAATGACATGGCAATTAATCTAATCAGTGCATGTCCAATAGGAATATTGTGGAACACTGTAGAAGAAGTTGCTTGGAAGCTCACACTTAAAGAAAATATGTTTTTATTCCCTTGTTTTTATTTTTTCTCCTCAGACATTTTAAAGTAAGATAGTCCACTTGCTAGAATTCTTTTTTTTTTTAAGCAGTATGAGGTATTAGTAACTCATTTTAAAGAAGAAATCGAATATGGTGACTGAAAGGATGAGACAGCAGTCCTGTCCTTACTTATTTGGTTATGGCAAAATTCCCAGAGCCTGTTCCATACAGGTAGTTATTGTGTACAGCCTATAGAGTACAAATAGGAAACTGCAACTTAAGGAAAATGAGTGTCAGGAGATTAGAAATGAAACTAAAGCTCCTGTTAGAAGGAAGATAAATCAAAAGAGCACTTTGATTTCTTCTATTTAAAAATAAAATAAAAATGACAATCAAAAAATATGGCAATATTAAGTTGATACGCTGAATAAGGAAGTGAAGAGCAACAAATCCCAGCTGGATTCTCTGTTTATCTTCATTCTCAATTTATTGTACTGCATGATGCACTACAAAAAAGGTGACCAAATTCATTTTTTGAATATACACCAACCTTCATAGCAATATGAATTCATTTTCTAGCTGCCAATTTACCTCATTCCTGAGCTGTAATACCCCTGTATTATTTTGGTTTTCCTAGCCTCTTTGAGGTAGAGACTGTTAATCTTTTATTCCCCTTTATGCAGCTATATCTTGAGGTAGACATGTGAGATAGGCAAAGTGACTATCAAGCTACTGGACCCATATTAATTTGTTTCTTGACCAAAAATGTAATTCCAAAGACAAGATTGTTACAATAACTCCTTGCAGCATATCTTTGTTTTCTGTAAAAGCTCCACTGGAACACAGCTGTGTAAATTATGTCTGGATATTTTCCAAAGGATACCATGTATTAATCCATTATAGCTGTAGAGGATCACAGAGATGTGAGTTGTTCAAGTATTTTCTAAAGACAAGTGAAATTCAGCAATTTGGTAAAGTATGTCACAGTGGAAGTGTATTGCATAGCCCACGCATGGTAAATATACAGCGACTAGAAAGCAAATATTTCTTGTTTGTTGTAATACTATGTTATGCATGAATGGAGCTGACTTATGAAAAACCTCATAATAAGTATTGGTATCTGGGGGCGGAGTAGAAAGCAAAAGTAGCTGAGACACAGGAAGCTGCATTAATTCAAGAATATTTTCGTTTAGATGGGGAACAGATGTAACTGTGAATACATAAATAGCTCAGGTACTGTTTTATTTCTGTATTAAGGTCAAAGCCCACATAAAATGTGCTTATACTTGCATGCAAATTGAAAAATAATAGTAGATTATTTAAAAATTTCATCTTTCTTTTTTTCCAGGATCAGTCCTTTCTTTCTTATTTCTTTCTTCCTCTCCTCTTTCCCCCAATTCAATTCTTCATTTTTTACTACAATGAAAATCTTCTAACTATGAATGTGAATCAGATATAAACTGATTATTTAGACCTCTAATGACATCATGGAATTTATTTTTAATCCAAAAAATTCAAGAGAGATCACAAATTTAAAATGAGGACTAAAAATGACCTTTTTTCTTTCATCTTTATGCACAATTTGTGGTAATCAACTCCAGTTCGGACCTTTAGCTATTGAAATCAGTGGGCATAGGCAGTCATTCTTGTTGATATATTTGAAAGAGACTTTTAGAAAAAATGAAAAGGAAAAAAACACTTTAAAAAGTTGTTTTGTGTTATCAAAATGTTGTGGAGCAAATTGGGTCTTCGTATTTTCCAGTTTGTTCAGCTGAAGTGAAGTAAGCAAACTTTTACTGATTGTATTGAGTTTGCGTGGCAAGGTTTTGGTAGCTGGGGGGGCTACAGGGGTGGCTTCTGTGAGAAGCTGCTAGAAGCTTCCCCCACGTCCGACAGAACCAATGCCAGCCGGCTCCAAGATGGACCCACTGCTGGCCAAGGCGAGCCCATCAGCAATAGTGGTAACACCTCTGGGATAGCAGATTTAAGAAGGGGAAAAAAACTGTGCAGCAGCAATTGCAGGCAGAGAGAGGGGTAAGAACATGTGAGAGAAACAACCCTGCAGACCCCCAGGTCGGTGAAGTAGAAGGGGGAGGAGATGCTCCAGGTGCCAGAGCAGAGATTCCCCTGCAGCCCGTGGGGAAGACCACGGTGAGGCAGGCTGTCCCCCCTGCAGCCCATGGAGGTCCATGGTGGAGCAGATCTCCACCTGCAGCCCTTGGAGGACCCCACGCTGGAGCACGTGGATGCCCGAAGGAGGCTGTGACCCCGTGGGAAGCCCATGCTGGAGCAGGCTCCTGGCAGGACCTGTGGACCTGTGGAGAGAGGAGCCCACGCTGGAGCAGGTTTTCTGGCAGGACTTGTGACCCCACGGGGGACCCACGCTGGAGCAGTTTGTGCCTGAAGGACTGCAGCCTGCAGAAAGGACCCACACTGGAGCAGTTTGTGAAGGACTGCAGCCCGTGGGAAGGAGCCACATTGGAGAAGCTCATAGAGGACTGTCTCTCGTGGGAGGGACCCCACGCTGGAGCAGAGGAAGAGTGAGGAGTCCTGCCCCTGAAGAGGAAGAGAAAACATGTGACGAACTGACCACAACCCCCATTCCCCATCTCCCTGTGCCGCTGGAGGGAGGAGGTAGAGAATATGAGGAGTAAGGTTAAGCCTGAGAAAAAGGCAGGGGTGGGGGGAAGGTGTTTTTTCAGATTTGGCTATACTTCTCATTATCCTACTTTGATTTGATTGGTAATAAATTAAATTAATCTCCCCAAGTCAAGTCTGTTCTGCCTGTAACAGTAATTGGTTGAGTGATCTCTCCCTGTCCTTATCTCAACCCACGATCCTTTCATTCTATTTTCTCCCCCCGTCCAGCTGAGGAGGGGAGTGACAGAGCGGCTTTGGTGGGCACCTGGCATCCAGCCAGGGTCAACCCACCACACTGGTTCAGGCTGGCATATGACTACTCATTTTTTTCTGGCTGAGTTATAAGAACTGATGTTTTGGAAATGTGGTACTAAAAGCTCCCCAGCTTCCTAGCCATTTAGACTGCCTGCCATACCATGTTTTCAAAGACACAATTTATCTGGCTACCTATCCACTTCCAGCCCCGAATTTCCATGACGCTGTGCAAGCATTCAGGGATGCTTAAAATGGGATATATTCTGGCTGTGTCTCTCCTAATGTACTGAGATAATGGTTTATCTACCTTGCTGAATGCTGAAACAGAGACTGTTTTCTATTACACTTTCAAGACTTTTGGTGCTAGCAAGTGATGAATAATGAAAGAGCCTTTCCTTCAGTAATGGCTTTATATAACAAAATCACTTGATAAAGCAAGGAATTTCAGAAGGTGAGGGGAGCTCTTAGATTTAAAACTAAAGCTCCAGACATGAATATCTCAAGTACATAAATGCTTCATTGCTCTGACAGGGGAGAATGGCTAGTAATTCACTGTCTTAGTAGGATTCAGTATGGAAGGATTATTACATAAGCAGAAGGAGCCATTTGGAGTAAGTCTATGCATTGTAATCACAGAACAAGAGTTTCTAATGAGACAGTTGCTGGAGTGTTAATAACAAAAAAGAAAAGCTGGTGATTCTTCCAAGCATGCAAATCATTGAAAGTTTCACATATGCATGGAAGTCAGAGGACTGTCCAAGAGAAACCTATTTCAGAATTTTCTATAGACTTCACACTGCACTGAATTTCTAGATTGTAAATAATGCTTCAATTATGTTTTAAACATCAAAAAATCTTAATACTCTTGGAAAATTTCCTTTGATGTGTTTTTCTCTGTTCTTTCCCCCTCTATTTCATTCTGTGGAGAAAAGGAAAAGTGTTTTACAGAACTTTCAGAAAGAAAGTTTTAGCCTTGGAGCAAACCCTAATGAATGATTCAAATACAAAACCAATTTGATACCTGCATTTGAATTGCTAATTATAAAAAAATTTGCTGCTCATGCTGCCACTGCTGCTGCTCACTCCTGTTAAGCCAGATGTCTGTTACCCATCCTTCTGCATGCAAATAAAATTGCAATCTTTTAGAAAGGCTTTTTCATCTTGTACTGTAGTAGTTTTTAACATCCAGGGCCAAACACATCTGGTATAAGCTCTGTTGAAGACAATAGGTTTTACAGTAGGAATGATTTTGACTTGCAATATGAAGACAGATTTTATCACTATGTGCTTTATCATTATCAGACTTGATTCTAAAGTTATCTTGTGTTTTGTCTTTGGTTTAGCCACTTTTGGATACTTAAAAATGTAATGCCAAAGGTGGTGCAAATCAACATGTCACTTTTGAGCCCATCTTCCCCGGCTCCCCCTCCCCATTTATCTTCTTATGCTCAGAATTGGAATCCTTCTCAGCAATAACATTGTACTGCATTGCTGTAGCTGTGCTTTTAAACTCTGTCTCTCATGTCTGTTTATCTACTTTAGATTTCTCTGACAGTGTCTGTCATTACGTTACATATGGATTGTTAGTTTGAAAAATAAAGACTACACCATTTTTACTGCTGAATAGAACACATAAGGTATTACGGCAATAATAAAAGCATATGATTGCATTTATAGGTATTTTCTCCAGAGATCTCGCAGAATATTAAAACCACTAGATTTATTAAGCCAAGAAAATGCTTTCCATTACGATTTTACTTGATAATGGACAAACAACAGCTCTGAGGAATTAAGTTACTCACCCAAGACTTCACAGTACATCGGTAGCATAGTCAAGAATAAAAACTTTGTCCCATTGCAGTTATTGCAAAATAGAATAAAGCAAAATCATCTTCATTTTAAAGAGATTAGTATTTCACATCAGAGTATAGGACTTACTTGTCTGCCTTCCTTTATTTCAAACTGTCAACTAAATATACTAGCCATGACATGGTGGGATATCTAAGTATTTTGGCATATCTAAAAGGTAGCTGTATTTTTAAAAAGGTAAAAAAATCCCTAGGTTGAAAACAGGTGTGATACACAGTGTCTCCTGGAAGCAATGGGAGATTATGTGGTCCTGAAAGTCTCCTCAGAGATCAAAGTTTTGCTGTTGCTGGTAGTGGGTTACACCTACACACTTTTGATACACAGTACTGTGAGACACCAATGCTTTCTGCTGTCATTACTTGGATGGCCGATGACATGGTATGAATTTCTACTGTTTACCTAAAGATAGGTCTCCTGTCTCTCTCTGTGGCTCACAGGTACATTCCCAGTACAAGGACCAGATAGATGATGATGATGATGGTAACTGTTCCTAGTGAAGAAAATGGGGTAAAATCGGTATAATATTCTTAAGTAAAAGAGAGACAAAATAGTTCTTCCTCCCCACACAGTGGCAACAAAGACGAGTAAAGTAAGGTCAGCACTGACCTATGATTTTAATCTACTTAATTGAAAAAGTAGTCTTGTAGCTTACTCTCCTTCAGAAAAAAAAAAATTGATGGATACTTCATTTTGATTTAGAGTCATGTTTCACAGTCAGGGGGATCTCATGCCTCACTGCAGTGATTCTCAGTGTACAGCTGGTGTGATTAGTGGAAAAGGGCTTGGCTATTGCAATGGACTGGACTCTGAAAAATCTGAACAACTTTTGAATATTTATTTCAGCATGTAGCTACTACTTGAATCAGTGAATTTAGTACAAGGGGAACACCTCAGGGGGAACACATGAATCAGAAAACCTCGGAATTGAAGATTCCCTTTTGTGCTTGTCAACCAAATCTCATTATGTGAGTTGTTGAGTCCACTGAAGATATGACATCAACACGAAATTTGAATGATACATGATATTGTCACTCACAAGAACTCTAGGACAACATAACTTCTCTCCACAATGTAGCAAGCCTCTGGAATAACATTTTTATCTGCTTCTTTCTAATGTACTAGCTCTAGAGAAGGCTAATGTCAAAAAATGAAAATAATATCAGATAATGTTTCTAGGGTTGCATAGTTGTAGCTTTGCTGGAAGTACCAAAGGATTTAAATAGCTTTATTGTATGACTAATCAATTCTAGCTGAAGTCTTATCCTACTCACATACTTCCTGGCCATTAAAAACATCATTTGATGGGGCATAGGTTTATGACTTTGTTACTTTGAATCTTATTAGAGTGTAAATTGGCATCCTGGTTGATAGTCCATATGTGATTTTTCTTCTTTTCACAAACAGTGTTTTACAGTTATTAGTACATTTTACCCAGCTCAGGTCAAGTTACATTTTTTCTTTAGAGGAATGATTATTTTATTCACTCAGAGGCGATTTTAGCATGTCTCATATCAAGTTATAGATAATATCTGGCATTCATTGGTTTGATGCTAGTTTTCTAAACACAGGAATGTTGTCAATATTTAGGGAACAGATGCATTGGAAGGGTCATGTCCTGTATTTTAGACCAGTGCATCATGGAACACCCTACTAAAGCTGAGTTTTGGTTGAGGTAGGGTGTGAAGGATGGTTTGGATCCAGATTCAGTTGTATTAATGGAAGTATAAGAATACATACTAAGTTACTACTTTGGGAACTCTGAAGCACAAAATCATCATAAGCTTTTGCATGTGCAAGGGATAGTGTATCATGCTGCTGTGCTTTCTTTACGTACAACATGTAATAAAACAAGCCTTCCTTTCTGCAATGGCCAAGATTGACTCACCACTTATCAAAGAACAAATCCTGCAAAACAAACAATAAAATGTCAAAGAAGAGCTAAAACACCTTAAAATTCTTTACGTTTCTATTATCAAGCAGACATAGAAATAAAAATCGTCTATCACAATAATGTCTTTCATAAGCTCACTCAGTTGAATTGAGGTTACAGTTCAGATTCAAGACATTGATAGAACAGTCTAAATTTATCTATGGTTCCACTTCAAAAAGTAACTTGAAAGTGCTGGAATCAAGTGCTGCCGTGGCTCATTGCTTCTGGGGAGACCATGGCCTAATGCCATGAAGTTAATGCAAAAACTCATGCTGACATTGTTAGGGTTTGGACCATTCACTAAAGAAAGAAGCCCAACCTAAATTTCTGTCTTGCAGTAAGCCTTATTTAACATGAAGTTAAAAAAAAAAAAAAAAAAAAGAAATTATTAACTTAATTTTGATTAGGCAAGTCTGTGTCAATTATTTCTAATTAAGAGGAATTATTGTTTCTCAAATTAATAGCTTTTTGTTTACATGTCTATGAAATTAAACAAAATTAATTATCAGCCTGGGCACTTATTCAGAAACAGAGGTCAGGTGCCATCTCAAATTGCTTGTTACATTTTATCTTTTTCTCATAATTTAATTACGAATGGGTCAACTTTGAAAAAGCTTAGACTACATTCACAACCTAAACACGGGATACTTATCTACATTACATGTCCATCTGCATTTCTGAAAATTGGCTTAATCGTGACATATCTGCTACGTTACCACTTGTAATGGGTTAAGGAGAAAACTACTTTCCCTATAACTTTTCAGGAGCAAACCAAAAAACAGACTGAGGTGCATAAACAATATCAAATGCACTTATATTAATTGGTGATGTTGGACTTTTTTTTTTGCTTCCTCAGTTTCTGCTAAAGGGATCAGTTCTGAAAAAAAAACTTAAATAATTATTGATTTTTTAAAAAAGTTCATTGCAGTAAATATACATGCTGTATTACCAGCTTTTTTTAAAGGGTGTCTTTTTATGGAAATGCATCGCATGACCTATGTTTCCAAAGTTCGGGGTCTGGAGCCATTACATCCTTACAAATCCATATAAAATATATGTGGAGAACGAAGCTCAGTGTCACATTGTCATGCATGAGATAGCAGATAAATTTTCCCAAGAACAAGTTGCTTTTTTTTGGGTTATATCTGGAGATGACTAGTGAGTTAAGGATCACAAAGTATGTGTGCTGGATGTACATATATCATGCAGCTGATCTGCAGGTACACAAGTCCAACACCCGAAAACTATTCTGCACTTGTAGAGTGAATTTATGTTACATGCACTGTGAAATCAGATATACCAGAGCTGTTCTGCCCAAGCCCTTGCAGTCCCCAGGAGGCTTGTAAAGCTGGAGTGTGCAAACGCTGAGTCCCTCTGTTTTGCAAATATGACACAGACATGTGGTTACATAGGAATTCTTCAGAAAATTCTTCAGAAAATCCAGTAGTTGAATTTAAATCTTTTGACTACTATTACAGTTTATGATCATAGGACAGCCAAGGACAGAACTGAATTCTTTTTCTTAGGAATGGTGTGTATACAAAGAAACTTTGAGCTTAAATGTTTGTGGCTGGAGAATGACTTTTTTTCTTCCAATTCACAAAAATACCATGTAAGGCTAACCTATGAAATTTTTGTACTTGCTGTTTTCCACCATGAAAGTATACTGGTGTAATTCTGTTGATGCACTTCAGTTCTGAAATTTAGCACACTGTTCTTTTCCAGTATTCCCTCTATTTGAAGCAAAAATTGCCATTTAGGACATATGCTGTGGTATTTTTCTGATATGAACAGGGATGAGGATCAGATATTCAAACTTATTTTCAGTTACAAGATAAACGGGCTTTGAATCTAGTTCCTTAGGCTGCTTTACTAAGCCATTGTTCCATTTACCTCCCTCCAGTAGGAACAAATATTTCTCTAAAATAAGCCCTTTCTGTTAGATGTCTATGGCAGTCTGCTTGGCAGCTGTAGACACAATTTGGGTCACTGTGTTGGAATTTGAGCATATATGTATATATTCTGTGCCACCTCTGACACTATTATGTCACGAATTGAATGCACAAGTGAATAGATGATGATGGTGATTTATTCTGATAAAAGAGACAGAATGACCTGAAGGTAATTCTTTACACTAAGGACACAATATATAATTAAGAACATTTATGAGCCTAGGACCTTTTCCTACACTGCTTTCTGTATTTTCTCAAAATTCTACCCTTAGTGACCTCTCTCCTAATTGAAAAAATGGAAAGTCCCCATAGATGTTGGTTAAACTAACTCACCAGTGCAGAAGATATACAGACAGCATATAACAGAGAGAGAGTGGAATTACTGTGCGATAGTCTCAGTGGATATAAATCAGTGTTGCTACGATGATTTACACCATCAGAGAAGTTGGACCAATATTATTTTTATTTCTATTAAGGAATACCAAAATGTAAGAAGTACAACTCACAAAGCCAAGTTCTTGTTCAGAATTTTATAAAACTTACATACAGCATGGCATAGATAATGAGGGCCATAAACAAGCAAAACTGGTGAAGAAAGTTGATAAAGCTGGTAGAGCTAAGAGCACATTGTCTTAATACAGTGTTTTCATAAACTCCATTAATTGTAACTATCTTTACAACTTTCTATGTAATAATGGCAAATATAATTTTGCACAGCTAAAATTAGAACTATTAAAGGAATAGGCTAGATCTTCGGTCACTTGAAGGTCATTTTGTGATTTCAGAATGATTCAAGAGAGTACCTTGCTCCAGTCTGGCATCACCAGCATGGCAAGGTGTTCTGAGTCCAAAAGCAGTGTAGTGAGCCTGCTGAAATGTGTAAGCCAAATGAATGACATGCTGAAATTGGGAGGATTTGGAGATGGAGCATGGCATACTTCGTTAAAGGCCCATAGCAACTGGGACTGTAAAGTGCAAGATGGATAAACACTCCTTTTTCTTTAGTGTTCCTGTCTCCACAGAAATTCTATCTAGCATCATCAGAACAATTGAGCTTGCACAGGTTTATGGGAAAATCACACACCAAAGGTCACATATATACATACATTATTTGAATTCCTGCTACGCTAGTTGTGGCTGTCCTTCAGTGTTTTTGACACTAGATTAAGGGTGGTTAAAGCTTCTCTTAGAAGAATCACAAAACGCAAATCATTTTGCACAATGAAACCTCTGAGAGGAAACATCTGAATTTTTGTATCAAAAATAAATTCTTTCCTAATTTCAGCCATACACAATGTCATGTTTAGCCATTGACATTACCTGATCTAGAGAAATGGCAGGGGAGATTGGACTAGATGATCTTCAAAAGGTCCCTTCTAGCCAAACAACTCTATGATTCTATAGGTTTAGAAGATTAAGGATGGTAAGACACACACCTGAGATTCTCTGAGATTTCAGCATAGATGTAGTTGTGCAAATCTTCTTTTTGTTCTCAGCAATAATTTTATTTAATTTACTTCCTCGCCCACATCAGATTTGAGCTGCTTTTAGTAACTCAGTAACCAGATCTCTGTTGTTTTGAGATTTTGATGATCCTTCTTCAGATGTGGATTTCCTGTAGTACTATCCTAGGGTCTAGTAAAAAAAAAATTTTCAGAGTAAAATGAAAATGAAACTGTTGTTTTCTTGAAAATGAATAGTTAGAAGAAAACCTAAACACAACATCAAGGGCTTCCATTTATTTTCTATTTCCAAAACTAAGAGATTATAAATTCATGGACCTTTTTTAATTCATTAAGCTAGATGCCTTTTTAAGTTTGGGAAAGATACAGAAACAATGCAGATTTCCTTCTTTTGCCTTTTACATCTTATCACTGAACTTGGGTGAACTGCTCTGGGGTGAAAGGACTGAACGGAGTTCATTTAGGGCCTCATTTGATGAAAGGCAGAAGATTGTGATCAAGAGCATATGGGATTGAAGTTGGAGGAAAGGTTGACATTTTTATGGAATAATGATGATTGGTAAAACCGGGATTTTCAAAATTGCCTGTGAACAGCTCTGCAGCTAAGACTTCTTGGTGTTCACAGATTTATAATCTATGGACAGAAAAAGAGCAGAAACTTTCATCGCTAAGGTATCTTATTTTGAGAAAACTTTGCCATATAGTTGAAAAAACTGCACATCCTGAGAGCAGAAGTGAAAGAGGTTTCTCAGTCATTTTCATTCTTACGCTGTTCCCTGAAGAACCTGGAGGCTCAAGAGGTCACATATTAGAAGAATTAGCAACTACAATAGCAAAAGAATATCTATAATTTATTCAGACAACACAAGAAGAAACACCACAGTTGACCACATGTCGGAGGAACCAAGCTTCTGCACATTTTTCTTTCATCATATTTCTTACAGTGTGTTTCTGTGACTTACACTTATTGTTGCAGAATCAGAAATACTGAAAGAATTGCACCAAACCCTGAAGCTAAGAGTACTGACAATCCATTTAAAAAGGCTTTCCCAAAAGCTACCCAAAGTAATTTCTAGACTGAAGAAACTAGGTAAGAAACTAAATAGTGGAGCCTGTATCTGAAATTTCTTTGTCAAATGTACAATTTAAAGAAAAAAAAAAACAAAAAAACCCCAACCAACCAACCAAACAAACAAAACCCCAAAGACCAACTTTGTCAGTCTGCAACTGAAGAAAATTAAGCATGTGTCCACATTAGCAAGATGCAAAATAAGAGGGCAGTGTGTGAAACCAGTGCTGAGAACCCCACATCTCTCAAAACTTTTTCTTTTGGTGTGGAGGAGATTACTTCAGATTTGTTCTTGTTTGGTCCCATAAACTGAATGCCCATTTATAGCAGGAATTAAATATGTGCACCCCTAGGTCACAACTTCTAAGAATCCAGTTATTTGAGTCTGGGATCATTGCACTATGTGAACCAAAGACAAGTAAGTGGCAGGAACTGTGACATTCGCTTTGAAAGTGCACTCCTGAGGATATTAATGTAGACACACTGTATGTCTCTCGAAATCTGCCTATACAAACAGATGGTTGCACCTACTGAAGGAGAAGAAAGCTGAAAGAAAGGAACATGAGAGATAAGTGAGAGGAAAGGTGGCAATGAAGCTGAGATGGCTAGCATGAAAGGAAAACAAATCACAGAAGTACAGTCTGGAATTTAATGGGATCATGACGGAGTGATCATGCATCAGAAACTTTTAAATTTATTTATTTATTTTAAATCAATTTAAAAGTGCAAATATATATACACACACACACATACATGTAACCCCTTCATGGTCAGACAAATACTTTGGCTCAGATTATTACACTGTATGACCTACGAAGGACTTCTTTGGGTACCTCTTTCATGCACTTTCTTTTCTCCCACTCCTTTCTACAGGGTATCTGATATACAATCACTCTATCATGAACCTGTTAGATTCGGCTATATTTCTGTGATTTCATTCAGGTCCAGCTGTTTCTTTTGATTCAGAATGATTCAGCAGGTGGATCTGGAATGTTCTCCAACACATATGTGTTTATCATACTGTTAAATACCCCACCTTTTAACAACTAAAATCCACACTGGGACAATTGCAGGGGGGGATGATGTTGGGATATTGGGGGGGGGGGGGGGGG
>NW_010973368.1:7969827-8163896 GCF_000737465.1 Haliaeetus leucocephalus | reverse complement strand
GGGGGGGTTGGGTGGGGGGGTTGGGGGGGGGGGGGGCATTTTTAAGACAGTTGTTTGTAACACATTCCAAGAATAAAGTTTTCAGTAGTGGTGTTTATCACTATTCTATTCTATTCTCAGGAGATTGTGTTGTCATTAGCTATAACAAGCAGTGTCAGCATTTCTGAGTTTATGACAAAATGTCACATAAGCCTCTCCCTTCCATCTGCTTTGTTCTTATCTCACTTCCAAAGAATAATCTTATAGGAGGACCTTAGAGACTGAATCATTGTTCAGCATCTAAAACACATGGCAGAGCAATGAAGATAATGAATGTATATTTGGACAGGATAGGCCAGTTCAGAAGGTCTCAGTTCTTTATGCAGGCTTCCCACACATTGTCATACAGTGTTATGTTGTTATCTTATTACTGATTTGGTTCACCTTCTTTATTATCACTGCAGTGCCACCATCTCAGCTGTAATACTTATTTAATACTACTAAAAAGTTTTTAACAAAACTTGCAATAACTTTAGGCTCCTTTCATGGTTCTTCTATTCCTGCATTTTAGATAAGGACAGTCATAATAAAACCATAGTTTGAGGGCACCTTGATTTCTGCTTTCCTTAAATCTTGAAGGCAGAGAATATCCAAAGCAGAGGGTTATAATCTTTTCCACACTTCCTGTGTCTCCCTCAGACGTATTAAAAATGCCATCTAGGACATAGTTTGTGGAAAGCCAGCCACACACCACTTTGGGGACTCTGAACAAAAGGGATTTGATATAGTAATTAACAAAATTGAAACAGGGTCAGGAAAACCAGCCTTGATTCTGGAGAAAATTGCTATACGGTCTTTAACAACCACAGGTGTTGAGGATATATAGAAATCTTCACACATTCAGAATAGCATCATTTGTCCATTCCCTAAGCCAACATCTTTTTTATTCTTATAAACCTTTAGAAGAAAACACAGAAAACAGTCCTGGGAAAACAATTTCTCCTCTTTCAGTGTTAAGAAAATAAAATACATTAACATAACATATCTTAATGGAAGATGAAGTCTAGGATATTATTTTTCCTGAATTTGGATTTGTTAACTTTTCTCACAGACAGGAGGTTCACATTCCTAAATCTACACCTTTCAGTTCCTCTCCCAGCATCAACTGCCTGAAAGTTTTGTGACACAACTGTAGGGGGACAGTTTCCCTTACGATCTATTTCTGGGTGCCTAAAATAGTAACTGTCATGCAGAAATTCTATTGTCCTAACTGATACACCTGCATTAATCAGAAATGGACTTGGATTTGTAACTTTGTTTCCTAAGACATCATTAATCTGGCTACAGAACCATCCTTTTTTACACTATTAAAAAAAAGTATATACTAAATCCTAAAGAATAAAGTTCCTTGAAACCTGGTTTATTGCAAAGATTTTATATGTTGCTCTATAAACACTTCTTCCTCTTTCCTGGTTACTGCCTTTTCTATCCTCATTCTTACACTGAATCTTGACATTTGAGGTTTTGTGCTTTAGACTGATCACAACTGCACTGGTCTACACAATCAATCCTCTACTCGTTAACATTTCTGGAAACTGAACTAAGTGAAGAGACAGAAAATATGGACAACTGAGTGGAGCCATATTAAAACAGAATAAAATCAGCTTCAGTACAAAGGTTGTAATAACACACTGCTGATGCCCTCCCTTTCTGTCATTGCAGTCCACCCTTGTCACTGTCTTATCAGACAATAGTTAATGCCTATCGTACACCCTGTATGAGTACAGTCTTAAGCCAGCTTCCCACTCCCAATCTTTTATTTCTCTGATATTAAGTAACTGTGTTCACTTTATTTTAATATTAAAAGTACAGTATGTGGGAGTCACATTGGTGCATTTTTATATGTCAAAAGACCAGAGTTCAAAAACAGCTCTGCCATTGAGACAGCACTTGAGTGTGGCATTGTCATTTGCTCTCCTTTACCTCGATTTACATATCTGGTCAGTGAGTAATGGATGTAAAACTGCTACATAAGTGGAAAGCAGTATTATTTATTGTCTGTGACTATGGGGGCAACAGATGTGTGTAAAGCATTTACGTACCTTGAGTCAGAAATTGCTATATATGTATAAAGAGTTGTAGCAACTTCCAACGTAGTATCACTTTAAGGACTCCAAAGTTAAAGAATGTGCATTCCTTAAGGCTTTCTGTAGGCATACAAGGTAAGTGAAAGAAAAACAGTTAATTATAAGTAGTAAACTTTAAAAAAAACTTGACACTTTGGATCGCTCCTGTTATATTAGTACTTTTGATGTATATGTATTAATTTGAGTGAACAGTAATTTCCATAAGATTGATATGTAAACCACAAATCTTCCTTCTTTGGTATCTCAAACGGATCATTGAAGTTTTATGAAATCTTAAAAAGAAAGACTAGGGAGTTTATCCTAAGGACTAGGGAGTTTAGCTCCTAGAATAAAAGAGCATTAAAAAATAAGAAAATACATACACATACAGAAACAGTAAATTGAAAAAATATATAGAAATAAATATTGTGGAATCTATCTTTCCATCTATCTATGGAAAATTAATTTCAAATCTTCATTTACAACTTATGCACACAGATTGCATAAATATGCTTTGTGACATATATGCATTCATAGACTTCTTACTTTGAATCTCAAGTTCGGATGAAATATTTATGGAATGATTTATAACAAGTTTTTTGGAAGCAACTTGTTCTGAGACAATGTGTAGGCAGAAAAGAAGAAGGGAAATGCATAAACAGATTATTTGCTTCTATTAGTTTTTCCAAAGCTAGTCTTAGATTACTGTAACTGCCATAATGACATTTAACAAGACAGGAAGTATCTTCTCATGGCATAAGAATACCACATTAATAGTTTATGCTTCACTTTCTTCTAATCAGCCTTGAAGAAACTTTCAGGAATGTCTCTCTACAAAAAAAAAAAAACAACCAAATCCTTTGGTTTTTTTTAAGTATGATTTACCATCTGTTCTCAGATGGAGCTAAAGAAGAGCTATATTCAATATATTTAACAGCCTGACCTTTTCAGATTAATGTCAGAGGTATTGGCATAAATTTTTGACAGCATAGTGAAGAAAAGATATCAGTACTCCAGAGGCAACGTTGTGTATATGTGCTTTCCAGTACCATGCACAATCAAACATGTGAGGAATGTATACAAGCAAGTGGAATTTTCCCTTATTTATCCTAAGGAAACACAGCCAGTCTGGATTTTGCTTTTTAAACAGAATGCTGTTAAAATCTTAAAAGATCTTGTAAGAAAAACTGCATCAAAGGGAAACAAATCTTGTTTGTAGTCTTTAAAAATGTGAATAAAATAAAAAAAAAAAATATTGCCTAGCACTGTCAAGAAACAACAAAACTGTTATGCACTTAGTTTTAAACGATTCAGATGTAAAAACTGACATCTTTAAAAAGGGGGGGAAATCCTAACAATAACATACATTCTTTGCTATCTATTGCATTGTAAAGAAGGAATGTTAATTACTTTTCTTTTTGTTTCAATAGCAGGAAAGCCTTAATTTCATCTACCCTGAAAATATGTCCAGACCACAAGTATTTGAAAGCAAGGGAACACCTGGAAGTCAAGCAAGAATGAAGCAGAGACTGCCAAAACCTGTAATTTTCCTCACTTGGTTCTTTGCTGTGAAATGCATCAGGGGTATTATCAAATCATTCACTAACATCAAAAAGAGGTATTCGCAGATCTGTCTGTCGCAAACATAGTTCTGAATCCTAAATCTGCTATAGCCAAAAGAAAGATCCTCATTTACTTCAGTGGCAAATTATTCGAGGGTTAAAAATGTTATTAAACTCAGTACAGTTACATCAATATATTCAAGTAAAGAATTTAAAACTATTATTTACATATAAAAGCACAATGATGCAAACTTTAATATATTTGCACCTGCCTATTCTATTTCATGGCAAGTTTTAAGCACTGCATTTTTTCTACTTCAGAAAAAAACCAACTGTGTCCTTTAGACCTATTACCAAAAGTATTACTAACAGGAAATTATTTTTTTTAATATAAAAACCTGACTGATTTGCAACTTAAGTTTGTAATTCTTTCTTTTTTCATTGCATCCATTCAGAAATTATTAAATTCAGTGTGACAATATAAATTTCTTACACTTTCCAATTGAAAATTTAAGTGAAAACCATGGGTTTCAATGACTTCTGCTGATTTGGATGAAACAACAGACTTTGATCAATCTGCCTCTGTTTTACTGATGCTGAAAATACTCTGTCCAGGTTTAATTATGTTGACTTGTTAGGGATGTAGTTAAAGCAATGTAAGTGTAATGTTTCTATATCCCTCTATAGTTGGATAAATTAAACATAAGGAAAGTAGGTTTTTTTCCTATTGTTATGTGTAGTCACAATTTCTGCTATGCAGGGCTCAATTTTCAACCTGCCTAACACTGCATATGGGACACAAGCATGTGATTTACTCATGCTGGGAGTTTTCAGCAGGGCAGTCATGATTGTCCATGAACTTTTCAGTAAATTCCATAAATTAGGCACTTAAATGTGTTATGGACCTTCATCTCTTTCTCACTTTGTACTTGCAAGATTGAAGGAACAGATATACTTATCTTAGATTTCATATATAGTGGAGTATCTCAGCAATACATTTTTTAAATCTTAATAAATACTGCTGGAATTTGGGAAAACTAAAGTAATTGTACAAACTGCACTAAAAAGAGGAAATTAAGTGGATATCCAGAAAGTCACTTTAGCCTGGAAAACCTGATCTTACTAGATGTCTTCTTCAGTTAATGTAGGGAAAAGTGTTCCGTAAGGAATATTCAGAATATCCAAGTCCATATTGTGAAACGTCTTGTGAAGTAGCCTCTCTATTTCTGTTGAAACAGAAAGGTCAGTTACAGCTGACCTTCCTAAATACTTGAATACTCTCCTAACTGATTTGCCAAGTTGTTACATTAGAAATCTGAAGCTAAGATCCAAATTGCCTTCAACAAAACCATATTTCCTCTCCAGAAGTTCATTTTAAAAACCATTCTGAAAATCAGAAGTTAGATATTCTACATATGTTATTTATTTATGTCCAGAAAGAAAATATCTTTAAACATTGTTCAGAGTTTTCATCCATATCTGAGTATCTACATGACTAAATGTGAAGATCACAGATCAAGTACCTGTATGACCTTACACTATAAAATCATGTATTGTATACATTCACTATGTAAATACATTCTCTAAGACTATTACTTGCCCCTCCCCCTGACTTTAAATAACTTTATTTTTCACTGAGCTCTGCAGGCAATTACCTTTGAAAGTTGATTCATACACTTGTATTCACAACTTGGGCATTACTCTGTCACATCCCCAAGGCAGAGAAACTAACAAGTATGCAAAAGAAAAAAAAAAAAAAGGCATTTGTTGCCAAATATTCATACCCATAGACTGGGTTGCATGGATATTCACCAAAACTGCAACATGACTATATCTTGGGATGAAAACTGATTGCCATACCCTTTTTTACTCCCAGAACCCTTGATTTCCATAGGAAGGAATCCAGACAGATTCATCAGGGAAGTATTTCACTCCAAATGTTTCTTTAGTGTGGATGATGACTAAACAGGACTGTAGGACCAAGCTATGATTGAAGCCTAACTGTCCAACTGTTTAGAATGAACATCTATGATTTTACCTAAAATTTACGAAAGTGAATAGCAAGGCATTCTTTTGACTGTAGTGGGTTTTGGAACACACCTTAAATTCTTATTAATAATAGCATGGAATACTTCCATTAAACCCAAAATAAGAAGGTTATTATATCCCATTTATGGGTACCTAGAAAAGAAACTGAGTGGTTAACAATAATATAGACATATACATTCTACTGTTTAAAAGAGAATAAACTAACCCAACAGTACCTCTTGGAATGCAACACCACAAAAAAAGAAAAGTCTCAACAAGAATTCAAGAAACTATGGATTGATGAATAGACAAAACACTATGTTATTGATTTACAGTGGGAAAATTGTGTAAAATATTTATATATAGTGTATTTGTATAGAAAATATTTATATATATGTACATATTATATATAAATTGACATATCATACATTAGAATGTATTTTATATTATTTGTATAAATACAATATAATACTAATGTAATATAATATAACATGAATATGGTATGATGTGAGATGATATGATGATATAACACATTGTATCTATTTTATGTCACATTATATTATAAATTAAACTCTACGTAAATTGTATATTATATTAATAGAGCATGTTATATTTACATGTTTCTAATACAATATGTATATATCAAATACTTATACATAAAATATTTGTTAAAATAGTTTAGAATTTTTTTACATATATATGTATGTGTGTATATATACAAGCACACCAAGCATTTTATTCAACATTTCTGACTTAGATATGCTTACAATGGTAATTAGTAGAACTCAATAATAATACAGTCCAGGATGCTGGAATATTTATTCACAACAAGCAAGGGACAGTTTATTAGTAAGGTCCAGCTTGATAGTACTGAGAAACGATTATGAATTTGGAAGCAAGTCTTAGACCATTTCTGGCCCTTACAGTTATTTTTCTTTATTAGGGTCTTCAGCCTAGAAAGGACAGAAAGCATTTGAAAGGGACAAATTGCACTCTCCACACACACACACGCATGCACACATGCACACGCATGCACACAAACAAATACAGAGTAGGAGACCTTCAACGAGATAAGGCACAAACGAACTAAACAGGAACTAATTTGAACTGTTCTAATAACACGAAAACTCCAGAAGGGTGTAAACTTGAGAGAATCCTGGTGAGATACAGAAATGAAATTCAGTTGAAAGTTTACAATGCCAGGCATCATTAGGAAAGAGTAATGCAGTTTTAGTCATGCGATGCAAAGAGAATATGCTAAGGCAACACGTGACAGATAACGAAGGTGACAACTTTTGCCAGGTATCTGTGATTGACCTTTGCCTGAAGTGTGATTAATCCCAGCCCTTCCATTACCAAATCCACACTGATACATTCTATTTTTCTGAAAAGTGAAAATCTGGAAGAACTGACTACAGGTATTTTATGAGGTATTTTATTTCTCAGAGTAATTAGTGCTCGATAAAAACCTAATCTTTAGTGAATCTTGTGTGGAGTGGTCTTTTTAAGCTGAAATAGCGTCATCATTGGTTTTCTAGTAGCACAGAAGATTTATGTATTTACTTATTTACTCTGGTGAAAGTTACTTTTTTGTTGTTGTTAATTTTCTTGGCCTACTGAAGGCTTCCCTAATGGAGGAAAAGTTACGTCTGCCAGGGGATCTTTCTGCAATGACAGTATCATCATTTTTCGTCCATTAGAGTTGACGGTGATTTCTTCACAGTAACATAGCATTTCTTTCCGCTTTTCTTTTCTTGAGTGTATGCTGACATGGAAACAGACCTATCTGAAAAATAGCCACTGCTATATTTTCCTCTGGTTTTCAGTCATGATCATCTTCCCCATGTGCTCTTCCACAGATCCGGATGAGTGCCATGCAGACTGCAGTAGGGGGCACAGGCCATCCTACATATTTCAGCAAGTCCCTGCTCAGCAGCAGTTGCGCCTTCGTGAGGTGGTTTCAGGTCCTTGTCAATTGCATTATGGGCATTTTCTTAGGCTACAAAAGTAGGGGTTTATTCTGTGCCTTTATAACTTTCTCATAACTTTTGAGGATAGTGCTCAGAAACAATATTCCTTGCTATTCAAGATTAACTTAATTTTTATAATGAATGGGTTAACATCAGCATGACAAAGGGTGTTAAAACAGTATGGGGATTACATACACACAAAGACAATCTTTGTTGAAAAACTTGGTGATTTCTGTGCCAATAGAAGAGCGCTTAGCCTCCTACCATCCACACTTTGTCTCCTGTAGAGTGTGCCTGGGGCACGTGGCAGTTTCCTAATGCTCCTGCTGTGGAAGCTTTGACACCGAGAAGCCATGTGTGGGAGGTGTGCTTGTCAGAGAGACACCCTTTATGATGCTCTTTATTTGAAACCAACCTGTCTTGTCATGTGCGTTTTGTATAGACCCATGCTGTTTTGAAGAGGCAAGCAAGGAATCTTTGTTATCTGTCTACTATTACGCTTCAAAGTTCTGCTTCTTTAGATGAAGCTGCAGTTGTGCTAAGAAGATTACAGCTGTGCCGAGTTCAGTTCTGGCCTCTGAGAAGAGTTTACAGAATGAATGAGGGTGATACATTTCTTAGATCTGGAAAGCTGTTTCTCAGGCTATCAGCTCTGCTTATAATCTGAATGATATGAAAATCACACAAATCCTTCTCTCTTGTTACAACCTGACCTATCTTGCACCACTGCTTGAAGTACACATGTAACTAGATAATTCTATGATTCACAGACCACTGGAAGTTTTTCTTAGCTGTGCAGAACTGGTGCTTGCTGAAAAAGCAATCAGGAGTTACAATTTACCTCAGCAACTAGTGATGTTTGCAGAATTGTCATCAAACGCCCTTTTTTGTCTGATCAAAATAGGTGACGGTAGGACCATAAACACTGTTTAGAAAGAGTTACCTACTGTCCTTCAAGGGCATGAACAAGTTTGGCAAGGACTTACTGCTTTCTACAGGAGAGTTTTCTAGCTTGGACAAGAGTATTGTAATGTATCCCTGACTGGGTTCATGATGTTCCTCAGTAGTTTACCAATCCAGAGTAAAGTGTATTCATCACTGGTTTGACATGTGGAGTCTTGCTGGCCTAAAGCCTTGCCTGTTAGGGTCATCCTTTGTTGAAATATGTTAATAGCGTAGACATCAGAGATTTTTCACAGTGTTGGTGTCTAGTGTTTGAGGTATATTATACACACCCATATACATTTGAATCTAATCACAGTTTTGCATACTAAGGCAGCAGTGGCAGGCTGTGGTGGCTTGGTGAAACAGGTAACGTTTGAATCACATTTTTCTTCTCCCTTCTCTAGGCACATGTGGGTCATGACACAAACTGGCATAAACTCTCCTCCCATGAGAATCAAATGCTGTGCCTTATATCCTCAGGTGGTATAAATAGCATAAGTCAATATAGTAGTGCCAATTTACATAAATTTCTACACAGAATTTGGCTAAATGACAACTCATAAGGATATGATAACATTCTGCAAGTATTTGAAGCCATAAACACTAAGCAGGGGGACGAATGATTTAGGGTGGCATAAGGAGACATAATTAGGAGCAATGGGAGGAAATTAAGAGAGGAAAAAATTAGGCTGAATATCAGAAACAATTTTCAGACAGGGAGATGTATTAGACTGTGGAAAATAATTATCCCAATGGACATTGCATTGCTCAAGATGTTTAGACTGGACAAAGTACTAATACATGTACAACAGGGAGTAATTTTGCAATGTCTGGCGCATAGACCAGAAACCAGAGACCTTTAATGGGGTAAAAAGAATTCTTAATGCATTATGAAAAACAAACAAATAAGTCCTTTTTTATCACTTTCACCAAATGCATGGATATGTCTGTATCTTTTATGTATGTGGATTTAAACATACATACATATCTATATAGACACTATTTTCCTTTTTTTCCTGAAAATTAAAGTGTTTTTTTTAAATAAAATCAAATTTCCTTTAAAAAAGTATAACTTCATTTTAGTGATAATGGCAAATTTCTTATCCTCAGCTAGCTATTAAATGCAAAGGTGCTACGTTTGCTAGTATTTGATTTTTAAATTTTTTTTCAAACTCAGGTTCACATGTTCTGTTAACACGGAAAAAATAATCTACTTGATTTCTTTTATTATAGAAAGATTTCATTCTCCTGTCTGTTATAGAGCTGGAAATTCATGAATATTTTTGTGGAAGTAGAGTTTGGTATACTTCTTATCCTGAAAATAGCTGAAAAAAAGCTCTGAAATCATGCAAATGTCCCATTTTAATAATTTTTCAAATGAATGGTTAACATAAGTTATTGTTCTTCCTGCATCTAGTTGGTCTTTAATCACTGGAAGAAATGTTTTCAAGCTAAATGTTTACAGGACTGACTACAGAAACACATTCCAAAACCTACTTTTTCAAAACTCTGAAGTTTTTTATATGGATCAGGGATGAAGATTGGGATATTTCTTATTTTACCTTAGTCTGATGTCAGCTAAGTAAATAGAATGCATTCTTAGAGTAGCTTCTTTCCCTTTTTTGTAATTGGGTTATATCTGATTCCATGAAATGCAAATGTAAAGTACGCTCTGGAAGCCTAGACAGTGTATTTGGTTGCTGAGCACATAGAAGGCAAACTACAAAACAAAAAATATGCAAACCAGCTACATCTAACAGGGAAATCTGTGGGATATCATTAAATAAGCAACTCCAGGGCCACAGACATATACAGCTTGTTCTACTGAGCACTGTATTGATGCAAGTGACAGAAAGGAAGAAGTTTCATGGACTGAGCTCACAAAGGAGAAATGAAATTACCTGAGTCAGAAAGGTGTAAAACTACAAAAAGATGCTGGAAATAGTTTTGTAACAAATCATTCTTTTTTACTGAGGAGCACATATAGCCCCTAGTAGTTCAGAAGTTGTTTTTTATTATATACCTGTTTCCACATCTATTTCCTTGGCAAATCCTGCTACACATATTCAGATGTATAATATAGCTGAAATGAATTTAATTTTGATCTATTTTTCATCATTCTTCTAGATTGAAAGACCTAAATAGCTGACATGCCAATTCAAGAAGTACAGAGAACGTATAGACTTTTTAGCCACTTGTCCTGTCTACCAGTGCCATAGTTTTTCTGTAAAGAAAAAACATCCAGGGAAAATAGTATCATTGCCACTTGGCCCTTCTCTATGACCATTGCAGACAACAGTTTCAGCATCATGGAGTATTACTAGCAAAACATTAGTTCACCATGAATTAGTTGGGTGAGAATTGCAATCCCCAAATAAGCACCTCTCAAAAAAAAAAAAAAAAAAATCTGTTGCTGTTTTGAGCAACATGCAGCCTCAACACGCTAAAACTGCAGTATAGGTAATAGCATGGTTTATGGTATTAAATGATCAGTCCATACATTGTCACAGTTGCTAAAGTTGAAAGTATCTGCATACCTCTAGGAAATGTGCAGTTGGGAATTGCTATAGATATCAGTCTAAATTCTTGAGATTCAGGTGTAACAACTAGCTAACTTCCAAAGGAAATGAAATTGATGTTTAATGCTTTTCAGCTGCATTTTGATAACACTGTGGAGAGTTTAGATCTTTGTGGTTTTTGCCTGAGTGACTTGAAATGTTTGAGTTGTCATTACTAAGCAGTAGTAGTAACAAAAAACATTATGCCTCAAGTATTGTAACATAAAGCATCTGATTTTACACCATTGGAATGATAGACATTCTTGGTTATGTTAACATTAGTTCTCAAGTGCTGACAACTTCAACTTTTTATCTTGTAATCTTTATTTAGATAAGTCAAATAAGTACACTGAGAAAAGAGAGGATCACACCCATATCTTTATTTTACTATTTTAACACCACTTAGGGTTGAAAGTTCTGTGATTTTTTTTAGAGTATAATTACTTTCCTAGGTAGAAGCATTATTTATTTACCTTCAGAGGACATGCAGTATACAGTGAATGAAAAATACTGGATTTAATTAGAAGCCAGCTAGAGAAACATGCCCTTTGCCAGTGTGCCACATCATAAATCATTGAGTTTTACAGGTGTTAAAGTTTTCTCCAGTTTTGATGATTTCAGAAACAAATTTATTGTTTTACTCTCTTTAGTGCTTACTAACTGCCAACAAAAGAGTAAAAAAAATTATAAATATATTTCTTGGATAAGAGTGTGATACAGATACCATTTCAACTGTCTGTGCAGTCTATTGTGATATGGCTAAAACTGGTTTTCACTGACCAGGTGACCAGTCTTCAACTCCCTGCACTGGGAATTTTATGTTAAAAAGACCATAGTCCTTTGAAGATATCTCAAGATTTGTTATGTAGGATACATTTTACACAGATTGTTTGCACATATACTTCTCAAAATTTGTCTCTTGAGTATTGTATTTCTTTCCCTTTTTTTTGCTGGCATTACCTCAGGAAATTAAGATAATTAAAAAAAAAATCTATTTGAAAACAGTAAAAGATGCTTTTAAATAAAATAAGATTTTCTTTTTCTTCCCATGCTACATTTTAAATGTCTATTTTAGGAAAATTTGTACTTATTATTTATTAATTAAAACAATTTAAAGCAAATTAAAATCTTATAAGACTTTTTAGTTATCCTTTGATTTGATTCCTCTAAGTATATAATCTGAAACATTTTACAAGCTCATGGAAAAGGTTTGAATGGCAGCTAGTAAATAAGAGAGCTTCACTGTATTCAGAACCCACTGATGGGATATATGATATAATTCCATAATGTCATATCATCATGGTTGATGTGATGCAACCTGATTAACCAAAAAAACCTTTGGGATTATCTTTGGTCCAGAGGAGATTGATGCCCTTTCTTTAATTTCATTTCTGATCTTGTTCAGACCTCCTAGAATTCAGGAGCTCTATTTCCACAAGAGGTGATGTAACTGAAGAACACTTTCTGGTGACAACACATAATGCCTTTAAAGCTTGTAAGATTCCTTTACCCTTGATATCTGTAGGCCGATGAAGTCATTGGATCTGGCATGGACTTTCAGTCATCATAAGAGGAGTCTCCATAGCCAGATGTGGCATTATTACACTAAGGACTGGTGTATGTTGTTGATTTCCATTTCTATAGGTGGACCTCCTGGATCTGTGGTCATACTTCAAAACGTGTTCAGTGTAGAGGTCAAGTGGACAAAATTTCTTCACCATGAAAAAACACATTCTTAACTTAGATGTGCTTGCCTGAGATGATTTTAAGTTAACACAATAGTAAACCCAGCAATTTTAATTGCTACAGCTGAGCTATGGGCTCTCTTTCAACCTAAACTGGTGGAGCAAGTAAGCAGCTTCACAGAGGTCCATCACATGGAGTAATGTTCATCTTATTGTACAGAGTCATTGCATGTGTGGGAGAGTTTCAAGGGTGTAGCCCAGTCAAAAATTGAGATAACTTGTCTGACTGCTACATCAGACTGAGTTTATTTACTTGGATTAGTGAAGCTAAGTTAGAAAACACTCTTTTTTTGCTACAGACATGCCCTTTCTCTGTTTTCCTAAGTGGAGCCATTTTCAAAGCTTTATGGAGTTCAGTAACAAGTTTGAATGTGCAAACAACAAAACCTTTTTAAAAAGACAGTGAAAAATAAAATCCTGCAGCTGCTGCAGTGCAGGATGGTATGAATCTAATGAGCCTGACTACGTTAGCTCTTGAAAAGCTGCAGTCTATCATGCAGTTTTTCAGGCACACTTGGTGACCAACATTTTGGTAGGACTTGAGGTGTGGCTCAGTGACAGCAAATGGTTTGTCCTAATAACCAAATGACAACAAAAGTCTCTGGATTTTCCTTTCTTTTTTTATTTTCAAACATCTTATAAGGAGTTTCTGAAGAATGAAATATATTAATGTCATAATCAGCTGGACTTCTTAGAAAACATACAATAAACATGGTATAATATCAATTTAGTACTTAAAGTATCTTATTTACATGCTACAAAGGTTCAAGGGTTTGGAATGTTTTTACGTTGAGACAGTATCTGTAGAAAAGGTGCTGCATGAAAGTACTCTGAATTTTATGGTTTCAAACATAACACAGCACACAATAAATAAAGGATTCATACTTTGGCATGGATAAAGCCAGTTATATTACTTAATGTCTTCTTTCACTTCTACTACAGTAGTATTAGGGTGCTGTGCATTCTTGAGCTGTCACAGAATTTTCTATAGAACTTATTCCTTCAGGAAAAATTGCTATCCAGCATTTTGGATTTTGTTTCTTTTTTCTTTACAGGTGTACTGGTTTCAGCTGGGATAGAGTTAACTGTCTTTCTAGTGGCTGGTACAGTGCTGTGTTTTGAGTTCAGTATGTGAAGAATGTTGATAACACACTGATGTTTTCAGTTGTTGCTCAGTAGTGTTTAGACTATAGTCAAGGATTTTTCAGCTTCTTATGCCCAGCCAGGGCACAAGAAGTTGGCACAGGACACAACCAGGGCACCTGACCCAAACTGGCCAATGTGGTATTCCATACCATGTGACGTCCCATCTAGTTTAGGAACTGGGGAGTGGGGACGGGGAATAGCGGCTCGGGGACTGGCTGGGTGTCGGTCGGCGGGTGGTGAGCAATTGCCCTGCGCATCATTTGTACATTCCAATCCTTCTATTACTACTGTTGTCATTTTATTAGTGTTACCATTATCATTATTAGTTTCTTTTCTGTTCTATTAAACTGTTCTTATCTCAACCCATGAATTTTACTTCTTTTCCTGATTTTCTCCCCCATCCCACTGGATGGGGGGGAGTGAGTGAGTGGCTGCGTGGTGCTTAGTTGCTGGCTGGGGTTAAACCACAACAACAGGTTTTTAGGGGGGTTATTCTTTTTTTCCTTTTCTTTTCTTTTCTTTTCTTTTCTTTTCTTTTCTTTTCTTTTCTTTTCTTTTCTTTTCTTTTCTTTTCTTTTCTTTTCTTTTCTTTTCCCCTTGACACTTAATCTAAAAAACATGAACCCAGTGTGATGGAGTGTCATCATTCTAAATTTCCAGACAGGCTGGAAGAATAGTTTTAAGAGGCACGACTTTCCAAGATCATGTCACTCAAAATGCCACAAACTCTGTAATACCATACGCACAGAATTTGGCATCTTTCCAACGCATTATAGAATTCAGCACTTTAAAGAGGGAAATAACCATTCTGCAGCAGCAAGACATCTGACACTATACTTTGTCTACTGGGAGATTCCTGTAGATGTTTTTTCTGTTACATATGGTTATGCTGCTGACAAGGTGGTGGCAGTTTCAAATGCTGCAGTAACCCACTGCATTCTCCCTGGGGAAGACATGAAATTTCTATTTGAAGAGCATATACTCCTGAAACAATAAAATGTCTCCCTGTGTGATTTGAAATGGTTGTACCTTTCACCTCATGGTGGGGTTGCTTCCCCCAAGGGCACACGCAGCCCTGAGAGCTACTGCTGTCATCTCAGAAGAGACTGCTAATGAGGGGTAGCAGTCTGGGTTGTGCCTGGTTGAATTCACTTACAGTACTAAGCCTAGAGTTGGTTAACATATCCAGCTTGCATAGCATGCATCTCAAAATTAAAGAAGATACTGACCCATGTTTTCCTACAATGATTTCTCCTTTTTGTCCTTTCAGCATAACACCTTTACTGCAGAGACCTAGTTTTTTAATTTTCTTCTCTTAGATATTCCCTTATTTATCTTTCTTCTGGAGATATCTAGGACTTAAAGTATGAATTATTAAACTTAATGTTTTTTCCCTCTGGAGTTCTTGATGGGTTCTGTACCTTCTACAAACCAACACAGAGTGAGAATCTGTAATATTTATTTTCCCAAGGATGCTCCTTCAAAGACAAAGGGAGATACTTTAATATTTTTCTCTCTCTTTTCTGCTGAACTGGAATAAACTTGGTGGCAGAAGTGAGGAAGGAAAGCGAGCTAATGAAATAAACCTCTGTTTATTTCTGGGTTACTAGAAGTGTTAATTTATTACTTATTAATGTTAATTCTTTGTGGATTTGGAATAACTCCATGTACCATAACTAATGGAGCTGAATTATTATTAAAAGAAGTTTTAAATGCTTTCACCCCATCTAATTTGTAGAATGAGTAATTTTTTAGTGTGCATAGACATTGCAGCTCAGGTTCATTGAACCTAACTTTACCACTCTCCTAACACATAAAAATTATGACAATGTCTGCCTTGTGCCACTTCCTTAGTTAGAGGGTAGACACCAGAGCTCTTGATTGTCTTTAGTTCATCTAAGGTCTTTATTGCCACTCTAGAACTGCCTGTCTTTTTCCATGTACATTTCCAAAGTAACAAGCAATAAATCTAAATGCTTCACGTTGATGTATATGTATCCATTTTATTCCATTATCAACCTTTTATATATGTGCACAGAGCAGTAGAGGTCTGTGAATCATATGTGCATGCACTTAGATTGGCCAAGGGCTGGCGTTTCTTCTGCTCTTGCCATGAATGATGGTACATTTTGGAACCTCTGCTCTGTTGCTTTTCGCGTTGCAGCCCAGGGTAGCTCTATAGTCACACATCTGGAATGGAGGACATTTTGCTTTTGGTGTTGGGTTGAAAGCTTGATTCCTTGTGATTTTTTAGGTGAGTTTAACTTTAACCTCTTGAGGGTTTGTCCAAACTTTGCTAAACTTAGTTTCAGAGGTATAAAACTGAAAAAAGATGTCAAGCATGTGAACTGAACCTACTGAATTCTACATCCTTTATGGCTTCAAAGGAAAAAGATGATAGTGTAGTTTATTGTAGAAAGATAAATATGTCATTAGGAACTGGTAAAAAATTGTCTTTGATATGTAAAATGATGTGGTTACCTGTGATATAAGGATATTAAATTCAGATCTGGGAATTCTTTTACAGGTTTCAGTTCCACTCTTCATATATTTGGTATAACTAGAAGAGTTAAACATAGTAAAAGCTAGATTCTCCAGTATGCAAAGCTTTCTCGTGTCTTTTTGGAAACTGTGAAGCTTGAAGGATGGAAGTCCAAAAATTTGTCAATTTCTCTGTTCAGAAAGTTGTAAACAAACTGGAACTCGAGAATGCCTCAGCCTCCAAAGTGTGACTCTATTTTTTATATGAAAAAACAACTTTTATAATTCTACTGTGCCCAATTAATACATATGCCAAGCAACAGAGGATGGAGATGGCTGCTAAGAAAAAAAAATAACATATTGATTTAGTGACAGCTGACAAGATGGGTACTATTGAAGGCATAGCTTTGATTTCAGGAACTTAAACACAAGGAACTAATATTCCACTTTCTAATGAACTAAAGTTCTTCGTTTATGATTATTTTACTTTAACAAAAATGAATAAATCTATTTGCATTTCTTATTGTTCTATATAGTCTAAATTTTTAAGTGGAACATGCACAATACTGAGACACTTTGGGCTGGGTGAATTTTATATTGACATTCTTTTCAATAGAGCTATCAAAGTTTGATATTAAGAGCATTCAAAGTGCATCCTTAATTTTTAATATAATCAAATTTTTAAATTGGGTGCAACAAAAAACCATAAGAAGACTAAAAGCTGATTTCAGATTTTAAATATATATGTACATTTTCATACCTACTATTGGACCTGCAAAATAAATAATCTTATTTTCCCTATAGGGCTTTGACCTATGAGGCCTTGTCTACCTCTTGATCTGCAGCAGCCTTTTATGCTCTATTCAGGGTACATGGTCCTTGGAGTCAATATCTTGTAAAAGTATGAGTCTGTTTGTTTCAGCTTACATTGAAGAGACACCATAAAATCCCAGCAGTTTCTAGGATATATCAGTTGCTTGTAAATTAAAAATATGGTATATTAGAAATACTGGTTCATCTTTGTATTTCTTTTGAATAGGATGTTGCCTATCAATTTATAGCAGAGTGTCTTTGAAACCACTCAACTTACCTCCCCAAAACCAGAAAGATACTGTGCAAATTCCATGTTCATTTAAAGGAGAAATATTTGAAATGTTTGAATTTTTCTCTAGGTGTCTACTAGACTTGTGTAAATTAAGGAATTATATTTTTTTTACAGCTGTGGAATCAAATTTATGTACTTCCTTTATAATAAAGACAAGACATATCAGAGACCTTAAAATTCCTTAGGTAAAGTCAACTATTGAAGGACTGTACAAGTCTCTCTTCATTTTATACAAAATATTTGATCTCTTTAATTAGTGTCCCATTCCAGTAAATATGAATTCGTTAGCCTGCATTGTTTACTGAAATTTCTTCCTTAATCACTGAAAGGAGATGGTGACAGTCATAGGAACATAAGCTTTGCCAGCCCCAGGCTATAACGGGATTCATTTTCACAGTGGTAACTCCAGTGAGACTACTTACATTATTAGAATTTGTGCTCCAGCACCACTGAGTTATGAAACTAGTGGAAAAGCACTGGTGTATATGGTACACAAATCTCTCTTACTTCTATAGTGTTATTTATTTCTTTATTTGTTGTGTTACTGTCTAGCAGGTAGTGTTCCAGTGTAGCAGAGGCTTCCATTATGTTAAATTCTGCACAAAGACAGAAGATAGTTTCCCCCCAAAACAGGGAAGATCAGAAGGAACAAACAGGGGAATATTAGAAAGCAGAATGGCTTTGGTTAGGATGAAATGCTGTCCATGCAGCAGCTCATCAATTTTGTTTAAAGCATCACAGCAGCAAAAGTTCTAAAGAAGAGATTTGAAGGAGAAGTAGCCTTTTCAGAGTATTTGCAGCATGAGAGATAGCACAAGATATATTCTATTGGTAAGTGTCCTGCTTTGACCTGAAAGTAGCCTGGATAATGCAGTAAATCTTTTTTATCTTTACTTTCTTTTATTGTTCTTTTGCATTTTTTTTATTGTGTTAAATGACTTTCTAACAGAATACTGATTAGGATTCTTGCACAATTTAATTAACAGCAATAAAATAAGATTGCCACAATTAATATATTTTCATCATTTAATTCAATCCACCACCTATTTTGAAATGTACAAAGATTTCCTTTCTTTGATTTTTTTTTTCCAAACTGCTAGCAGAACCCATGTAAAATCACACCTCAGAAAATATGGAGAGGAAAACAAAAGCCAAAATGTCTAGTGGGCCCTGTAGGTCATGGAGAGATATCTTTATTGACACATTCATATAGTGAGACTTTATTTGCCGACTTTAATTCATTTACAAGGAAATAAAATGTGAAACTTCAGTAGTTTCTTATAGATGAGGTCTGTTTGTTCAAGAACACTGTTACACTACTGATGAAGCTATGCATTTGCTTAATGAAGGATAAGAAATTTAAACCAGACATACAACAACATTCTTCTGTCTTTTATCAAGGTGGGTGTCCATGGCTCTTTGAACTTTGAGCTTTCAGAAATAACAATACCAGTAAGGCAGTTGTAATGTGCAGCTCTTTGTGAGATTTCAGTTCTGACTGCTGTAAAGTTATCAAGCAAAAGAGAGTAAAAAGAGAGTTTAAAAAGCAAACAAAGCTCTAATGTTAGAATACCTGCTATTTATTATCCCCCTTGTATGCAAAGACACAGAACCCTGCTTCTTGCTGTGTGGAAACATAAATATTAGCCTGTAGGGTCTTTAAATTGCTGATGAAGCAGATGCTGCATTGTCTCCTCTCAGCAGTATATCAAATCACATCAGCAAAATTTCATTAGCAGTTGATAACAATATGACATTTTTGATCTGCTTTGGGTTCTGAGTCTCCATGAATGAAGTAGATATGGGTGATCTAATAGTGAAACAATTAGAAACATGCAGTCCTTCTGCTCAACCTCAGCTCTTGTTTTAAACTGGAACCAAATGTGAGCTAATCTTGGAAGCTGTTGGTTATTTTGAAAGAATCTGTTTCGGGGGGGGGGTTTAGGATAGCAGCTCAATTTGCAAATAGAAGTAGAAATTCCATGAAAAATTATAATTATCAGGGATGTGTGTTCCAAGTTTGAAGACACTGAAGAAGTTGATGTGCATCCAAAACAGATCAGAATACTTCCTCCCTTTAGACTTCTTCATTACTAGCATGAAAATAGATTTTATTTCCCATGTCCACTCTTGGGCAAAGACTACTGGGAAAGCTGGATAAAATACTTATCTCTTAACTTCAGGAATCTATTTCCAATGAAGACTAATTTCAGCAGCCATAATCTATGGTCCAAGAAACCATGAAATAAGAAGCAATGAAATCACTAGCCCTTGAGAAGTTTGCTCCTTCCTATAACCAATTAAAGGTTAGCTTTTTTTATGAACTTTCCCAAAGTTTTGCTGTTCAACATTTTATAATAATTTCACTGTTGGATTGACGATCACTTTTTTAGAAGAAAAAGGTAAAGAAGAACACAGAACTTTGTATCATAAACCACTTTGTAATATTTTGCACTGTGACATATTTCACATGTGAAGACAGTGACAATGATTTCATCTTTTTGATAGATAATATCCTCACCTGAAAATACTGCAAAAATCCTCTGAAAGGATACATTCTGTTTAGCAAAGTATTCTATTTCATGATAGTTTTCCTCAACATCAGTAATTTTTTGCAAGCAAAATCTTTTATTGTTTGCCCAAATATTAGTTAATTACCAGACAGTTATCCAACTGGCAGAAAAGTCACTGCCTCCTTAATCAACTATAGTTTATTTTTAAGAATTAAGATAATTCAGATAATTCAATTTGACTTCTTTTAGCATTAGAATAATAATTTAACTTTTTAGCAGAAATAAAGGTTTATGAGGAAATAGAGTATATAAGTTCTAGTTTCTTAATCAAAACTGTATTACATTTTCTCTTAAAACAACAGAGCAGGATGTGGCAAATCCCCTAGTCCTAACAATTTTAGCATCTAATTTGTATATGCATGTTTTTTTCTTCAACTTGTTTCTTTTTCCCTTACAAAGAACTCTTGAAATAAAGATGTTTTGTAAGACTGACCCTCAGCCTTGGGATCCCTGACCGATCTGGCTGGGAAATATCTGTATTTTCCATACTAATAAGACTTGGTTTTCTTGCTTGGGTTCTGACTACAGACAAGCATGTCAGTTAATCAAGGTTCTAGTCAAAAGTTCATTAGAAGTCTGCTGTGACTATACCAAGAAAAATACAGGTTTATGAGAAAGTTTAGTCAAGAATTTTGATATAATGTTATAGGTGTAATATATTAATTCATAAACCACAAAATGCTATATAGTGAAACTACATAGCATTAATGTGCTTGACATGGAAACTGTAGAATATATTCAACACACGTTCTGTCTGTCATGATTTGTCTTACCGCTGCTTAGACTGGATGTTACTCATGGTGATAATACTAGTAGCTCTCTAATTGAATAATCTTAGAGCATAACTGGCCTTTATTAAATTTCAGCAGAAAAAAGCTACAGCAGAATCTTTGAGGAGACTAAGCAAATATAACACATTTAAAGCAAAACAAAGATTCCGATCTGGTAGTCCAAAATATTCAAATACGGACTTTTGTTTTCTAGATTGATGACTGGCTTTGCAGCTGACTGGAATGGACATGTAGTTGATATGGTACACAGCTGAAGTGTTGCACTGGTGATTTTTCAAGGCTGTCCTGCAAGGAAATAAAATTATTTTTTTGTGTCCTGCAGTCATATCAAAAAGTTGTTGCACTAAAACAATGCATAGTATTTCAGTATTCACTAACAAATGAAATGTTAATATGTTTTTTAAAGAAACATTCAATCCACACATATGTTTCTTTATTATAGTGAATTGACACAATTCAACATTTATACCTCATTATATTTATTTATAAATTCAAATAACATTGAGAAATACTATTTTAAAATATTTTTTTCACTTTATCAAATGTGTGTCAAGAAATAAATTTTTTAAGCAGAAATGTCGAAGGACATTTTAAGCCATGTTTTTAAAGGCAAGATACTAAAGTCATGCTAGCAAACCCATTTGAAGTCTGACACTTTTAATAAAAAATGAAAAAAATTCTGGTGCCATTCTAGCACTGATCAGGGGGAAAGTCATCCAATCAAGGGGAGCCTATTGATGAAGCCTTCTTATTCCAGCTACAGAAGGCATTGCACTTGCAGACTCTCATCTTGCTGGGGGGACTTCAACCACCCTGACATCTGCTGGAAAAGTAGCATGGTGAGCTGTAGGCAATCCAGGAGATTCCTGGAGTGCACTGAGGATAACTTCTTAAGCCAGGTAATAGACAGCCCTACCAGAGGGGATGTGTTACTGGACCTGTTGGCCACCAACGCAAGTGATCTAATCAGAGACACCAAGATTGGAGGCAGCCTGGGCTGCAGTGGTCATGCACTGGTGGCGTTCGCAGTCCTGAGAGATACGGGACAGGAGAAGAGTAAAGTAAGGACCTTGAATTTTAGGAAAGCAAACTTCCAGCTGTTCAAGGAGTTAGTCAATAGGACCCCTGGGAAACTGCCCTCAGGGACAAGGGAGCAGAACAGAGCTGGCAGATCTTTAAGGACACTTTCCATAGAGTGCAAGAGCTGTCAATCCCCATGTGTAAGAAATCAGGAAAGGAAGGCAAGAGACTGGGCATGGATGACTCAAGACCCGCTGGTCAAGCTAATGAGCAAGAAGGAAATGCACAGGCAGTGGAAAAGGAACAGGTATCCTGGGAAGAGTATAGGGCTGTTGCCTGGTTGTGTAGGGATGGGGTCAGGAAGGCCAAGGCACAGCTGGAGCTCAAGTTGGCAAGGGATGCAAAGAATAAGAAGGGCTTCTGTAGGTATGTCAGCCAGAAAAGAAAGGTCAAAGAAAGCATAACCCCCCTGATGAATATGACTGGCAAACTGGTAACAACAGATAAGAAGGCTGAGGTACTCAAGAACTTCTCTGCTTCAGTCTTCACTGGCAACCTCTCTTCCCACACCTCTCAAGTGGATGGACTGCAGGACAGAGACTGGGGGAGCAAAGTCCGTCCCGCTGTAACACAAGATCACGTTCGTGACCACCTGAGGAACCTGAACATACATAAGTCAGAGGGACTTAACAAGATGCATCCCAGAGTCCTGAGGGAATTGGCTGATGTAGTTGCCAAGGCACTGTCCATGACATTTGAAAAGTCATGGCAGTCAGGTGAAGTCCCCAGTGACTGGAAAAGGGAAATATTGCACCCATTTTTAAAAAGGGTAGAAAGGAGGACCCTGGGAACTACCAACCTGTGAGACACTTCTGTGCCTGGCAAGATCATGGAACACATCCTCCTAGAAGCTATGTTAAGGCATATGGAGGACAAAGAGGTGATTTGAGACAGCGAGCATGGCTTCACCCAAGGGCAAGTCCTGTCTGACCAACCTAGTGGCCTTCCATGATGGAGCAACTACGTCAGTGGACAAGGCCAGAGCTACAGATGTCATCTATCTGGACTTCTGTAAGGCCTTTGACACGGTCTCTCACAACATCCTTCTCTCTAAATTGGAGGTATGGGTTTCACGGGTGAACCCTTCAGTGGATAAGGAATTGACTGGATGGTTGCATCCAGGGAGTAGTGGTCAACAGCTCAATGTCTGGATGGAGATCAGTGATGAGTGGTGTCCCTCAGGGGTCCATATTGGGACAAGTCCTCTTTAATATCTTCATCAATGACATAGACAGTGGGATCGAGTGCACCCTCAACAAGTTTGCAGATGCCACCAAGCTGAGCCATGAAGTTGACACACATGAGTGATGGGATGTCATCCAGAGGGAACTGGAAAAGCTCAAGGAGTGGGCCCATGTGAACCTCATGAGGTTCAACAAGGTCAAGTGTAAGGTCCTGCAGCTGGGTAGGGGCAAATCTCAGTATCAATACAGGCTGAGGGATGAAGGGATTGAGAGCAGCCCTGTGGAGGAGGTCTTGGGGGTACTGGTAGATGAAAAACTGGACATGAGCCAACAATGTGTGCTTGTAGCACAGAAAGCCAACTGTCCCTCGGGCTGAATACAAAGAAGCATGACCAGGAAACAGGTCAAAGTAGGCGATTCTGCCCCTCTGCTCCACTCTGATGAGGCTCCACCTGGAGTACTGCGTCCAGCTCTGGGGCCCTCAGCACAGGAAAAAGATGGACCTGCTGGAGTGGGTCCAGAGGGCCACAAACGTGATCAGAGGGATGGAACACCTCCCTGTGAGGAAAGGCTGAGAGAGTTGTGGCTTTTCAGCCTGGAGAAGAGAAGGCTCTGGGGAGACCTTATTGTGGCCTTTCAGTACTTAAAGGGGGCTTATAAGAAAGATGGGGACAGACTTTTTGTGGGACCAGTTACAATAGAGAAGGGGTTATGGTTTTAAACTAAAAGATGGCAGATTCAGACTAGATACAAGGAAGAAATTTTTTACAAAGAGGGTAGTGCAACTCTGGCACAGGTTGCCCAGAGAGGTGGTAGATGCCCCATCCCTGGAAAAATTCAAGGTCAGGTTGAACAGGACTCTGAGCGACCTGATCTAGTTGAAGATGTCCCTGATCATTGCAGGGGGGGTTGGACCAGATGACCTTTAAAGGTCCCTTCCAACCCAAACTATTCTATGATTCTGTGATTCTATGACTATAGCAGTTGTATTGTTTCAGAGAGATGTTACTGTGTGGGGTTAAACAGATGTCAAGTTAAAAAAAAAGAAAAAGAAAAATAAGAAAAAGGAAAAGGAAAAGGAAAAAAAGGAAAAGGAAAAAGAAAAAGAAAAAGAAAAAAGAGAAAGAGAAAAAAGGCAAAGAAAAAGAGAGAAAAAAAAATTTAAAAAATCTTTTATTCTCCTGTTGCAGGTTGCCATAACAGAAGATCATAGAATTAATGATGCTAAACTTACTATTAAGTAAGAGTGCTCTCAAGTGGAGAAGGTTTATTCTAGAGATCAATGTATTCTCCTGAAATTTGGCCAGAACCTGCAATACCTGTTCAGTGTGTCAGACCCATGAGAGAACTAAATTAATGTAGAGACATTAATATAGTATTGCTTTAGTACAAAAAAAAATCACAAAACAAGAAGAGCTTAAATGCTAATAGAAAAGTGCTGGAGGAAAATAATAGGGCAGAAAAAATAAATTACTTTGGTTTAATGATATAAGCAAAATGAAATCTTCTAAAACTTCAGTTTCATCATGTACCTGCAATAGTAAAGAGTTTGGACGAACTCTATGTGTCTTTATTTATTAGGCTAATCGTCATAATGCACATTGACCTTCACTCTGACACTGAGCTGAAGATGCGTTTCTTTTCGCAACTGTTTCAACACACAAGACAACAAATCATGTGGTTACATCTGTCTATGCAGTTATGTAGAGCTACTTTTATTACCAAACTTTTATGGCTCCAAAGAATTCTAGATTTCACCTCAGTATGTTTTTTTCACAAGTGGGAAAGATTACATTCTCAGTGTAACAGAATGAAGCTGCACATCCTAAAGATGAAATTATAGTATTCTTCCATTGTATCTGATGAGAGCTTTTCTAGTCCATGGAGATTGCTCTGTGTCATAGAAACACAGACAGAAGAAAAGCTAGAAACTGAATTCAAATACATCAAATTCCTGTTCAGGACTCTTAAATGCAAGATGATCTTTCTCCTACTGGGAGATATTTGGGTTTTTTAGTTTAAATTACTTTAGTTGCAGAGAGTAATATAGATATCCTTTTTCTGGAAAGATGTAGACTTGAAAATTTTATCTGAGAGTTTAATTAATTTGAAGAGACCTTCATTAATTTGAAGTAGAAAACACTAAAGATACCACAGCAGTCAGAGGAGATTCATGATCTGCTGATTTACAATTACCTAAATATAGTCCTGTTTGACATCCACAAACTTTATCTCAGATCTTGATGTCACAAACATTTACACACTTCTTTAATTTGACTTCAGTAAAAAAAATCCCTAATTTCACTGCACCAAAAGTGCTCTAGTTATGATTAAATGTAAACATGAATTCATATTTGCAAGATGAGATATCAAGACAAGATAGTACTTGCTATTTACTAAGAAAAAGGAAGTGTTGTTTTCAAAAATAGGCAGCCTAATAATATCAGTCAGACAATCACACTCTTTTATCGTGTTACCTGTGTACATTAATTTTCATGTAAAACATTCTACTTCACTATTTTACTTTACATGTAAAATATGCTACTCCCATGCAAGCCAAGACTAAAACATTTTAAAAATAGGTATGTTGTTTTGTGATGCACAGGAATAGGGTGAAGTTGAAAATGAAACGAAACAAAATAGAATTTAAAATTTATTGTTAATTGATAAGATATCAGGACTTTGAATTGATAAGAATTGGGGCCAGTTTTGCAAAAGTAAAACTATATTGCATTAACCTCCTACACTCCCTGTGGCTCATAATTGGCAAATCCTTTGTGATGCCTGCATTCTCCCTTCAGATGAGGTATGTCATTGCAGATATTTCAGTCCACATCATCTCTGCTGGTGAAAATTAACAAAATCATCCAACCAATACTTATATAAACTGAAGATCTGACATTAACTTTTAGCTCCTGAACTGAGAACAAATGTGACAACATATTTGTTGTGCAGATAGACATGAAAGATAAAAAGGGAACATTTTCTTGCTTCTTGTGTTACGTTGTATTGCTACAGTGCACAAATGAAAATAGAATTTTCTTTCATTTAAAGTTCAACTTCAATAAATAAATTGTGAAGAAAAATAATAAAAAGCCCAAGCCTCTGTGATATCACTCTCATGCATGTGTTTTTTAAAAATAATGTCAAGGCTTGTTGAAGAACTACAGACATATCCTTTTTAATATATATATATGACAATGTAATAATATGGTTTTGGTGGTTTTTTGATTGTTTTGGTTTGGGTTTTTTCCCAAATCTCAGTCTGGACCAAGAGGACCAAATGGCAGGTTATTTTCTTTAGCTGTAGTAGCCCTTCCTTGTAGATGGCACATATGAGACTGTAAGGTAATCTCATAGTTTTTCATTGCACTATTATCTTCATAACGGGTACTCAGCAATGTACAATTCCTCCTTGTTTTCCCTTTTCTTTAAGAGTTTGGAGAAAAGCACGAAGTATTAACAAGGATTCATATAAGCAGGGAAACCTAATACTCCACGTGACACATTTCTGATTTCTTCCAGGTGCACTGGAGTTATCAAAGCCAAAGATCAGCCTTCAGTTAGTAATTCTTCACCAATTCTATTCCCTGATATTTCCCGGTCAGCAGGGATGGTCAGAGTGTTTGCACACAAGGACCTGTGGTTCAGATTGCCCAGAACAACGTGAATCAGCTCTGCTCATGTTGTCATTGTCCATTGTCATGTCCATCAGGTTCAAATGAATTATTGGATTTATGCCAAAAAAATTGAGGTCCACACTAACTACTTGGACATTTGTTTAGCCCATCAAGCATTGGAAATATCCAGTGATCAAAAGAAAACAAACTTGTTTCTGATCAGATTTATTAAAAAAAAATAAAATTGTTATAGAAAGAACAGTAAGTCACTGTCATTCACAGCTGTGCAACCAAGAAAAGAACATGGGCTATTAATATTAATAGTACTTATTGGGAAAACATTTAAAGGCCAATGAAGAATGGAACTACGTTATGCTAGGCAATAGAAGATAAATAGAATATAAATTCCTTTCATACAGTACTCATCACAAATTAACAAGAAGTACACAGCATGTGGGACGTTCTTAATAGTAACAGGATAAAACAATGGCAGAAAGAATGATGTAATCTCGTATTTGTTTTTTTAAGATGTACTTGTTAATGAAAGCTAAAATTCATGAAAAGAGGAGGGAATGTGAAAAGCAGGGTTGTGGGTATGAAACAGATAAAAAGGAAGTCCAGTGGAGTAAAAAAGAAATGAAGAGACTGTAGATGCAGAGGAAGAGAGAGTTTGTAGCAAGCAGCTCCAAGGCCTGATTAGAGGATGCCTTTCAGAACTTCAGGAACAGGGAGTTCTCTGACTACCCAGCCAACATTAGGGTTGCTTCTTTTGCAGCAACTCCTCACACAGACCTAAGACTAGTTTGTACCAACATCCACAATAGCAAAAGCCAGTGCTGAAAACTGTCAACTATGTGATCTGATACCATAGGCATATATATAGCTTTCAAAAGAACCATGTTGTATAAGTGAATAATGTATGTCCCTTTTTCAGAAAAACACTTTGTCTCTTGTACTTCTGAGGTTTTCAGTAAAAAAAGTCTCCTAATGTTTTGGAACACACCAAAAAATACACTTTTATTCAGCTCCAGGACATGATCAGGCAGCCTTTCTTCAAGTCCATTCTCCTTTCTTTTCCTTCCTAATTACTAGTATAAAAGTATGCCTTCATTTGTGTTTCTTCTGTTAGATAACACTAGAAGTGAAATCAAACTGAGGATTTAATTAAAGTAATCCCAGGAGTAAAATCTTCAAAGCAGGCTTTAAGTTCATGAAGTCTGGGATAATTCAGAAAAACTTTGATATAAGTTTTATGTAACACAGACTCTTTTCAAGGTTCAGGTTTTTTCCTCTTTTTAGAAAGAGTGTTGTAATTATTGTATCATGGTACAAGATTTAAAACTGCGTATTATGTAGTGCATACATACAATGTTTTCTCTAATAAATACAGATTAGAAGTAGACTTTTTGTAGTAAATCTAATAAATCACCTGAATGGCTTCACAACTGACATGTTTTAGAGTCATTATGTTTAATTGGCTAATGGAGTATTTATTCTTGTGCTATTGGATCACCCTCAGGGATAATTCCAGTAAGTTTTGAATCTCCAGAAGGGTTTCTCTGCAGAGGTAAATTATTATTTTTTAAAGAACACTAACTAATTACTTTTACTTAAATTAATTTCTAAAGCAACCAGTCTGTCTTGAGGTCTCACTGCATTTTCAAGAAGTGATGAATTTGATGTTCTCTGATGCTTTAAATTTCCCCCTTGAGCCAAGAAAAGTGATGAGAAAAGGAAATGAAGCCCCCAAATCCAGAGTTCATGAAACATGCTGTATTAAAAACATATGTGGTGTATACAAAGAGGATCTCAGCCAGTGCCCTCTGGTTGTGCATGACTACAAATGACTAAAATTCTTGTTCTCAGGAAAAAGAATCAACATATTCAAAGCATAGAGGACTTCTCTGTAAATGTAGGAGATAGCAGATACTGTGATTCTATTGCCTGACATAGTGATTTTCAGAAAAAGAGTATAGAAGCAGTATAAAACTATAATCTTTTAAAACCATCTTGTAACAAGCTAAACAGGTCAGTACATACTCCAAAGGATTTTTTTTTCCCACTCTCCAAATAGCTCTCTATTTTATCTGTGGATTTGCATATGTACTTTTGAATATATTTTCCTCATTGCTTATCCAAAATTTCCAAATTTTCTAAAAGGAATTGATCTAATGGGGAACTAGGCAATTATGAACTAATGTTTACTAGGCAATGGACAAACAAACTAAAAAAAAAAAAGAAAGAAAAACCTAAAAAATTTTTTTGTTTTTAAAGCAAAAAGAAAAAAAAAAGAAAATAGATCTATACCTTCTGAAGACATTTTATGAAAGTAGGTGCTTCAGAATTAATCTACATTTAGTTTCAGAATAATGACTAATAAGACAGAGGAAAAGATATTTAGATGAAATATTTAGAAAAAAAATAATCTTTAGGACCATGGCATTAAGCTTCAGAATTACTGGTTTCTGTTAATTACTTTCCTTCAGTTGCTGACTTCAGAGTGTTTTATTGGAAATGTGTGATTTTAGTTAAGACATGAGACCTTTCTGTAGATTTTATTTCTAGGTAAGCAGCAAAATTCATAGTAAGTGGACCACACATTCCAAACTGATTTGAGGATCTCTTTACCTTTGAAAGTTATTTTCCTTCTTCTTGATAAAGGCTAACAAATTCATCTTGGAATTAAATGATCAGGAGAAGAAAACAATTTAATAAAACAAGCTGGTGCAATTTTATTGCCATAAAATTGGTATTCAGTGAAATATAGGGTTTATTCTAAAAAGTCTATTGCTTTCTACTCAGTTCCACATTGACAAGTGTCAGCCTCATCCATCTTGTCTCTCTTTCTTTAGGCAATTTGAACATGATGTAAAAGTCTGAGTTATTGGAACATCACTTGACCTCAGTGGAGTTGGTAGCGCTTTTGTTTCTTGGATTTGGGGTGGGGGTTGGAATGTAATGATCACCTAGAGGAACATAAACCAAAAAGGTAAAATAACATTTTCCATTTTCTTGAATAAAAAAGACAAGTAAACAAGGAATATATACGGACAAAAAACTTCCAACCTGGGTTGCAAAGATGAATCAAAGCCTTTACCATTTGAAAGAAAAAAATTTCCTGTGTGACCTGGAAAATAAAGCTGATGAGAACAGGACTGAAATCAGTCTTTTTAAAGGAACAGTTTTTTGGACTTTAACAAGGTAAAGAGTGTGATTATTAGAAAGTATATGAAAGTGGCAAAATGTCCAATGGAACAAGAAAAAATACTTACCATTAATTTCTCTGACTCCTCTTTTATACTAAATGCACAAAACAATACATGATAAGAATGGGTTTAGAATCTTTAAATTATTAGCATATAGAGAATTAAGTTGGCAAAAAATCAGCATATAAAGCAGCAGTAGTCCTTAACTTCTAAAAACCTACCTCAGTAATGGTGCTTGATGACTGCAGGGCTGGATAAATAAGAAGTAATTATTCATAATAATGTTGAGCCAGATGGTCTCTTGAGAAAGTTATGCTAGTAGAGAGTTTGGCCCACAAATTCGGTTTTGCTTTTGTTGATGCATGGAATTATTCTGTGGCTGAAATATCGCTTTGTGACTCCCACAGTGCTAGCCTTTTGATACTCTTTTTTCAGCAGGCTGAAAATTTGATACTTTATGGTGATGACTGGGATTTTTAAAGACTGAGAGACGCTAGCTGGTTATTTAAAGCTGGTGGTACTTGGACACATGCCTTTCTTAGGTTCGTGTTAGCTTCCCGTTGTCACTCAGTGAAATGCTGTGTCAAGATTCCTTATGTCACGTGATCCAGGAAGGACAGATTTATGTTAAACTAATATATCAACTGGACTGGGATGAAGGCAGTTAATGGAACTGCACTTTCATTGTTGTAGTCAATTCACATGCCACTAGATCAGATGTCACTGGGACAAGTTCACAGAGCTGTTGATTTTGTGTAACTTTGCCTTAAGACAGTAAGTCCTCTCTGTTTATTGGTATTTTGAATAATTGATGTATGTTTTTGAGTAATGCTACATAATATAATATATGGATAGATTCAGAACCATTTTGAAGCTGATTCCAGAAATTAAAAGTGCAGTGTGGAAGCAACAGATACCTTACAGTCTGTTTGGGGAAAAAAAGCCATCAGACACCATTAAGTTCCTCTAGCCCCAAATTAATGAAAATCTCTAGTTCTTGGGAAAATTTTAATTTTCAAAAAACTTCCCAAAGAAGTACAATTCACTAGTTTGGGATTTTTTTCATCTCTATTGATAGAATTTTCCGACTTTTTCTTATGTTGGACGTAAAAGCCTTGTCTATTGAAAGATTAGATAATTGCAGTGTATAAAATGCATTTCTACATAAATTAGGAAAGATAGGTTTGAAATTTTATCAGTACATTAAAAGCAGCAAAAATATTCCAGACTAATTACTGGTGCAATACCTCATAAGTCTTTAGATTTTTGTTCACCTTACTGATGCAGAACTGTGGAGGTGAATTCCTATTCTTATATACCCTACAGCTTGCCTCTGCAAATGGAGTAAAATAATTGAAGACCATGTAATGTAAAACCACTGTTCATGTAGATTGTCTTTCTCTCATATCTAGGAACTAAGGAAATCATCACTGAAAGCAAGTTTCAATAATGTAACATGACAGAGAAGATTTATATTTTTGAAACACCTCGTCTGTTTTTTCTCTATAGTCTCCCTTGTACACACTAAAACAATATTAATTCAATTTATTTTAAATGTCTAACTAACCCTATTTCCAATATATTTCCCTGTACTACCAAATACCAAACAAAACATTAGAAGCCTGAGTCACTCGTTTGTAGGTGATCTATGATGCAATTTATAAGTCTCTACAATTTTTTTTCTCAGTAAGCACTGTAAACAACTCAAATTACGAAAAACTTCACAGCTAATATATTCAGGTTTGATTTATTTTATGAAGGTTTTACAGAAGAAATACATACCTAGGAAGTACAGGAAAAAGTAGGAATTTATACAAGAATAACCAAATCATTACTTTTTCACACCATTCTAATTTCTTGTTTTAATAAAGAAGTCAAATTATGACAGAATTGGTTGTTCTATTTTGTATTGCTCTTTTCTGTTCAGTTCACTGGATTTTCTACTGATACATAATCCTGTAACCATGAGGACAAAAATCCCATTGCAGCATTTATTATTTATCCGAAGCAAGAACTGGTGCCAGACTTCTTTACCCTGTGTTGCCTTTCCTTCTATTTCCAGACATAGAATCCAGGTGTAACTTGGATGCTTCTACCATCTGCTGAACATATAAGTGTTTCATAGCAAAAGACTGCCATAAAATGATGACTCAAAGTATATTTATACTGCTTCTGCTGAGATTGCAGTTTTTATACACTTACTTTCAATATTTTCCCCTTACTCCTTCCTTGGCCAAATAAGGGCTGTGGTTCCCTAGGTCTGATTTTAAGGAGGGGCTGGACCATGGTATTTGGATATATCTAGTTGGATTGCTACACAATGTTTAGAATTCTTACTTTTTTTTTTTTTTCCTTAAAGTCTAGTCAAAAGGTAACAGGATTTCTTCCGTGTTTAAATTGAGGAAGAAATTAATGTCATTATCATTCAGAAAATTAAATTACGGGGGGTGTTCCATACCATGTGACGTCACATCTAGTATAGAAACTGGGGGGAGTGGGGGTGGGGGGATCGCTGCTGAGGAACTAACTGGGCATCGGTTGGTGGGTGGTGAGCAATTGCATTGTGCATCACTTGTATATTCCAATCCTTTTATTATTACTATTGCCATTTTATTAGTGTTATCATTATCATCATTAGTTTCTTCTTTACTGTTCTGTTAAACTGTTCTTATCTCTACCCAATTGTTTTACTTTTTTTTTTTCCAAGTCTTTCCCCCATCCCTCTGGTTGGGGGGAAGTGAGTGAGCGGCTGCGTGGTACTTAGTTGCTGGCTGGGGGTAAACCATGACATAAGCAAAGAAAGAAGCAGAAGACATTTGTAAGAGGACAGCTTGTAAAATCCCAAGGAATTGCTGGGCATCATAATATTATCAAAGAATTAGTGTAAGTTCACTTTGGCACCCAGTCAGATGCTTTTTACTTTGAGAGCTGGCTTCATACTAGCCTTAGGGAATCACAAATGTCAGGACTGTGCTACAGTATAGCTTTCCAGCCTTTCTAAATAGTGTGTTGTGTTAATCTGTCTGGCACATCTGGTAACTTTCAAAAGCAGAAGTAAAAAGGCAATTCTACATAGCAAAAAGTGTAAGAAAGAAATTCAGAAACACCATCCTTCTTTTCAAAGACAAAGAAAATTACTAGAGTGCAGTTGGTATTTTTCATTATTGAGAACATACAGTGGATTAGTTTTGCCAAGGCTAATTGATTTTCACAGCTGGTGCATCAAAGGCTAAAGATGATACGAAATTTGAAAAGGACCCTTGTCTAGCCCCTGAAGCTTCTGTTATCTGTGGAGACAACAGAAAATCTTTGGAACTGGAGATACTATAACATCCAAGAATAACTTCAGGTCATTGGGATGTTTAAGATATTTATTGATCTGTCCATATTGCAGGAAGTTACAAAAAAACATATCTTCTCTCTTAAGAGAATCTCACATCTCTCACGTATTTACTTTCAATGTGATACCAAAAGGGTGAATAGGTTTATGTCACCTGTGACATAATTGTCTACAGAATGCAACATCTTACTGAATAAGCATGTTTTGTTAGTCATTATAGGCAAAACAGATCATATAGCTGAGACAAGTCTGCTATAGCTGATCCATCATCAAGGGGAGGGTTTGTCTGAAAAAAAGAAATGACCTTTCCACTGTGGAAGGGATTAATCAAGCAGTGCTGTAAAAGTCATTCTTTCATAGCATTTAATCTCGTTCGGCATATCAGATTTCTTCATGTGTGGTCAATCTTCCTTACCACTGATGAAAAAATCAGTGGGGTGCACACATTAAGGCTGCTGAGGTTTAAGCATGTACCCCAATCCTTTACTGAATACTTAAGAGGTTTTTTGATTGCTTTCAGTTACTTAAAATCAATTCTCTCTTTATCCATGTGGTATCAGCTTTCTATTTGACTTATATATAATGGGAATAAAGATCTTTTACCTGTTGATTTACAAAAAAAGAAGGGCACATCTCAAACTGCCACAATGCCTCCAGCTTATAGCTATGTCATGGCTTTGCATGAAGAACAGCTTTTAACAAGGTCTCATCTGCTCCACTTGACTCGACAGTAAATAACTCATACTTAAACTTACACTTTACCCCTTGGTAATTCATTAGTAAGTTTCAACATGAAATATTTCCTACATTGAACCTTACTTTCCATAACCATTAAATATATTAATTAATATACATACTTAATGTAAACATCTAAGTCAAGTAAGTGCATATAGTTGTTACAGGTTGCTTATTGAAACCAAGCATAATGGTAATTGAGAATTTTGGGTGACAACAGATTTTGGAAGACTGTTTAAGAAGACTTTTCTCTGAAATACGCTGCTATGCTAGTATAAAAAAATGTCCCAGCACCATAGGTAAATTTTTCAAGGCAGTGAGAGAACTCTATATGACATGATATTTGGATGTTGGTATTTTTAGATGGTGGAGATAGAAGCTGTCCTGTGAGTCTAGGAGTGGCTTAGAATACAAAAGGCATAAAATCCCAAACTGTAATGGATGAAATAAATGAGATCTGAAAACAATTCACATTTTGACATACAACAAATCACTACCAAGAGATAAATTAAAGGAAGGGTGTCAGCATTTAGACAACAGTTTCTAAAACATCCAGTAGCCAAAATGTACCAATTATTTTGTCATAGAAATGTAACATGAATTGGCTATGAATGTTGATCTTCTACCCCGATGTTTTGCCTATGAGTGACAGAAATTCAGATACTCCTTTACCAACCACTTTTTTTTTTCACATTGTAGACAAATATGGCTAAACCTCTCTTGTGAGGACCCCCATGACTGGCTTCTCTTTCTCTTAGACAAAAGAATCAGATGTAGTTTGATGGTGGCCATGTCAGGAATTTTGTGCATAACATTAAAATTTAGCCTGGATTACACATCCCAGGACCCAGCCTGAACGTGTGTCAGTTTAGCTCTGTGCCATTTGAGGAGTCATCAGGTCCAGTAGTAAAGGGTTTTCAATGAAATTGAGGAGGCTAATTGTTACCTAAGTTACAATTTACAATAAAAATGGCTTGAAGGAATTTGAGCTGATCATTTAGCTAGCACCTTTGTAATAACGAATCCTGTATTCAGTTGATACTCCCCCAAGTTCACCTGATTCACACCAAGATTGATCCCTGGTAAAGACCAGTAACATACTGCGTTATATCAAGGATCACAAAAATTGGATATCTTGTTGCTATGGGAGGTGAAGGGAAAGTCTCAAAAACTCATTTAGATTAAAGGGAAGAAGATAGAGATGGAGGAATTTTGTTATCAGGGATATAGTTTTTGTATCAGCAAATAACTGAAATGGTTTCTTCTTTCTCTGAGACAGTGGCAGGGAAAGAGGCTGGGAAAACATCCATATGTGAAACAGCAGTGAAGTAACATTATTTTTAACAAGGTTGAATTGGGTGGGAAAGGTGAATCTGAGATTGCAAACATTTTGAGAATATAAGGCTTGAAATAATAAATGACTGACTTCCTCTTCTGAACAAAGCCATGCTTTTCTCTCACGCTCCATTTCCTTGCAGCTAATAAACTCTAATGAAATACCAGTGCCTTTATATTTCTGTGTCATACAGATGTCCTTTCTCACTTTGACTCCTCTTGTGGCTAATTTGTCTCTCTGATTATATGGTTATAGGAACATTACACTTGCACTCATTTAATCACTTTCATTTCTCTCCTTCTCTCTGTCTATGATGAAAACATTTTTTTTTAATTGATACCTAAGAAAAGATATCACAGAGACAATATAAAAGAGGGTTAGAGGGTTTTAGACTTTGTCACAATTAAAATGTCAGACAGACAAGTTAATCGCAAGCACACAAAATGAAAGACTATTGACCCTTTGAGGCCTAATAAATAGTTTTACAGTTTTGATTCCTTCCCTCCTTCCTCCCTTCAACTCCTAAAGAGACTGTAGTTAGACATGTTTCCTTGAAAGCAGATGATGACTGTCTAATGAGACAATTTCTCCTATTAGGTTAATCCATGTACACCAAGTGGATACAGAAGGATAATGAAGCCTGCTGAAAGAAAAATCCATTTAGCATCATTTTAAAATACGGAGAGGGAAAAGGTGACCTATGATAGATACTTTGAACCTGTCTTGCAGCTGCAGCTAACAGGGCAGCTGAGTTTGGTGATACAAAATCTCAAATGCATGTGCACATCTATGTAGAAATGTGAATGTTGATACACACTTCAAAGGAGTTTGGTTAGGGGACGTAAACTGAACAGCATCAGTATAACTGAGACAGGCCTCTTCAACACTATAAATCTGAAATAGACTGTTTTGTGAATGATCTTGGCACAAGTTATGCATGTTCTATACATGAAGGCTAAAGGTCTGAGTGTATCATGGAAGTGACACTGATATAGCCAGATGGAAACCAATGTAAAGATAGTTGGATCTAAATTTAAGTTTGATTACACAAGGAAAATTTTCATTTGAAGCCATTCTTACCTAGTGAATTGATGTATCATCTAAGATTTCTCAGCCTTTTGGGAGCTAAAAAAGATTTGAAGAACAATTGTGTAATCCTAATAAAGATCACAAACTGTCCAAACTGATTTTTGTCTTGTGTTTTCCTTTTGGATTTTTTATGATATATAAAGGAAAATGTTGCATGATACTATAACATATTTTTAAGTTGCTTGCACTATTTTTTCCTTGATTGGCTAAAAATCCTATTTTGCAATCAGTGGTGCCTGCATTAGCCTGCTATGCTATTAAGACACAACCAAAAATCTTCATTTTCTTTCTCGAAACTACAACTGCTCCAAATTTGGTTCAATTTCATTCACTTAGACTTAGATCTTATAAACTTAGTAAAGTTTATACTACATTGAAAGAGCAATTCCAGAGTAACCATAATCTGAGGACATTCTTTTTCTTTCCAATTTTATATCAACTTGTTTGTCTGGCTCACAGGTATCCTGTGAATGGCCTGTTTAAGTACGTCTGGCAATTCATGATGTTGCAAATCTCAAGTGTGGGGTCCCACAGGCTCTAAGGAATAGCCTTTGGCTATGCTCCAGATGTATCAGAAGCCATGCTCACAGATTTGCAATGTGAAAGAAACTGTGAGTTTAAAGTCATCAATGGGTCTATTACTTTAAAAAGTCTAATGGGTAGAAATTCTGGGGAAATTTCTGACTTCAATGGCATAAATGTATTAGAATCTCATGTAATGAGGTCATTATGGAAGAGGTTTCAGAGAAGGAAAAAAAAAAAAAAAAAAGATTACTCATTTTGTGTACCAGCACTGCCATTTGGCAGAAATGGCAAAGTAGGAAGTGAAGGACAGTGGTCAGAAAGTTCCTATGATGTATATTTTTCAAGCTGGTGATTGGCTTTCTTGAATCTCTTACTACGTGTGAGAACATAGAATGTGCTGATGCTGAAGCTAAAAAAAACATTAGAAGTGGGAAGCTTTACCCAGCTCCCAAAGGGCATGAAATTCCTCCAACATGCCTTCTTCAACTTTGCATTTGCTAAATGACATTTGAGTACTTCTTTTCAGCTCATCACAACTGACTGGTCAGTGCAATAATGAATGTCCACTAAATTCGAACCACCTCATTTTCATGGAAGGGAGAGAGGTGTTACTGATCTCATATACCTGTAGCTCACATGTAGACATCTATGTTGTAGATAACCAGTGACCCTAACCTCCCTTTATAACCACAGAAAATACGGAGACAAGTTGACAAATTAGGGGATACCACCCAGATGTATTACATTCCCAAAGTGCAAAATCCTTTTACAGATTATAGGAGTTGTCTTGATGCTTCACTCAAGCATTAAAATTGTGGTTCTCTGCAATTCTGGATTTTACATTTTCTTCCTTCACCCATGACCTGGGAATACTAAACATCCTCAGTTGTTCTTTCACAGTTGCAATTTAAAAATCATTCACTAACTCAGGTGGATGGGGAAGTCAAAGAGAACAGCTTCATTCACAGTTTCAAATGCATATTTCCCCTATACTCCATGTGTTTAGTAGCATCCAAACTGGGTTCAGGACGGTAAAGATTCTCCCATTTACCATTTATTAGGGAAGGAAGAGAACCACCTCCATTCTGGTGTGCATTCATGCAAGAAATTAAAGGTGAGACTCTCTTAAACACCATATCTGAATTTGGATTAATCTAAGGGAATCTAATATGATATAATTTATATGCTGAAGGAGTAGGTAAGAAGACTGCAGCAAGAAAAACAAACAGCATAAGAGCATAAAGAGAACTAATCCCTGCTGCTGTAATTAAGAGAGCAATATATTATAATCATAAACATCTCTTTAAATAGTTATGTCAGGTCATTAAGAAAACACCTGAGTTTGTTGCAACATGTTCTCAAAAAGCAGATGGGACCCTGTCAGTTTGGCGATAGCCCAATGAAATCTGCTGGTAGGCATTATTGTAGCCTCCATGTTATTACTGTTAGTTCACCCACAGCTAGGAAGATAGCATGAGACAGATGGTAATTAATTCTGGACAGGTCAAAAGGAATTACTGTGAAAAGAAGAGAGAAGTACTCTGGACATTAGGGATCCTGGTTTAAGTTTCTCAGTGCCACTGAACTGTAGGAGGGAAAAGTCAATGTATATGTATATGCCTTTGTTTAGCCATATATAAATTCAGTGTGATACAACCAACCTTACAGCTCTATACTTTCACAGTAGCAATAAGTATACATACAACGATAGTGCAGTTTATTAAAGATAATGCTTTGAAATCTTTGAAATATAGTCATTTTTTTTCTGAATATATTTCATACTACTTGATAGCACAGGTTTTTTTGTGAAACATCTTTTAGTGTTTGCTTTACTTCTATTTCAGTTGTAAAGCTAATCTAAACTCCTTCCTAAAGCCTACTATTCTCCACATGTCCTTATTACAGCATCTCTGTTTCACTATAACTATACTGGGACAAGGACCAGACACGTCAGCTATGAACCTTAAGTGTTAGTATCTTTTGAATATAATACAAAGAAGCTTTTTCCCCCACCTTCTTGCTCATGTCTAGCCAACGCACTTATTTCTCCATTATGTGGAACAAGACACTAGTTATTTTTAAATAGCAAGATAGGATTCCATATAACTCCATGTGAACTCTTACAGATTTTGTACTTAAGGCAGAAAAAGACAGAAGTGCAGCTTCCAGACGGAGCATCTAAACCAAATTCAGAGTTTTTTTAGTAAAGTGACTGCTGACATAGTAAGAATAATCACCCAAAGTGTCACCCTAATTCTCAGTTCTTCATTAAATCACCTTTGTTGCAATCAGATGCATTCCTGGATTTCAGCAGAAAAGTAAGTAGGGATATGTTTTAAAACTTTCCCTTTTTAGAATGGTTTTATCCTCATAAAGATGTGAGTTAGTGCTTTTACTGGCAAGAGAAATCATGGAAGCCTTAGAAAACAGAACCTAAAGACAAGACCTAAAGAGAACTGAAAAGCTCCTCTTACATATCTCCTTGCTAAATAAGGTCCAGTTTATACATGCCATTAAAACAAGGGAAAATATATTTGTGCAGCTCTCTGATCTATAGACTACCAGGCTGTCAGTCACTTGGAGCACCTCTGGAGCATGGTAATTGAATTGTTTCTTGCAGCTTTGTCTGTTTAATAGAGAAGCCTTTAGTCTGCATTAAAAAACTTACATCATGATACCCTAAAACAGTTTAGTAAGCCACACAGACAACTTTCTGTATGGTAATAATCCTTCTTTAGGTTTGAAACATCAGGTGTCTGTTAGCAGATTTTCTGTTCTGCACCATGTCTGTACCATTGGGGTTTTTTTGTTTTTCTCCAAATAAACTCCCATCAAATTCTATTAATTCAATGACTAGCTCAAAAAATGTGTCAGACTGTATAAATACACTATTGTATGTCAGACTGACTTTGCCACAGAGAAAATAAATTGAAAAGACAAAGCCTGTGGGGAAAATCAAAAAAGAAAAAAAATAATTACCAAGCATTAAGAAAAAAAGAAATACAATAGAAAGAAAGTAAAATCATGGAACATTTTGAGAAAGAAAAAAAATATTTAATTGTGTTCATGCACAATGTGTTACTGCATGTCTGAGAATTCAGATTTAATTCCTAAGGATGAAAAAACCCACCTTCGAAAAATCTTCTTAAATATAAACCAAATCCCTATTCAGCTCAAAGTCTTACTTTTTTTAATAATAAAAAGTTACCTAAATGTCAAAAGGAAAAAAATATTCTGGAAACAGTTCCAGTGAATCTGAAAGTTTACTTGGAAGAATTTGACATATAATCTTCAGCAAATCCATGAATCACCATACATAAAAAGCCAACCTACTTCAAACTACTGGGAAAACATGAGTCAATTCCATCATAGTCTGTCATAAGTCACAAGCAAGTTTGTCCTAGTGTATATTATCTTGACTGAAACAAGCCTCTTGATAAGCAAAGTTAGAAAAGGTACTGGTTCATTTTAAATAGAGCAGTAGAAAACAGTGCTGTAAAGGGTATAATCAAACTGTTATCTATAAAAGCCAGCTGATGTTTTCTTTACTTAAACACATTTCGGATGGAGCATTAAGTATAAATTTTTTGACAACTATGATGATGTCTATCTATCTGAACTTCTAAAACATTCATGTCTAAAATCGGAGGTGAATATCTCAAGTCATGTCAGCTATTTTTGTTTGGTTTTTTTGCTTGTGGACTCAGTCATGAAACAAAGGAGACTAAAATGATATGAACAAAACTGAAAAACTGTTTACAAATGTCAGGAAAAAACTCTATGCAGAGCTCTTTTTTTTAAATCTGAAATTTAACAAAACAAAATTTTGAAATTTGGTAAGTGTTGTAAGAGACTGACAAATTATAGATTATAAAGTTAAAAGATTGCTCAAGAAGAAATTCGATCCATTATACCCAAAGGACAAATGTAATATACATAAACCATCCCTGAAAGTCTTAAATATCTGAACTAAAGAAATTCTACAGCATCCTTAGGGAATTTTTATCAGTGCTTTTCTATCATTTTTATTTAAAAAGTAGGGTTGGTATTTTTTCTTTTTTATTTTCTGATATTGCTCCTTCTCAACAATGAACCTTGAAATGTCTGACAACAAAATAATACTAAAAAAATCCCACAAATTAAAGTCCTTTATGTACTTTCAATAATTTCTAATGAAAGATCATGCCACTGTGATTACAGTTACCTTTTTCTTGATGCCATAGAGAAGCAGAGTTCCTACGAGCATCTGCAAGAAAAGGAGGAGGAAAAACATTGGTTAGTATTCTTGGGAAATAAGCAGATTAGAAATAAAGAAGGCTTATGTTTTCAAAACGGATCTGGAAGAATCAAGGACTTTTTCTTATAAGAGAACAAAATGTAGTTTTGTTGTAATGTACGGACATATTTTGCATAGATAGATATGTGTGTGTATATATATATTTTTGTAGGGAGTGACATTTTCTTCTCAGATCAAGATTCGTTCTGTTCAATCAAAGCTCCTTACTTCCCTCATCCATCCTGACTGATCTTTCATAATAAAGATTTTAGCAAAGCAAGTTTGACACCTTCAGTTACAAGTTTTAGTATATTTATTTTTATAATTTTAACTTGAATATGAATCTTACCTTTACAAACTGATTGAAGATTCTTACATCTTTTAGAGATAGGAACATATATTTTCTCAAACACTGAAGAAGCCTCATTCTCTTTAATCCTGAAAAGAACTCCTAAAGTGTAGCTGAAAGACTGCCACAAGGCCTGGGCACCTTTGCTTTTTCACTGCAAGGGCTTATGCACAAACTTGACACTGTGATTCAGTCATTAGCTGATGTGGCAAGATCTGCTATTCCAGCTTTTTAGCTCATACGATCTTTGTCGACACTCCTTAATCCTGACCTTAAACATTCCATTATTCTAGTCATTGCACTCTTTTGGTCAGAAAACCATAATCACAGCAAATTGCCTGCTAGTTTTACAGTACTAACGACTATCCAAAATATACAAACAGGGCCATCAAATTACTACAGTTTATAATTTGCACTATGACCTGAACTGTGAAAAGGGACGTACATGGGGTTTTGCTTAATTTAGGAAGTTTATCTTATCTAAATCTATCCAGCTGTGTTGTCTCTGTGGGAGAGGAAAATGTGTATTCTCAACATGAGTTATTCAGAATGTCAAATTTTACTGAAGACTAGGCAAAATGTAATTCTTATATGAATCATATGCTTAAAGACTACAGGGAAGTTTTCAATTTTACTTGACCTGCTCACATGTTTGTAGCGTAGTGAAGACTATAAACTGTTTTGTCTGCACTGGGCTTTTATTTCAAGATAACTAACTCAAGGTTATACATTTTTACAAGTGATGGCAAGGCTTTTGATTGTATGAAGTACAAGAAAGTAAGCATTGCAAATGGTTCCAACAAGAAGGTAATTTTCAGAGTATGATCTTTGGCACACCAATAGTCCATAAAGCCATGGTAAGAGTTCTGCAGATAGATCATGGAGTTATATTAAACAGCAAAACATACAACATTTTTAATTACAGTTATACACTAAAGCATGAGTTGAAACTTAGATTTGACACTCATACATGAAATAATAAGATAAAACAATGGTCTCATCTGGCATTGCAAATCTTTATGGTGAATATATAAATATGATGGATAAGCTATAGGCGAATCAATTTTTCCAATTTTGTTCTATTAGTTATTCTATTAGTTATTCTATTAGGGACTAGACTGATTAGGTCTAAAGATAATACTACTAGTTATTTAGATAAATAAAAGCCTAACTGGAAACAAGTAAGGAAAAAAGGAAAGCAAGTTAGAGAAAGAAAAATCAGATCAGTGTAGACAAGAATGTAATTTCAAAGTTTAATTAATTAGGACATTCTTTTTTTGAAATCACACACGCTATATGACCAAATGCATCACTGTTAACAGCAGGCATGCAGACTATCTTTGATGCAAACTCTCAAAGTTACCCAGACTACAAAACTGCAAATCTCAGCAAAGCTGTGCATTTAAGGCATAGAAACGAGCCCTTCTTCCCTTAGGAGACCAACACCTGGCCCTATAGCAAGAAAGGCAAAAGCTTGATGAGTTCATCTGTGACAACTGTGAGACAACAGTGGTCATATTTGGCAGTTTGAAGTGGGCACATGTGAGTTACTTCAACTGTTAGCAGTATTTCAAGCAAATTACAAGACTGCTTTGGATAAACAAAGTAAATCGCTCACAATAGCAGGAAGAGTAAGAACATGTCTCTTCCTCTTCCCCCACCCTACACTCTTCCTAAGCCCACTGAATTCCTTTCATATCGCTTCACAAAGTGAGATAATTAAAAAAAAAAAAACAAACAAAAAACCACCACCAAAAAATAATCAGTAGTCTATAGGTATCCTTTTCAGACAACAATCTGAACCTTCCTTTCCCCTTCCCACATTACCAAGGAATACTACGTAATATTAGCTGTTGGCTATTCAGTGGGCCTTTAAAGTGGCATCAGTCAATTTATACTTGCTCCTTCAAGGCTTGATCAAAGAGCAAAATTACACTATTTCTGAGCATTGTTGAGTTTCCAATTGCTTAAGTATGTTCAGCAGGTTCAGCAGCATACAAATTGATGTTAGATATATTAATACATGATAAAGTCATCTGAAATTACACTATACACTTAGTTTCTCATTTACTTTCCACACATACTTGAGTGATTGCATTTAACAAGCTGTAAATATATCTAAAAAAATCATGTTTAGACTTACACATGTAAACAATTTCTATTAAATTACTCAATGCCACAGTAGCACACAGACAGTTCAGATGAACTAAGTATATTAGCATCTTACGAGATCTCCGTCCAGTGAATATTTCCTCACAATGGTAATAAAGAGAATTATTCTTCATCTATGTGTAAGAATACTGAGTTGTAGAGATATTAAAAGACCTGCCTGAGATCAAACAATGTGCATGCAATATACACAGGAGGATTCAGTCATGTAATTTAAGATTATCTGCCTTTTCACAAAGCGGACAGAGAAAGCATATTTATGCAGTATAGAGACAAGAGAAGAGGATTACGTAGGCTAGACTATGCCTGTGGACTAAATTGTAGCTCGGTTGAGTGAATCTTGCTTATATAACTATTGCCATTGTCAAACTTGGTTTTAGGAAGGCATTTTCTCTAAGCTGAATGGTTTCTATTAGTGTTTCTTCTTTAGCTTTCATATATAAGAACAAAAAATCATCTAGGAATTTCCCCAAATAAAATTGCCTCTGTTAGATTTTAGGAATGACATTGATAATGTTAGTTAACATTAGTTAGTTAGTGGTAAAAGATCGCTCCTTCTCCATAATTTCATGATGATATAGTCATGGGGTTTGATCTTTTATTATCTATCTGGAGTTCATAAAAGGGTTCTGGATAATGTATTTTTTTGCATGTGATGCATAGTGGCATATGAAATAAACATCATACAGATTGTTCTATGTTAACTTATTATTACAACCATGGGAAATGGGACAGGCTGACCTTGGTTGTCCCACGGAGAATTGTATTCCTGATTTGATCTGTGTTTTATTTTAGCTAATTCAGCTGTTCCCCACATTTATTTATTTATTTCACATCATCAAAGCTATACTTCTTCATTTCCATTTCATACCGCATTCTTCTATATAAATAGTGTAACATTAATGGCATACACTTCACAACAGGTGTGGGGAGACAAATGTGTCATCAAGGGTTTCCAATGTAAGTACTGTCATTGTTTAGTACAAAGGTGAACCTGAATGCGGTGCTTCCAAGAGTCTGTGTGACATTTCTGGAAGAGAAATATGACGGTGTCAGTATACGGGAGTGTTCAGACTAAGAACCCATGGAGGAATCAAGAGCCAAGCTTTTATTGCTCTTGTAGTTCAGAACACTGTGTGCAGCATTCTGCTGCAGCTTAGCATGAGCCAGCAGGTTTCTTTGCATGCTGACTGTCAGTAGTATTTTTAGCAAATTTTCTTTTCAGAAGCTTCTTTGAAGAAGCTACTGTGGAAAAGATAAGACTACAATTTCTCTTATTTCTGTAAGCTCTCTGTCTTCCTACTCTTTCTTGAATCCATGTTCCTTTCTTTCTTGCTTAACTCTTCTTGAAATAGCTTCCACAAAATATTTGTCAAGACCTATTCATTAAGAGCCATCAGGTGTTAGAAGTCCAGCAAGGTATATATGAAACTTATAGTACAATATAGTGAAGCAGAGCAGGCCTCATGGGTCAGCAGAAGAGTACGGTTTTGCTGATGAAGACAGTGGGAGAGTACAAGTGATAAAACTGATAGAAGAACTTGTGATATAAGCAAGATTGATCATATCCAACCAAAGCAACAGGAAAAAAATACAGCTATCCATTTTTTCTGCTTTTGTTTTCCTTCTGAATTTTACTTTTGCCCAGCTGAACACCTGATACTGATTTCAGTCTGTGTCCTTTTAGAACTTACTTTTGCGAATGTGCTTCTGGGTAGATATGCGTATCTTTTAGGTAAGAATGATTTCTACAGTTATACTTCAGATACTGCATAGAATTTGTTTAGGCATTTGTTCATCATCAATTTGAAAAGCACATCTGAAGCACAGAATGGGGTAAAATTGGGGGTATTTTGGGTACTGATCTCGAATCTCTCTTTATAATGCAGTATTAGCTAGTGTAATATTTTACTGCTAAACTATGTATGCTCTTAAACGGCATTATTCAGATTTATGTTCCCCATTTAAATACACTGAACTACAGTCAAATTCAGTTAATAGGTTAAGTCATGAAAACATTCAAAAGTACATAACGTTGCTTGTGCAGCAGTGATGGAAGGACAAAATGAGTCAAATCACCTCAGCATTTCTCAGATGTAATCACCCCATCAAAGTTACAAAGATTCTATGAGGGTTCCCTCTCTGAGGAAAGAAGCCAACAGAATTTTCAAATAACAAAGGAAACCATCAAAATTCAAGACACTGCATCATATTTCACCAACAAAAGATGCCATGCTTTGTGATCAGGTCTCCACTTTTTGAGCTGAACTTTGTTTACAATCTGAAAGCATGACATAGCCCCAGGATTACGCCCCCCCCCGCCAACCAAAAATCAAATCTATGACTTTTCTGAGCTAAAGAATATATATTAATCAAATGTGGGCTCATTTATATCAGAAGAATTTCCTTATGGTGGAGCCTACTAGATTGTGGAATAGTTTCTCAAAGGAAATTATGGAATCCTAATAGCTGGAGATAGTTTAAATTGTGGGGAAAGAAACTTTCACTGGTTAATAAGGCTGGAAAATGAGTTTAAGCATTGTTTTTGGACTCTAATTTATATGCAGTAAGGAGGGGGAGATTCTATGTCCTACTGCTGTGACAAATTGCCTTGTAAGCTTCAAAATTCATTGGGCAAAAAGTGAGTAGACTGGGTAAACAGCAGTAAAGGTGGATTTGAATATTTTATAGTGCATGTTTGTTTAGCATAAATATTTCATAGCGGATAGCTACAGACAGATACAAAAATGAAAGTTTATTTTAGGTAAAACACTGAGGGTGTAAAATCTCCTGAAGTAGAACAATAATAATGATCTTTAACTGACAATCCTACTTCATTTAACAAAACATTCAGTGTTCTTCTCTTTCTCCTTCTCCCCCTTTTCCGCTCCATTATATTCCCCGGACATTTAATGCCTTACATAGTGGCCTGGTGAGCATATGTTCTTGGTTAGGGACCATTGTTTATGAAATTGTTCAGGTTTCAGATTTCTATGTGGCAAGCAGAACACCCAGGCCCCTGGCTGGTAGCAATTGGAGCCATTCAGAGGTATGTAAACATTAGAGTGAGGAATTTATGACTCTACAGTTCAGCTGCACGGAACATTTCTCAACTTGGATTTTTTTTTCTTTTTCTCTTTTGTGTGTGTGAATAGATTGCTCGACTTCAAACACAGCTGAGCAGTACCTGGGTGTAGATAGAAAGGAACAACATCTGGAAATAATAACTGCTTAGCCATTAGCATAATGCCTGTAGTAAGGGCTAAAAGAATATTCAAGTTTAAATTGAGAAAGTTGTTCTAAATGAATCACCTAGATGATCTCGGCCTAAGCAAATAACTAGGATAAAAGGTGGAAGGAGATACAATTAGGGAACTGCAGTAGAGCATTCCAGTTACTGACTGAATATGTGAAAAGGGAAGAAAATGAAGATTCCTGATCAGTGAAAAATTCCCTGGAAATTAAGGCTGGCAACTGGAATTATGTTAACGATTAAAAAATTACACAGAGGAAACAATTCTTCCTTTGCCATGCAGTATATCCTCTAGTACTGCAGAAGAATGTGGGGAATTTTCCCATGGCAATAAGGTCATTGTCATTCATTTCTGAAAAATGTCTTACTCTGGATGGTGGGGAAAAAATGCATATGATTAAAGTTCCTTTCAGCCTCCCCTATCATTTCCCCCTCCCTGAATGTAGTGTACATTTTAAGCTTATCTAACTGGTTTAATGAGACAGAAAATGGGACTAGCTTTTCTGAGCATGCGTAAGTATGAGCTAGTAGATGCTTTGTCATCATCACTGAGAGAAAAAGTATTCTCAAAGCTGCACACATATAAACCAACGGTGACTGCAAAGAATGACGAAGTCAGCTTCATCATTCCATTCCTCAGTGATGATAAGAAGATACAAATTATAAAAAGGATCAACCACTGATTTCAGTGACTTTAGTCTCAATATTAAAAGTACACAGCAGTACAGAGTCATATGTGTTTGGACCATTAGAATTTAATTATAACATTTATTTTAGTTATAACATTTAGGCATAGCTCTGGGTTAAAGAAGGTATTCATTGCATCTAAGGGAAGATCTCAGCAGAATTTTAATCTGGAAAGCTCTTACATGCTATTTTATTTAGTGTGCTTATTGCTGTCATTCTTCACATTCTACACTTTCCTATAGACCCAATCCTTTCTTGTTCTTCAACTTGTTTCCTGAAATCTGTACTGAGAAATGGAAGGGGAAAAAGCATTGTCTGTATTTAACATGTATTCCTCAAAGTCATTGGATAGTAGGTCCCAGGCATTGTCATATGCTGCATGTGTAATATGCATGAAAAAGTCAAAACATGGGGTTAAAAATTTCCTTAATATCCCAGTGCAGACCAATGACTAATATGCATAATGAAACTTCACAGTGGAAACAATTATATTAGTGCATGAAAAGGACATAAGGCAAACATTTGCTTTAGTGTAAAAATTGGTCCAAAGTTTTAAATTCTAAATTCTGAACAAGGAAAAAGTTAGGTTTTTGTCAAAATGTAATTTGTTCAGAGCAACACTTTAGGATAGTCTAAAACTAGTCCCAAACAATTTACAGGTGCTCATTGGGCATTATCTAATTTAGAATTCAAACAAATAGTATGTTGTTTATGAGGATTTATTCTGTCCGTATTTCAAAGCAAGACTGAATAGAAAAAGCAAAGAAGAAAACACATACTGTCAGAGGAGATTTGCAATTCTGAAAAAAATGATAAGCATCCACTTCCATGTGTGATGGCAGTTGACAATATCCATGAAATGTCTGTTTGCCCATAGTAGATCAGCTGGAAATTTGCACTGCGACAGTAGAGATTCATCTGATGCTGAATTTGCAAAACTGACTAAAGGTCTCTGTTTATCCCTAATGCAGGTTTTTGTGGAATTTTGTTGAGGTGTCTGTATTTGCTGATTATGACATTTGCTCAGCAGAAAATCTCGGAAAGTGTCAGCCTCCATTAATTCAATCCACTATAGACCTGTCTAACTACAGCAGTGATATGGTAAAAGGCCTGTCCATGTGTTCCCATTCCAACTAAGACTGCAGCATGGTAATTTGCTCTAGGCTAAAATTTGGCATGGGATTTAAGATGCAGTTTTCTTTTTCCTCAAGTTTTGAAAAGCCCTTAGTTTCTGTTGACATTTTTTCTTCTCCTTTCTTTCCCCTAAAAAACCAAACAAGCAAACAAACAAACAAACAAAAAACAAACAAACAGAAAACCCAGAACTAAAAATGAAATGGTGCTGATGGGGGCAGTTTGCACCCAAAAAAACCCTTTCTGTTTTGTTTTGTTTATTTTTCTGTTGCTTTTTGTCTTTGGGAAAATGTGGAGACATATGAGCTACATGGACTAAATTCTGTTTGTATTTTAACTTCCATATTAATTTAAACAAGAGAGAAGTCTATGCAGGGGAACCTAAGAAAAAGACATACCTTAGCTCAACGTACAGCAGTACCATATGTAGGATTCAGGCAATGCTTCCCAACCTGTGGCTGGAGACCTATTTGAAATGTCTATATTTTAGCCTCTGAATGTGGACAAGAGATGTATAGCTAAGTATGAATTAATCCTCTGTTCTCTCGGCCATTCTCAACAACCATTAACATACTGTTATCATCTTCTGGTTCTGAGCAATTAATTAAAGTATTCAAAGTTTCACTGACTGCTTATTCTTTTGGAATTCTTTTGTGAGTGTATTTTGACATAATCTATTTATTTATCAGGTATAGTCTGAGAAGTGTGTAAAACACAACACACAAAAAAACCCAGTACTTTGGCTTCTGTTCTGCAAAAGAGCTGTTCAATCTCTTGGACTCTACATCTGTGAAAATATTCCTGGTTCAGAAATGTATCATCCAAGCACAATGGAATTTTATGACAAATGCAAGAGGGCACAGTATCAGTAGCCTCAGTAGCAATGCAACAGGGAAATGTTTCATCCTACTCAGTTTCTCATGTGGCCTGCCTTACTGTAGTATACAGAAATACTCCATAAATGTATTAACATGAATAGTGATGTTTGGAAAACACGTATGTATCAGGGAGATACTACTAATATTTCTGAAAACGAACACTGTAAAAACATTCCACATAGTTTAGAAACAAATGCAGCAATCCACTTATTTGTTTGCTTGTTTATCTTGGGCTGGAGAAGGAGGACTTTCTATGTTATTCATAGGATGATGAAAGGAGGATAATCAAAGTATGCCAAAAGAGTGGCTATGATTCACAAATTCTTATTCATTTGAATAGCAATATTATTAATAGGAAAATCATTAATTCATTTACTTTACAGGAAACCTTTCTGTTGTTCAGGAAAACTTTATCCTCAGTCAAGTAGCCTTAGCTTTGCCTGATGTGTTGGGTTCTAGGTTCTTCTGTGACATGTGTGACTGAGGAAACAATCTATTGATATGCTATTTATTTTTTTTATTTCTTATTCCCTCCAAACTAAGCCTAATAGTACATCATACTCAAATAATCTACGTGACATTGCATATCCCTGAAAAGAGTGAATGATCTTTATTAAATAACGAAAAATTGTGTAACTGTCCAAATTTCTAAAAGGAAAACAGAATTGAAATAGTGTTTCTTCATAACTACAGACTGATGTGTGCTTATGTGTATCTTTATAAGTCCCCAGGGTATAATTATAATAAGTTTATTACCTGTCTTTATGAATAGCTAAAAGAACAAGGTACTATAAAGTTCCCTCTTCTCAAGAACTTTAACCTAATGGACCAGAAAAGTTCCTGACCTAGAGCACTATTTATTTGGCATATCCTTTCTCTCTGAGGCTGCTTCTGAGACCAAACCAAAAGATCCTTGCTGAGTTTTCATTTGCCCCTTAGGCAGACACAACTTTCATTTACTTTAATGGGAGTTTTGCTTGATCTGATTCCCCAACACTTATGTGATGCAGAGGAGTAGATTGCAAAGATGTTAGTAATGGCCTTTAAAGCTGTCAAAAGCCCAAAAGTCAGTGATGTTATCTTAGGGAGAGCTTTTGTGCAGGAGTCATTTTATTTAGAGTGTTCTGTGTGTCTGTGAATATGCTAACTCTCTCTCTTCAGTACACAAATGAGAGAAACTCCTCAATATGATGTGTATTTTCCTCCCTTGTGCTATGGTATATGCATCTGTGTTCCCGCTTTGTGTTTCTGCTCATGATAGAAAACAAAGTGATGTTGTTGTCAGATGATGCAAAATGCCTCACCACAGCAGTATCCTCTGTGCTGGACTGTACAATTAGCCTGTCAACTTTAAGTGAGGACCTTTTCTTGTGCAGTCCCATAACGCTGACCATGCACTCAGCTTACAATTCAGTGGTAAGTAATACTCATAGCTGTTCAATGATTACAGTCCTTCTTGCCCTCAAGCACTAATTATAAAGTCAAATAGAAGGACAATCATATTCCTATGACAAACCATGGCATAGAAAATGCAGTATAGCTCCAGAAAGGCACAATTAACAAACTGTTACTCATTTCTTATGAAAAGAAGACAGACAAATCTACAATGACTTTCTAACTTACAGAATGACCTATTGAAGGTCTAACATATTCTGTTAAATCTTCAAAAGGAAGGAATATTCTGTATGCTAGTGTACTATCCATGTTTCCAGGTGCTTGCTCCTTATGATAACCATCTGAACCCTTGGGCAATTTATGCTTTTGGCAGTCAAGATACAGCCCAATCAGAGCCTCTGTCTAACAACATTTATTTATTTTTAATGAAACTTTTCTTGAAAACACAACTTTCACCCCCAAATCTCCATCCAAAGCTGAACAGGAAATCCATCCCTCAACAAAACATGGAGAAATAAGTTTAAATTCTTCTCTTCTCCCCTTATTATCTCTTTTTTTTTCCCCCTAGAACTTAGCCTGAAAGAACTGAAATTCATTGGTTTTTTTTCCATCCAAACTTTGATATGATGGCAAAGAAATAATTGAAGTAGTGGAAGACATACAGCATTTTATTAGCAGTGTTTAGCTGAACCTAAATGGAAAATGGGAATACTGAAGAATGTCTGAAGGTAATTTCTGAAATCTCTATTGTTTTGTTCAATGGTAAACTAAATAAAGCCACACTGTTCCTTCTGGTACAGAAGAGAAGTTGAATGATCTTTTCCTATATCTAATATGTATGGTCCTGTGATGTTAGGCTGCATATAGTTCTTGGACATCAGTACACATGTACACTTGGCCAGCCAGTTTTCCGGGACTACCAGGAGAGCGGAAGACAAAGAAGTTGTAAATTATGGATGAAAACTCACCCTTAACTTCAAACTTCCCAGCTTTTGCTATCTTGCGTCCTAAACCTCAGAACTTTTCAAATTTACTGGATGTCAAATGATAGATAGCCAGTGCTGCACTTCTAAATGTGACTGTAATTTTATCATGGAGTTCTGGTGACAATGCCAAACATTGCAGGCTTCACTTGTGAAGCTGATGAAGTTAGGAGAGCCCTGAGATAAGATTACTGCTTTTCAGCGTAAACTTCAGGTTTAAGTATGTGTGTTATCATAACAGATGAGAGAAACATTTCAAAGGAGGGGGAAACTCAGCAATCTGATTTCTTTTGCCTTCTGCCACACAATTCCCCAAAGAGAGCACTCTGTAACCAAACTCCACAGGAGAATAGAATTACATTGCAAAGAGAATATATTTGGACACCAATTCTTATGTGACACAAAACCAATGCATTTCAATACTTTTAGCATATGACAGTACTGAATCAAAAATTGTGAAACTTTATTTTTGTCTTCATTGTGTATTAAATGAAATTTTGTATATAAAATCAAGGACTTGCCACATATTACAGAAGTTACTGAAAACCTCAACACCTTTACCTTCAGTAATCATGACATTATTACATATTCAAAATATGGTATGATTGTAGAATGATGTCAAAGGCTGAAAGTTTTGACTCATCCACTATTTCATAGGAAAAGCCAGACTTCATAACATTTTGAACTAAGTAGAAATAACAATGCATGCTGACAGGGATTTTTAAAGTTTCTAAGGTATTCTACAACTTTTTAAACTGATTTACAAATTACACAGTTGGGAAAATTCAAAATGCCTAGGTAATAAATCATTAAAAATGAAGTAATAAACCCAAGAAATTGGTTTTGTGTAGATTTTTTTTCTGCCTCTGTACAAACACAGCCATATCTGGCATCATAAGCAAATGCTAACAAAGTGCTATGCATTTGGTTTTCATTTGTCATGCCAGAGAAGATTTTCAATGACAACATTCAGTAGCCTTGCAAAATCATTTTATTTCAATTTCTAAAACAGGAACCTGGGCTACAAAATCAGAAATGTGCACTAATCAGGGACAGACTTTTTCATCACATGTAGAAAATTGTCTCACTACACTGGTGTCTGGTCAGAATCTGATTAACTCTGCTGATTTACCTGTTTCTTAGCTTTACCGGTTGGAAATTCACATAGTAATAGTAAAGAAACAATTTTAATTATAGCACAGGAACTAGAACATGATATTTGTGACCAAATAGAATGTGTGATTCCCATGAAGATCAAAATCATGTGATTTTGACTGAGTACTATGCAGTCATAATTTGTGTTTTATACTAGAAAATAATCAAAAGACAACAAGATCTGGTACAGGCATATGGATAAGGATCTGATACATGCATAGTGGTCTTCCTCAGGGGTCAGTACTGAGATCAGCGCTGTTTAACGTCTTTGTCGGTGACATGGACAGTGGGATTAAGTGCACTCTCAGTAAGTTTGCCGACACCAAGCTGTGTGTTGCAGTCAACACACTGGAGGGAAGGGATGCCATCCAGAGGGACCTTGACAGGCTTGAGAGGTGGGCCTGTGCAAACGTCATGAAGTTCAACAAGGCCAAGTGCAAGGTCCTGCACGTGAGTCTGGGCAATCCCAAGCACAAATACAGGCTGGACAGAGAATGGATTGAGAGCAGCCCTGAGGAGAAGCACTTGGGGGTGTTGGTTGACAAGAAGCTCAACATGACCCAGCAATCTGTGCTTGCAGCCCAGAAAGCCAACTGTATCCTGGGCTGCATCAAAAGAAGCGTGATCAGCAGGTGGAGGGAGGTGATTCTGGCCCTCTACTCTGCTCTCATGAGACCCCACCTGGAGTACTACGTCCAGCTTTGGGGCCCCCAACATAGGAAGGACATGGACCTGTTGGTGCAAGTCCAGAGGAGGGCCATGAAGATGATTAGGGGGCTGGAGCATCTCTCCTATGAAGACAGGTTGAGAGAGTTGGGATTGTTCAGCCTGGAGAATAGAAGTCTCCAGGGACACCTTATAGCAGCCTTCCAGTACCTACAAGGGGGCCTACAAAAAAGCTGGCAAACAAAACAAGGAAAAATAAACCCTTCCTTTATTCCCCTCACAAGCAGAAACTACTGAGAACTCTGTGAATATTATCTGCTTCTTTGTGGCCAGGAGAGTAAAACAACTAATATTTGATAGAAATAAGGGTTACAGATGTTGATGCTAATTATTGCTATAAAGAGAAAATTATAAAAATGTAGAAGTTTCCTCTGTTGATCTGTCTATATTGTACTTGTAAAGATCCATGTGTGGGTATCAGTGCAGGTGTGTGTACACGTATGCTTACTCCTCAGACAGGAACTTCTCCTTTTCAGAGGTTCTGTTCCACAGCTGTTACTATTAACTGTGTTCTCAGTGCATTTTTATTTTGTCATTCTATAAACACGTATCTGCTTGTCAGCTTGAATAGAAGATACAAGTAAATTAGGGGCAGTTTACATCAACATTCTAACTACATCTCCTTTATAAAGAAGTGAGAGCAGGTTCACATCTTTTAACAACAACCTTTCGTGTCACCATAGAAATATTGCACTCTGAAATACAAGTCAGTAAATATCTGTGATTTGTAAGATATTAGTAGTTACCTGCAAATTATATATAAATGCTCTAACTTAGTTATTCTTGTATTCACAATCATATGTACCCAAAGGAAGTATAAATTATTATGCGATTTGATTTAAATGTGATGGAACTGGGGTGAGATGAGGGAGGTGTTTTTTTTTTAAACCCTGACCTCTTCATCTTAACTTGAGAGTTTTCTTTTTAGTATTCTAACCTCTTCATCATGGTCTAGGAAATCTTTGTCATCATTGTTGTATCACTCTCCTTTGGACAAAAGATTATCAAGCAAGTATACATAGATTACCTGAAGGAATGGAAAGTTGGTTCTGGTAAATGCAGGAAGCCTGTATAGCCCCTATATAAGACTTCCAGTGAAGTGCTAGAGCTGGGCGTATTTCAAATCATTTAGTTGCTAAAATATAACTTGAGCTTAATAAAATGTAGAGAATTTGTTGTATTGCACTAATTTAGTGGTATTTCTAAAAGAATTGAGGATTATTTTACTATTGAAAAGATCAAAGACCACATCATTCAATGGAAATTATTGATATTTTTAAAGTCTTATCTACTATGATAATGGAGGAGGCAACAGCACACCTGTAAAAGAAAGCTTTTTCAGAGCTCAGCACAGCTGCAAGGATTTTATCTGCTCTGACACCTTTCTCAATTTGACAGATTCCTTTATTATTAAAAAAGAAGACAGTCTAGTCTTTGTAAGTTAAAGCTGTATCTTGGGTGCAAGCTGAACAGATTATGATCTCATCATAATTACACTAAAATGACAAACCTGAACTTTTGTAATCTGCTGATGCACCCCGTAAGTTTATCTGTTTCAATAGCTACTGAAGGCTGTTTTTCAAAATAGAAGTTGATAACATAAATGACAAGCAGACCATATTTCCTTTCCTTGATAAAATTAGGAGCCTTAAGTTACAGGTTTTGGGGTACATTAGGCTTTGGGTTTGGATTTTATGTTTCTTCACCCTAGACATTTGTCAGGAGGTGATCAGATTGATCACAATTTTTTATTAAACCGCAATATGCAGCATGGTACAACATTAATGACGAAGTACCTCAGCATAAGGGTGTTGGTATTGTGAACAACAACAAGGGACTAGGTCATTTTGTTTTCTACCTGTTTTCTTTCACTTAGTACTTCTCCCAGATTTGGAACTCTTTTAGTCTCACTCAGCATTTCCTGATCACTTCCATTGTTCTGATAAGGACATAGTTCCGTGCTAGTTCTATATTTTTATTAATAACATGAGATTTCCACCCAAAAGCAATAATGCTTTTCCTTTTTTATCATAACACTTTAATGTTGTTTAAACTTCCTATTACCCCTCACACAGTGCCACTCCTCCTCCATTACATCCTAGTCTAGTATTCCTATGAAGCTGGAAGCCTGGCAACATAGCATCCCATGGCTTATCCTCCTTCCACCAAGTCTCTGAGGTACCTGGTATGTCAGGGTTGTTTTAACTCCAAGCATTGTAATAATTCCTTATCTTATTTACCAAGCTCCCAGCATAGGTAAAGAAGCACTAATAAGTTTTGCCCCCATTTCACTGATTAATATTGCATATTAAATGTATAAGGTATTATGGTTACATTATTAATTTTCTTCCTCTCTTTTGAGAGGCACACTTAGCATTAGCTTTGATATCACCTCTGCAGACTGTGTCAGCCCAAAGTAGCTGCTCTTGTGCAACAGCTGGCTTTCTTTTAACTTCTGATTTAAATAAACCTTTAGGGGCTTTTTAGTTTTGGTATAGCTTTTTACCATTATGAGTAAGGTGCAGCTGATTTCTTTCTGCTCAGGTTTCTTCTGTCCAAAAGGTTCTACAGTTTCTAATGTATCTAAAAACCTGTTTATTCAATCCTCCTGTTGACTCCTCCACATATCAAAACTCTAAACTTCTACCTTTATGTAGAATTAAATAGAATTTCAGAGTTAAAGAAGAGCTCTCCAGCTAAAAAATAAGCATGGAAAAAGAAAGAAAACAGTTGAAGTTAAAAGTGGACAAAGCAAAAGATTGTCATCTTAAGAAAAGTGGAAGTTTCTTGAGGTATTGAACTCTCATAGTGATCTTCAGTGCAGTAAGCATGAGTCAGAAAAATACCCATGACAAGCTGATGTTACACCTAGCATGGCAAACCTAACTAGGTTATTATAAACCCAGGAGTTTTAAGAATATCCGGAATGATAACAATGGTTATATATATTTTTTCAATAGGCAATTCTTTTTCTTTTTTTTTCTTTTTTTTTTCCAGAAAGCATTCCTTTGAAGCCCATATTTACAGTCTTTGTTCAGCAGTGCCCTTAATTCCCAAACTATGCAATGTGGAAAACATTTTTCTGAAAATGTCAAAAAATATTCTTCGAAATTCCTACCTTTTACAGTCATCAATACATTTTTTTTCAGCCCTCAAGGTATATAGTTTTATGGAACAAGTTTACTTCAAACCATTCACTGTTTCAAAACTAATTTTTAAAAGCAATATTAAGTAGCAGGTTAAAAAACAACAGATGAAAGCTATAAAGAGTTCTCGTTTGTTCTGGGGAAAGATAAAAAGACAGCCAACTTCTCAATATTGCATGGGTGAAAGTAGGAAGGGGAGAAAAAATGTATTTTTAAAATTGGGAATGATTTTTCTTGATTGACATGTAAAATACAGTCTAAGTTCCAAGGAACTTGATAGGCTACAAGTACAAGTAGGAATTGAATTAATTTCTGTGTTCTGTCACTTCTTTATCAAAAATCGTATGTTCCTTCTTATATAAGCAGGAAGTTAAAGAAAGCACTTACCTAAGGAAGTTGGAAAATTGGTCCAGCTATTTTATTGTTGTTATTATTAGTAGTATTATTTGTAAGTAGAAAGAGAATTCATCATTATACTGTTCCCATATCAAAGTATACATAGCACTTGCTCTTGAGACAGTCAATATAAATATTACAGGTGTTTACCAGCCCCCCAAAACTGGGTCAATGCAATTCCATTTTTTGAGTTACCATCAGTCACAAATTTGCAATTTGTTTCTTCTCTTTCAAGACAAAAAACATGTATTTCAGTGTAGTATGAATTTTATCTTTTACAGGTCCACACATTTTGCTAACTATTTTGTATGTCTAGATTAACCCTTGATTCTTTTTGTACTTCATTCTTTTGAGCCATCTTTGTCCAACTTACCACAGGGGAAATATTAGGATCCTAAGAAGTAAAATAGAATATGTTTTAATGCTAGATGACTCCTTAGGATTTTTAGTATGTTCTTTTTAATGACATATTCAATAGAGCTTTGCCCACAATCAGTTTAGTCTTGTTCAGTAAAGCAATCATCACTGCCTCCCTCAAAAACATTCAAATAAAAAATTCCATTTAGAACAAAGCCCCACAACAAAAAAGCAAAATTTTATGGGCGAATATTTGCAATTTTCAGTGAAAGCAGTGAGTTCTACATACTTGCATACACCATCAGGTGCTATCAGGTTTGTCTATCACATCTATCCAAAGTGCATCTGTCTGAGATTTATAGTGATGGAGATCAAGATTTTAGATTTATTAGTATGAAGATGATGGTATTTTATTTGTATTACAAAGGCTTTTTCTGACCTGAGGAAATGTTTTCACACCATGAACCAAACTGAACTTGAAATATTATGTGAAGATTGAGCTGTTCAGAAAAGGTTTCTGTTGCTTTCAAGACAGCATCACAGAAGAATGTATATCAGATTAAAAGCCAATACAGTCCTATCTAAAGAAGAGATATTTAAATGCTCTGGTTTGCTGGCTGGGTTTGAGAATGCTGAACAAAGTAACCTTAACAGGCTACATGGTATACTTCTATGCTGGTGACTATGAATGATGGCCCAGACAAGATCTTCAGTCACTGATACCAAACTTCTACTTTTGCAGGCAGTTTTGGACTGGCTGTCCACATGAGGAAAACTGCCATGTTAACTATATCTGCTCACTCTTAGACATTTTTTAACTTGAACTGATTTTTTTTACCAACTAAATCAGTGTGGACGCACCAAAAGTTATTGTGGTTTTCTTTAGCATTATAAATATGGACTTAGCTTAGGGTAATGCTCGTTACACTAATGTTGCCATCCTGGACAGTGAAGGATTCACAACAGTGCTGACTAGCACTCAAAGACCTTAGTAAGGCCTATCAGCCCAACTGAGAAAGAAGCTGAAAAAATATGGAGACATGATTTCCTGAACCACAGCTGAGAAGTCTGGAGAGGAGCTGCATTTGATTTATGAAATCTACATTTGATGGAGTTACCCATTTTAAAAATACTGGGATCCAAAATCAAGACAGTAACATTTAGGGAAAAAGATTGGGATTTCACTGTTAGTTTTTAAAGCTGGGTTTTATACAACAACACAAGATGCCTCACAACCTTGCTCCACTGGGCTGTCTCCTTTAGAACTGCTGAGACGTGGCAGTATTGAAGAAGGTACTATCTCCTCCCAGTCATCCAGGTGGGTGAGAAAGAACACAAATGAGATATGTGCAGTAACCCACTGATGCAACTCCCATTCAAGCTTCTCAGTGTTTTCAATCTACTTCCTTGTCAGACAGCAGGGAGTTAGTGTTCCCCTGACAATGACCCCAGATTCTGCCACCCTTATTCAGGCTGATCAGTATTTTACCATGAGTAATATAAGTGATTGTTATGTAACATGGTAATTCAGGGCCAACAAACCACAGATTTAGCTTTCTTACTATTTTTCTCATCTCATATTCACATAACTTAGTTTCCATTTCTGACAGGTTACAAGCTGACTGGGACCAATGTGTCTGCACGTCACGCAGGTGTAAAGACAGAAATCAAAGAGCCATTATTATTATTATTAATTTTTTTTGGTCTAATTTAAGTCAAAAAAACACTTGCTGTTGCAGAGACTCCAATAAGCCCATCACTGAATGCTCCCATGATTCATTCTTCTTCCGCCAATAAAGGCAAAGAAGATTTGATTTCATGGTGTCCTCATTTTTGCAGGGTAGTGTGTCCAAATTCTTCAATGTTTATTCAGCTGCTGTTTCCTTGGAAACAGCAGCCCACATACTTCACACAGTTTAATGTCTATTCCACCAATTGAGAAAAAGAAAATGTAAACAAGCATTATTTAATGATTCATTAATATTTAAATATATATATATATAATTACTTGAGTAGTTTTTTCTTACTTCTGTCCCATAATCTGTGCCGAGGAACCATTTAAAAGACAAGTATTAAAGAAGTGATATAATCACAAACCAGGCCAGCGAGGTTTGTTTGCAGAAAATGTGTCCATGAAATCAATATTGCAAGATTCAGACTTATTGCTGAGATCCTCAAGATGGTTTAACATTAAGTGAATCTGTGGGAGTTCAGGAAACATGAGATGAAGATAAGTTTCAGAGCTATTATCCATTATTTTACTCCTAGAAAAGAATTTTTGTCCTAGATTAACATTCGTATTTAATTTAACCTTTAGAGAACATACAGGGTGCCCTAGATGCTGGTTTATGTTACAAATTAGGTACAAGTACTAGGAGCACCAAACTACCCTGTATATTTTATCTTTTATTGTCAAGTCACCATCAACTATGCTGTCAGATATTTTAGTGTTTCTTTTTTTCTGCAGAAGAAACTTTAAAAAGGACATGAACATTAAAAAGAAAAAGCTCTATTAATTCATTCTTCCATGTTTCTATTGTGGTAAGAAGATTCAACAGTTTCTTTCTCATTGGTCTGCTACAGAATAATTTCAATCTGTTTATAATTTTTTTTAAATTGAATGAACAAGGTCTTACACTTAATCTGTAGCATTTTAATTTTCCTGGTCATATAAAAGTAATGATAGTTTTGTCAGTAGGGAGAAAAAGAGACAGGTAACAGTTACGGAGGAAAGCACTGGGAATGAATGGAACCCATGGCAGTGGGAAGGTAAATAGGAGATATCTGGAGTCTTTGCAATGGGAAGAAGACAGTGGAAAGAGGAAGAAATATATGGGGCCATAAGAGGCTCAGGGCTTTAGGAATGGGCTTGTCTTCTCATTCCTTAGGGTCATTTTCCTATGTCTGTTTGGTTTGGGTCATGTCATCATTTCCCCCGTGGGTTTTTTTGCCCCTCCCCCCATTTTATCATTTTCAAGAACAAAAACCAGATATGGCTTCTTTCCCAAAACTCGTTCCCCAGACAACAAAGCCCCAGTATAAAGACAACACCATAGCTCATGATTAGAAGTCTGAATCCAGATGTGGGTGAGTAATTCTACATCACATGCATAATATGTCTGGACTAAGTGAAAAAAGGTATATTTGTTTTATATGTATAAAGGGTGCTTGCTCAATAGACATGATTTCTTAGTATAATATCAAACTTTTTCCTATTTTTATAGAGTCCTTCTCTCATATGTCTTACTCTACCTACCTTGAATACTTCCTATAGCTTTTGGACTAGAACTATATGACTTCCCCACAAAAAATAGCCTGGTAAAAAACCACTTGTGTCAATCAAAACATCCTCTGCTAGATCTTAGAGTTGAAACACAGAAAGACAGCACAAATCCATTCACCGTGTTTACATAAATTCTATCTCTTCCTTCATCTTTTTTTTTTTTTTCAGAATAAAGGCTATCTTTTATCTTTCCTCTAACACTAGAAGGTGTTAATCCAGCAGTAAACCAGACTCTCAGGATCCATGCTGTAAATTTTAGAAATTTGGTGACAGCTAAAAAAAGAGGGTTGGAATAAAGATGAAAGTAACTCACCCTAGTAATAATGGAATATGGAGCTTTTTATTACCTATCACAGGTCACTGTTCCACTTTCAGTCCAGGGTAGCAGTGACCCCAGACTGTTACTTTCTGACAGCTGTTTAATGAACTATTTAAAATGAGTTGCTAAGCTTACTGCATTTTCCAGTTCTCAAGTATATGAATATACACTTTCATATAATCTGGCACCATTTTGACAAGTCTTACCTGAGAAGCCAAGAAATGAATGTGACATATCTTGACCTAAGAATGTGTCTTCCAGATTAGGGCTGAGGTAAATAGGTGGAGAAGCTTGAATTAGGGGACCCTGCATTGATTTTGCTCAGTGATGACTTTACTCTCCAGAACTCTTGATAACAAATTTCTCACCAACTTTAATTTAATTTAAAAGTAATTTCAAGAAATTGATTTTTTCTTGGTAAGTTATTTCATTTTATTGTTTGGGAAGAGAGAAGGCTGGGGGTGGGAGATATTGTTAGTCATATTTTAAAACAGAGACTTTTGTCCAGGTGAGCAATCAGGCACCCAGATGATACCTAATTTGTCAGGGTGAAAATTAATTAGTAGCCAGAAGCAAAAAGCTGAATTTTTTTGCACCTTCAACCCTCAAAATGGAAAATCTATTCTTAAGTACAGATTTTCCCTAAAACACTCAACAGAGCAATGCAATTCTTAACAATTAATTAAGCCCTTAACTGTATAATTGTACATGTGTTAATGATGCCAATCTAGGATGATTCCAGACATAGTCAAACTCAAAGTTCTATGGCTGGAGCATGATTAATTTTTGTTTCAAATGTTACAGCGATCTATGGGGCAGTTTTTCAAGCAATATGTAAAGTAGGCAAAATCTTGCCCATTTGCTGGCAGTGAAGATCCTGCAGTGTTTTCTTCTCATTTGGAAGTGCATGTGTATAATGTTTGATGCAAAAATCCCCGTTAGTACAACTAAATCTAGGTTCTGTTGAGAAACAGCTTTTCCATTACAAACCTGGAAAGGATGCACTTCTTATCAGAGAGCTGTGTACTGCTGGGTTGCATTGTTCAACTATACATGAGAAAAAGAGAAGATTCAACCACACGGAACTATTTTATTTGCCTTCTGGCTGAAAATATTGCAGACACCCCAAATTCTGAAATATCCTGAACACCTGCAACTCACACAGAAATAAAAAACAGTTTAGCTGTACAAGGCTCAAATTACTTAAAATAAAATAAATATATGACAAAATAGGAATTATTTGATCCTGTAAATTGCTATACTTTTTAAATCATGGAGACTCTACATCTAAACTATTGGAGACTCCAGCCAAGGGCCATGAAGATGACTGAGGAAGCAAAGCAGGTCTTGTATGAGGCTAGGCTGAAAGAGCTGGGAATGGTCAGCTTTTGAAAAATGATGTTTCAGCTTTTTGAACCTTTTTTTTTGCTGCAAGGGTGGTCAAACACTGGAAGAAGTCAGTCAGAGAGGTTATGGAATCTCTGTCCTTGGATATATTCAGAATTCAACTGGACACAGCCCTGAACAACGTTCTGTAGCTGACCCTGCTTTGAATAGGGGGGGCATTGACTACATGATCTCCGGAGGTCCCTTTCAACCTCAGTCATTTTGTGGTTCTCCGAATTTTTGTGTGGTACTCTAACCACTGCACTAATATACCAAAACAATTGGAAAAGGGAAGGGAAAGTATTATCTTTTTTTCCTGCAGTGGTAGATGCAACTATTCTGTAGAAATTCATGTTCCGTGAATTAGTTAGCCTTTCTCTAGCCTCACCTCATGTGGCAAAACACCTAATTTGACCATACTGAGGTCTGAGTTTCGGAAGTAGCCTAGTCCTCTTCCAAAAGAGGTACTTGTTCATAAAAACAGAAATAGTGCTTTAGACACCCAGTTAATTTCTGACAAAAACTAGATATCCATAGGTTTAGAGTTGGTGTGTGCATTTGTGAGAGTGAGTTCAGAATCCTGCTAAATCCTGCTCCTATGCTGCTAAAGCATAAGCACTCGAATTCTGTCTAGGTGGTACTTTCTCAGTACTTTTAGGAATCTCATCTTAAGTTACTTGAACCCAGGTTACTTTCAATGCTTTGACCATTGGGTGTGTCTCACCTACATACTCACTGCTCTCATGGGTAGCCTAACAGAAGGGCTTTACCTCTGTTTTTGTGTCATACTAAATGGGTAGTTCCTACACAGAAGTAAAGGGTAAGTCCAACTCCCATTATCCTGCTCAGGCCCATAAGTAAAAGCTCATAATCTTACCCTAACTATAGTACACACATGTGTGACATTAAAACTGTGCCTGAATGTATGCATCTATACGTGTGCACAGTGTGAATTTAGAATAGCTATAGTAGTTACAGGACCAAAAAAATCTTGTGTAGGTGTGTGCATGCAAATGTAATTTCTCAGTCACATTTGATAGCAGGTTTATATGCCAGAAAAAAATTTAAAAGGGGAAAAAATCCCCAAAGCCCTCATTTGTTTACCAAATTTTGTGAAATGCCAGGCTCTTTTAATGATTACTGCATGCCAGACTGAGACAGAAATGTCAGCTAGCCAGCATAAATGGAAAACAAGATTATACTATTTCCTCATAGCCCTGCCAAAGTCTGACACTGCAGGAATGCTTTTACATTTTATGAACATTGGCTCTGCAATTGTTAAGTGCGACAACCCTTTAGGTGCGTGGTCTAATTTAAATACAAATATTCTCACTTTTCTTTTTCCATCCCCTGCCCTTTTTCAACTCTGCTCTCACATCTGAATAGTCTGAGCAGGCACATGAAAAGTAACCTGTTAATGCTCTGTCCAGCATTTTGTTTTAGGTTTTGGATTTGTTTGTTTGTTTTTGAAAGAGGAAAAAAAAATGCAAAACATTTTTGTAAAAACATTGCTCAGAAAGAAAAATATTGAATGAACAAAAGGAAAGGGGAAGAAATCTCCCCATGCTGCCACTTGTGGCCTAATGGCAATTGTCTTTATGTTGCAGAATTTCTATCTGAAATTGCCAGCTGGAATTTTCTGAAGACAAATGAAAGCTGTGGCAAGCTGGCCAGACACATAAGAAAGAGACACACTGATTTGCCCTTTGGAAACAAAATCAACAAACAAAAAGCAGGAGGGAGATCGCTTCAGTATTTTGATCTTCAAAAGAAAAAAGAGGATATGAACATTTCAATAAAATGATATGGCTGTCACAAACGTAATGTCATCAACCTCTTTCAGTAGAAGGATCATGAAAGTACTGGAGCGGGGGAAAGAGAAGAGGAACTAGTAGAAATAAGCAATGCCTTTACTACAAACTATTTTGCTCTGTGATCAGTGGCATGATGTTCTCAAAAGTTGGTGGTTTTTTCTTCTTTTTTTAATTTTCTGCTGCCTCTGAATACTCAGAAACTTGCGTGACACCGAGATTGCAAGTACAAACTGCTGAGATAGCTGGAGAAAAGACCAGTGCTAAGCTTACAGGAATGGTGCAGTTTCAGTTTAGTTTCAGATTCTGTTAACCCATTTGCAAGAAGCTGAAGTAAATAATAAAAGCACCTGTTATTAGACTATCGAAACAGCTCAAAGAAAGGCAGTTGTGAATAGTATGATAGTGTCCAGCCTAATGCAGATGAAGAGTTGGTGACATTAACCAGATCCTCCAGGCCTGCTAATAGTCCTTTATACCTCATCTTTTATTTTGCTCTTCCTTTTCATACGTATTTGCTCTGGCAAACTCATGAAATCACTTTGTATCCAGGCCTTGTAATTTGAAAGCTAATTTTCATCCTATTTAAGGGTTTAAAGGTATGTTGTTCAAACATGCAGATTATACTAATAAGTGTGGTTTGTCAGTCTGTGTATCCAGCAGAAGCAATGAACATTACTACTGATACTCATTCATTTATTTTGATGTAATTTGAAGTGTCTGTCTCTGGCTCCAGGCATTTTTAGAGTAATTAAAATGTGCAATCATGAACATGGAAATTCACACAAAATATAGAGATAGTCAAAGCTGTCCGGTTAAAACAAAACTGACTATTTCTGCATAGTGCTACTTCCCATCTGAATATTTGAGACACTCACTGCCGCATTACTCCCCTAATTCTTCTGGGAAATTAAGAAAAGTATTCAACTGATTTCACGAGGCTTTGAATTGGATTCCACATGTGTGTGTAAAAATGACTTTTATGTGTCCTGCAATATAATGTAAACATGTTGGGATGAATCAGACCAAGAGGAGAACTGAAAACAGTAGTTACATTATGCACCATTAAACCCCTTTAATTTTAAACTAGGTAGTGTTTATTTGAAACTTTGCCAGTGATAGCTGCACTTGTGTTACACAGAGATGTTGATTTACACAACTGTGTCCCAAGATTTTAGAACTTTATATATTAAAACAATGTTGTTCAGAAGATGAATGATTACAGTTGTGTGGTGCACCTTCCCAAACTAAAATGAACTGTCAAAGTTTTCAAAAGTTGCTGTGTGGCAGGAACCTGTGTGTTGTGGGGGTGTTGGAACAGGTTGCTCCTTTAAGCACAAAGGTGTTGCTTCAGTTGCATATTTGTTATCATATAAGTGGCATCTCAGATGCCTCAGGATCTATAAGATGTTCATGTGGACTGACTGATATGAGGGAAACCTATTGGTGACCCAAGGCTTTCCCTGCTGGCAGTCAGTGTTCGGGCTCAAGATACATCCACTGGAGCTAGGTAATTGGATGCCTAGGAAACTGAATCAAGCCCAAAATATGAACGGAGAGTATATCTTGGCTGCATTTACACTAGTAACTTAAGTGTGACTCGGACTTTTCTCTGACCTGAGATCCAAAGTGACCATGCTGAGCTAATATCCATTTTGTTATGCACTCTCCCACTTCAGTAAAGGGTGGAAACATGCAAACCATCTGCTGGGAATGGCTAACACCCAGGCTATGTTTAAGACAGGGCTAGCTGCCTTGGGCCAAAACTTCGACAGGGAACAGCCTAACGATTCATTAGTATAATCAGTTGACTTCCAATATTTTAGTTTACTTCCCGCCTCTTCTCAATTCGCTCACTGAGATGCTGACCATGTGTTCAGGCCACTGCCAGGGCACTGCAAATGTCAGCAGCGCCCTGTGGGTCTCCAGAGGGATCCCCCCGAGGCAGCAGGGCAGGGCCTGGCAGCCCAGGCCCATCCCTCTGCCCCAGCCAGGAGCAGGGCAGCTGGGGGCAGCCCCAGCCCTGCACATCGGGAACCTCCTTGGGCATGGGGATGAGCTGGGGCCAGGATGGGCCACGGGCCTGCAGCTGGGCAGGGCAGGGCAGGGCTGTAGGGTGCTGGAGACTGGCCCTGCTGCGGTGTTGCTGGGGCAGAGACTGATGGCCCCAGGGGAGCTGACATGGGGTCCTGGGCTGTAGGCAGGGTGGAGAGGCCCCAGGAGAGGCCAGGCAGGGCCTGTGGGTGCCTTCAAGGCCCTGACAGCAGCCTCCTCAGTAACGGTATCTTTATGCCCCTACAGAGGCTCTGATAGAGCCTCATATAGAGGCTACTGACTTCACAGGATCAGTACCAGCTGTTAGCGGCAGGGGCTTGCTGAGCAGCCCCTAGTAAGGAGGAATAATACGTTTACCTAGGGCAAATGGGAGTGCATGAAGTCCAGTCTTTATTGTAAATAGGTCTGTTAGAGGGCCTCTACAAGTGTACTATAGGAGAAGTTAAATCGTGGAGAATAAGAAAGTTGAGAATTCAGCTGATCTGACTTCATGGCGGAAGCCTGAGTTTAGAACAAGACGGTGTGGGAGGAGAGGACTGATGGTGATCAGCAGAGCTCTTGTAAGGTCCCCAAGTTTGCACACATTCCTGCCTTTATACAGCCAGCGCTAATTTGCCTGTCATTGTCAGAGCCAAAAATATTTGATATACTAATATTAAAATGAACATTCCACCACACCAGAAAACCATTTTCTTTCAGGGCTAACACTGATAAATTTACTGTGAAACGTACACAGAGTAATGCGCAGTACAGTATGTTGCCTGTTTTCCAAAGGCCAGGCTAATGGGGAAGCATGCCCCGTGTTGCTTTCTACTTCCAACACCCAGCTGTACAGAGGCAGAAATTTAAAATTAAAAATAACCTTTCCGCTGATTCCTTGCATAATTGCTATCTTGTTTTGTTAATACTGTGGCTGAATTATAACTTGCTGAAGCCCTGGAGATTTGCATGCTGGTTTATCAGCCTGAATTTGCATTGACATGCTTTTCAGTCAAGTGAGTAACTAAATCCTGTGGCCTTGAGTGAGCCTGGCAGTATTTGCATAGGAAATCAGAGGGAGATTAGGGAGAACGACTATATGCTGTCTCCATAAATAGATTCAATGATGGAAATTTTGTGCATCTCAAAATACTACTGAATTTCATTGACTGTGGCTGACATGCCAGCAATGCTTTGAAAAAGCAATACAATAAAAATAGGTGCAAGACAGCCAAACCTCTGCTGCAACACCAGGCAGCCTTTCACTGCAGTTGTCAGAAATGGCCATGTCTTTCTTGACTAGCATTCATGAATGAACATGAACAGACTAAAGCAGCCATTTCACCTGAAAAGTTGCTTATCATTTCCCATTCACACCCCAGTGAAAGTAGAACTTCACATTATTGTGGAGCAGAACTGTACACAGACTAAACTTCTTGGTTTCCTCAAGATGTGGATTTTTTTAATTACTTTTTTTTTTTTTTCCTTAAAAAAGAACAGCTTATTTCATAAAGTTTTCATGCTGGTTATCACAAAGGCTGATGATGCCAAAATATCCTGTTAGCTTTGTTATAAAAGATTGGGAAAAACCTTTCAAGTTAAGTATGTATTTATTAATTTCATTGCTAATAATCTTCTGAATGAGGCTTGTCATCACCAGACAGAAATGGACATGTTCCATACAGTTTCAGCCAGTATTAGATGCTTTAAAAGAACCTGCAAGAAGCCTAGTAGAAGAACTACTGAATTAGTTCCCCTTAAGGAAAGTATCTAGTGACAGTTTTTCCTCAGGCTCCAATCCATCAGGTTTTATTGAATCCCTAATTTTGTTTAATGTAACTGAGGATATTTTGAAGTCTGAGCATCAGTTAACTAAGTTATATCCATAAATCTGGAACTCCACAATGAATAGGAGTATTATCCTTGGAACCCTTGAGTGCTTTTACAAGAATATTTCTGCTTGAGTATAAGTTCTGATTAAACCAACTTTTCATGTTCCTTGAGCTTCTGAAAGCCTCTCTCACTTGACAGCAGAGAGTAGGAGCAGATGGGTTTCATTAGATGGCCCAAGCCTTTATCTTTTAATCACCTGCCTCACCCATTCTGAGGGGGGAAAAGGGCAGACATATGAGAAATCTCCTCCTTTCCGCTTCACTCTCTCTCCAGTTCTCTGCAAGGCATCTGCTAAGACCTCATTCATCACTGTGAAAGCTGCGAATGGATAGCTGTGTAATACCCCAAGGTCTTGTCTGCTGTGGTAGTGTAGTGCCTAACCTCTCCCCTGTAAAAGGAAAGGCTACATGTACTTTTGTCAACCTGTCAGCAAGCACTTCTCTCTCAATACTGTTTGCTCAACCCTCACCCCCCATCCCTACAAAGTCAGCTTTCTGAAAATGTTTCATTTTGAAGAAAGCCTTAGATGTAGTTCTTATGAGCATGTATTCTTTATCTCATTCCTCAGTGCACAGCCATATGTGAAATATATATTTGTGTGCATGTGTGTTTGTGTATGTGTATACATATCTGTGTATTTAAAAAATGTGAAAAAGTAGTGGCTCTTGTGTGTCCTTCAGGTATAAAAAATATCAGTGTCGGCCACTAAATTTAATTTTTTGACCACAATTTTAAGTGAGTCTGCAATAAAACCACAACCTTCCTTCTCTGTTTTTGCTTCAGTGAAAAATAGTCCACAGAATCCTCCAGAAATAAGAAATAATATTCTCCTTGGGCCGCTGAAGAGTGGAAAGTTAATTCTTTCCAGAAGAGTCTTCCTATATTCTACTACTGTTTCCTGTTGAATGCTAATTTAGGATTCTCATACTAACTCACTTTTAACATTAATCACAGTTTTCCAGGCAAAAAACACCAAGACTGATGGCTGATTAAAACAGATGTCTGGAATTTTCTTTGATTTGAGGCCAAGTGTATTACAACTCCCTTAATTTTTAGCTAGCTTTTATCCAGACAAGTTTCTGTTTGAGCTAAAATTTTGTTGTTGTTGTTCTGTCCAAGCTAGCAGAATTCTCATCAGAATTGGTTGAATTCTCAATCAGAATTTGCCCAGGGAAGTGGTTAAGTCGCCATCCCTGGAGGTATTTAAAAAGCGAGTAGACAGGGTACTTCAGGACACGGTTTAGTGGGCATGTTTGATGGTTGGACTCGATGATCTTGAAGGTCTTTTCCAACCTAAATGATTCTATGATTCTGTGATTCTAATTTAGATCAACTGTGACAGAATCAAATCTTTCAAACTTTCAATACTTCCATAAAGAATTTTATAAATAAGTAACAATTTTTATATATCTACAGCATGACCAATTTTGTAAGATCATCAAACAGTAATTTAAATATAAATAGCATTTAAGAATAAATAATTAACCTAAACAGTGCTTGAGCATTGCTCAGATGTCTAATTGTATTGGCTAAGGATTGTATTCAACTTCCACTGACGTTACGTAAGGAAAGCTGTTCTTTCTTTTAAGAGATTTTAAATAAAAAATGGTAAGGAGATATCCAAAATAGAATCCCAAGCGCTTCTTAATTTCATGGAAATATGTGTACTGAAACTGTGAATCAAACTTTCTGTCTGCATTGTACTGACTTGTTCCAGAATTAGTCAGTGTCAGTAAACTTGGGGAGAAGAGGATTTAAATTCATGATGTGAACTTAAATCCACTTTTTCCCCTGCAATATTAAGCACATCTTTAAGGAGAACAAAGCAGTGTGAATGCATGACAAAATGATGTTTAATAGCAAAGGGATACGTGAAGTAACTGATTCATACCATGAGAAAGGATACTTGCTTTCAAGATATTTGAAGCCATTTTTCTGTGATATGGCTGCCAGAACAGCTCAGCTTCACCATGTCTTTGTAGACATGCTCACAAGATGACATACTGATACCCATAGGTATTCCTGGTGGCATATATTAATACATAGCAGAGATTCAAAGTTTTTTATGAAGAACATCACTAAACTTGGCCAAGAGCTCATAGTCCACAGTGGCTGTGCTACCTTGACCACCAGCTAAAAGGCAAAGAACTATGAGGCCAAAGTGGAAAGTGGAAAGAGATGTAAAGAGCAGGCATTTCAATGCTTCTATAAAATTAAATTGACCAGAATTTTTTAAAGATATAGTAATTAGATTTCTTACATAGCCATTGAAAATCATGGAGTTTGATATTAGCTAGATGAAAAAGTAACACTTCAGACTAAGTATCTCTGATAGGCATTTAATTTCTGTTTAATAAGACAGTTACTGCATGTGAAATAAATACTGGCAGATTATTTAAAAAAACAGAAATAATAGTTATGTATCGGCTATCTGACAGATTTCCTACAAAGCAAAATTTCATTAAATATATATTTTTAGGCTGGTAGCTTAGCATTACCACTTAACTAAAGGAACGTAATGCTTTATATTTAGTAAGACAGGCTTTGCAAATACAAGCCAACCTTTTGCTAGAATGCCTAACAACATTTTTATTGGTACACAGTCATACCTATTAAGCAAAGAATATTTCTCATTAATTTCAATATACTGAAAAGGGAACATATATAGCCTACTTTTTTTACCTCTGTCTTACATTTAATAGTGATATTTATGTGATAAATTGTACTCCCTATATTGCCTGCACCATTTAAAATTCCCTCTACCTCATGGTCTCTTTATTGGGATTGCTTCTGACATTTCAAATAGCAGAATGTCTTCAAAACATCTTGGTAAGAAGTTCCATTTCTCCTCTTTCCCATCTCATAAAATTTTGGACAAAAGTGAATTCATTTATTTTAAATGCAAACTAATTCTCTACCAGCCCATAGTACCTATTTTGCTGGCTTTGAAACAGTTGGGACAAAAGCTCAGGAAAGATCTCCTCTGAACCAAAGAACCATCCGGTCAGAGTTCAATGAACTGAATGTAAATCCTTTATCTCTATAGTTCAGCATGTTTCCTGCCCTTGTTGGCTAATTAGTTCATTTAAAGAAGTATTATTCATTGGCCATATCGACCAAGTTTATCTGGTGAAACTTTAAGAATTCAGAGTTGTGGATTCAACTGCATAAGGGTTGTCATAATACAGAATTAATCCTCATCCGTTATGACCCTCTCAGGTGCTTGCATATTGTACTCCAATTACATACTCATCTAGAAAATGCAGGGGTAAAGTCTCCCAGGTGAAGCAGCAAACTAGCAAAATATTCTCAGGCAAAGCAGAGTCACTGTGTATAATTTCCTCATTACCCACCCTTGGAGGGTATTGAACTTTGAAATTGATTTAAAACTCTTTTATGCCTCTATTGAAAACAACCCCCATGTGCTCCGAGTTCTGTCTTCAGAGCACTTGTGTCTCTGAAACGATTTTGCTTTTATAAGAATTGGCTTTTCAAGATATGGTCCAGGATGAATACTTTAATGTAAGCCATGGGGTTTGCTTCTGAGCATCCTGTGCTCTTTGTTCAAATAGCTATCACTGGTCAACACTACTGATGAAAAGGATGGTCAAATTGCTGGGAAAAAATAGGAACTGCAACGTTGAACTGATGACCGAAATATAAACCAGACAAATTCTGTCCATTTTTTGGTTTTCAAACATTCTAGCAGTATTTTGAAGGAAGAAGGGGAAAAATAATCTTTCTTAGTGGACTGAGAAAGAGTTTCAAAAAGACTTGCCTTTTTTCCTATAGCTCCTGCCAGGTGGCTAGGCAGCTGGGGGGAAAGTGATTTTAATAATTTTGCCTTAGTTTCTCACTCTAAAACAGACCTGCTGATTCTAGTAATTCTGCAGCAATTCATAATTAGCTGAAGATAACAGACACTTTTATTTTTATTATAAAGTTAGTAACTAATTCTCATTTTTCTTTAAGGTTTATGCTTATTTTAATATCTCTGAGAAAAAATGGAAGGAAAAGAATATCTTGTGCCAAAACTCAGGTTTGTACCTTATCTGTCTTCACTTCTTCTTCATAGAATGCCTAGGAAATGGGATCTAAATTTACATGAGCATGACATCCTTAAGAGGCTGTACAGGAAAAGAATAGTCCTAGCTGTTTCAACTTCTGATAGGTAGTACTAATAAATAGACAAGAAGATGAACTAAACAATCATCATGTAGGGGACAGTAAGCATAAGTCAAGTACTCTTTTTGTGGTTTTTCTGTTCTTCTTACTGACAAGTGGAGGTATGACAGCATCCGCCCCGTAGGATAGCTGAAGACAGCAGTAACTAGTGAGATAATAGCACTGCAGTGGACCTGCACCTTTTCAAACAACTTAGGCAGAGAGATGGCCTTATGTTTATCTTTTGTATGATACATCAACCTGTACCTACTCAAAATTGTCTTTCTGATAATGTATGGAATGACTGGGGTGTACCCAGACTCTGGACTATTTTCTGGAAGGCCAGATTTTCCTACCTGCAATTTTCTCACTTAGCTTTCATTCAGCAGGATGGCTCACAAAGAATGCTGCGCTCTGGATTTGAGCTGTAGTGACAGAATCCAGCTTTTGCTCATATGTGTCTGCAGGGTTGTATGCAAACAGGACTTTCACCATTTCCATACAGATCTCATCTCTGACAAATAGGTTTTGTACTCTGCAGCTAACCCAACTTCTGTGTTTTTCAGAGCACTAAGAAATACACAGTGTTGTAACTGCAAATGAAAACTGCTGCCTATTTCACATCCTCTCCAATTCAAGGCAAGACCAGCAGTGTTGAAAATGACAGTAGATATGCTATGACTGTTTGAATTTTCAACAGTCTGTGCTTAATTCTACATAATTGGTACCTGCTTAACCTAGAAGCTTGCAAGGATTCTTTATGAGACATAGAAACAGATAAAGAAGCTAGTGTAAGAAACAGAATGCAGATAATGCTAGTAAGAGAAACCATGTCCACTCCAGGGGAAGCATTAAGCGTGTCCCATGTGGATCAAGGCAGATCTCTACTGCCTTTTATCCATATAACTGATCTGGACAGTAGGATCAAGTTTAAGTGGTTACATTTTGCTGGTGCTGGTTGGAGAGCAGCAGACATAGATAGCTACCAGAGATACTCAGGGAGTAGAAGAATGCTTTAGCTCTGGGCTACAGACTGACATACTGTATTTACTTGTTTCAAACAGCCCGATTCTGAACTCACTCTGGTTTTAGTTTGATATGATGCCACTGACTCATTAAAATTACTTCTAAGTTAGCCTCATCTTTTTTCTAATACTGACAAGAAAGGCCTGTAACTTTAGCATGAATTTACATTTTTGTGGAAGGAAGGAGAAAGACAAACAGACCTTCAAATAAAAAAATAAACAATTTAGTTTACAGTTCGGTGAAGTTCAAGGAATAACTTAACAGAGAATAAGAATCTGAGACTCAAAGAAACTGTAATATGCAAAAATGGATGTGCTGCCATGCTTTTATTTCCCCATTTCCCCCATATCTATCCAGTCACAGGATCAGTAAGTCTCAGATGAATAATAGTTTAAGATAGTAACAAGTGCCCCTTGATAAATTATAACAGCTTGTATGAGTTCTGCATATATATGGCATCTTATACTAAGGTAAGGAGATCAAGATAAAACAAAAAAAGTAATAGAGCTGGCTGTTTTGGTGTCCCTTGACAGTGAATTCCTCCATGCTGGAAGAGGGATTTCCAAATCTGTTATGCCACTGGAGCTCCATAAACAAAATTAATTCTATCAGGGTCTTCTATTGCGTGAAGAAAAAAGAGATTAATACCGGGGGGCGGGGGGCGGGAATCCAGCTAAATTATAAATAATTTATAGAATGGTAGTTACACCAAAATATATTTCAGCTCAAAGTAGGTATGGTACCTAGCAGAGTTAGTGTTATCGTAGTAGAAGTTTTGGAACAACAGCTAAATTAAGATTTTCTGGGTGTCATGGAACAGAAAAGTTTTTAAGGGATCTGGAAAAGAGATAATATTTAGGGTTTAAAAAATATTTCTACTCAATAATGGAAGATAAGTAACTTCCCTAACCTTCCATAAAAAAAATGAAGGCAATTACCAGAACACCATTAATTCATGCTATGATAAACCATATACTTATATACATTTAATCATTCTTCTATAGACTAGCTGAGGACAACAGTTATCATTATAAATCTAGGATAACACTCCTTGGATTTGCCTAAGAATTATAGCTATAAGTGATAAAATATCAAAAAAAGCTTCAAAAATTTCAAATCAGAATATTTATACAGAAATTGAATAAATTAATAATAATAATAAATAAAGAAGAAGAAGAAGAAGAAGAAGGAGAAGAAGAAGCAGCTTTCCAGGAATAATCATGATGCACCAAATGGGAAAAAAAATCCTTAACAATCTACCTTTTACTTTGATGTGTGAAGGTTAGACAATCTAAAATACCAATTTGGTATTTCTATTGTTTGTGATGAATGACTGTCTGTAACGATACCTAAGTTTTTCAATAATTTAATATATACTGTTATGCTCCAGTTTTTGGATGAAGGAAGGAGGATTATGAAAGTAACTACTGTATAGCAACACATACTTAGTCCAAAGAAGAGTGAAATGATATTCAGTATTAGCCAAATAACGACTTGACTTGTTCTTCCTGTTGGTTTGTTCTTTTAACTTATCATTTCCCAGAAAACCTGAGACCTGAAGCTAAACAAGCTGATTCTAGATAGCTAGTCATATTGAATAAGGCCTTTTTCCCAAATATTCTTACCTGTTCTGTAAACTTTCTCTACTATTTTAAGCTCATCTTCATTTTCATTGAAGTGACTAATTTGTATTATGTCAGTACAGATGGTTTTCTGGGTTGGGGTTTTTTTTGTTGTTTGAAATTGTTAATTTCTTTAACAATTTTTTATGTTCCTTACATTTTTAAGAATACATGAGAATATATGTCTCAGACCTGGATACTATATCTCTCAAGTGTGAGAAATTCAAAACAAATTAGTTAATATTTTTGCTTGAATCACTTGATATATATGATACTGAGATTTGTGTTCTTGCCCATCATAGATTTGTGACACTGCCATGAAGCTATTACTTATTTTAGTGGGCAATGCACAGCATTGCTTTATTAAAATATAACTTCTTGGTTTGATGGTCAAGCTGCAAGGCCTGAAAAACCCTCAATCTGTTTAAACGTAACTACACACATGGCTTTATTTTCACTCTTCCACACAGTTTTCTGGTCAAAAATGTCTTTGAAGCATTTTATCAGTTGTTTTTCTTAAATTTATTTAATTCCCATGTTAAACCTACAGATAGGTTGTTCTATCCTATTGTAAACCTTATGCACCCCCCCCCCCCAAAAAAAAAAAGAAAACCACCTAGTACAAGAATGGGCCTAAAAAAATCAAGATATGCATTTAGATAGCAAATTCATCACTTTCACATCAAAATTTGATATTTCTTTAATTAGTTGCCTTTTCAAAGTAAATAAGCCATGGGGAAAGTACTATTTTTATTATCATGTTTTTCTAACTTTATAAATCTTCTTGGTTTTATAAGCATATTAATAGATTGCTGTTGATTTTCTTGTGCCTGTCTGAGTAATGACATTAAGGTGCCTTACTAGCCTTTAAACACTTTGCCCTGTCCAGCTTTAAATTTGTGAGGACCTAAGGGAATTCTGAAGTGTTGATTGTTCTAGTAGTAAACTGGTTATATTCCACTGAGATGTGCAGTGGAAGGACATGTAATTGTCCTAGGCTTGATTCCAGAGTCTCTGTAGGAAATGTCTTTCTCATAAGTAGACATGGATAACTTACATGTAATAATGCTGTCACTGCAGCCTTCTCAGACCTCTTGTATTACAGTAATAACTTTATGTTCATATAAAAAAAAAGTTCATATACATACCTAATCACAACTGTGATTTTAAAGTTTTTAAAATAAGCACATTTTAGATTTGAAGCCAAATCATTTAGTCTTCAGTTCACTGTATTGATGAGTGACTTTTGAAAAATGGAGGATTTTTTTTTTGGAGGAGATGCTACATTTTGGAAGTTGATTTAGATTAGGTGACTCTTTAGATTTTTCCTGTACTATTAAAATTATTGAAATTATAGAAATAAACTAAATATTTTGTTATTTTCTTGGTTTGGAAGTAAAAATAATTGTGATTATTTCCACTGAGAGGAAAAATTCTTTTTCTTTTCTAAGACATGCCTGCGTATCTTTCTTGGGAACATAATTATCTTTTAAGGATTAATACATTCCTTGGTTATCTGATTCACAGACACCAAGAGACAAGACAAGGGAGGACATTTCTCTCTTACTCTGAATAAAATAAATTTTGAGTTATAGTTACATATATAACAGTTTCATAAGTATATAACAGAGAGGAGAATATTGGCTAAACAAATAAAAAGATTTTTGTATTGCCTCAGTGGATAGGAAAGCAGTAAACTTACATATATATGTGGCATGGCAAATATGTCAAAAGGAGATAGTGTACCATATTATTATAGCCAATTTACAGCAATTCTAACAATGAAAGTGAATTGTAAACAGATGAGGACATTCCCACTGCCAGCGGCAGTGAGCACACTATAGAAAAGAGGTGTCATGCCACTTCTCTTCCAAATTCTGTCACTCGCTTGAACTGTAGCCTGATGCAGACAATGAATCATTTCCTTCTGTGTTTCCTTAGAGGGTTTCTTCTTTCCCTGATTGCTGCTTTGTTTACAGTAGCAGTGGAACACAGCTCTAATTTTTGTATTTGCACTTCTTTTCCTAACTGAAAGAGGGGTGAAAATCTTTCACTTCTTTTCCCTCTAAGCAGTGTAAAAATAAAAGAAGTCTTTACACACACAGTTAGAACAGTTTGGCCTCTGAAAAGGAATACAGAACAGTACAAAACATTGTACCAGGCCATGGATTACACCATATGCCAGCACGTCTTTGGAAATTACCACTGCATTTTTGCACTTCAAAATTCTGATTTATTTTCACAGTTGGTTATGAAAACTGTCATTCATTATTAGTATTAGTACTACTCTTGCATTTGTTGCCTTTGGGAGTACTACACCATATTAGAGCAGGAAAATATGTCTCAGAAAATAAGTCTCCTGCTATTTATACCAGGAAAACATAAAATAGTGGAATGAATCTGAAAAGCAGTTACAAACCCATCAGAAATCAGAAGTTATTTGACTGTATTCCTCCCAAGAGAGGAGAAAAAAGGCTCAATTTCAGAGCCAACTCTAAGAAGAATTTCTATCCTACGTTTTAAGTAAAAATCCTTTCAAGGACTGTGTAGATCCCATCTTGAAACTCCCAATTTAAAATTCCAATGTTATTGTCTGAGAGAGAGTCAGTAAGGACTTCAGAATTTTACCCATGGAAATCTGAAAACAATGTCTTAGAAGTAAGAAAATATTTATTGAAACACTAAGAGATTGTATCCTATTAGATGTATCTGGTGCAAAAGCACTGTAGCTATCTTTAAATCAACACTCATTTTCACTTGAAGTATACTGGTTTGAATTATTTTTCCTAAAATCTTTATTTTACAAATTAAAAATTTCCAGTTTCTATTGCCATTTGTTATGCTCTTTTTCTCTGAAAAATTCTTTAATCTTTTTAAATCAGTGTCTTTTTTTCTTCAGTGTTTCTAATGCTCAAATATAACAGGTACTTTGCAGAATATTTAGTAAATATTCACTACTAGAAAACAAAGTAAATAGACAGTTAGAAGGACAGGCTTGAGAGACAAGAAAAGGAGAGAAGGAAAAGGAAAAATAACTGAGACAGGTACATTGCCTTTGAGAGAGGGTTGGTAACATTGCAGTCTCATGTTAGCAAGCTTAATGCTTTTTTTCCTTTCAGTGTACTGTTGTTTCAAAGAGCCTCCTTTGGCCAAAGGAGAATAGCACTTTCCAGCAAAACCCTGAGGAACATCTTGAAGTAAAGCAAAGCAAAACAAAAAAACCCAACCCAAACCAAACCAAACCAAAATAATAAACCAAACCAAACCAAAACAACTTTTGATAAAACATAACTGTACAATACTATAATAATGATATCTGTTTCGGAGACTGTACAGATAGTCAAATTACTGGATATGTAGATACAACTAAGGTAATAGAGTTTCAAAACTAAATCTCATTTACTTTTGTATTCTTTCTTTATAAGAGTTACTTTAATAACTGTTTTCAAACTTAACTAATTCTTTTGGCCATATGTTATTCCATATGATTTTCAATTATTTTACATTTTTCCTTATATTTGGTTAAATTACCCAAGGCAAATGCTTCAAAGCAAACTCCAGCAAGACTTCTGTGTTTGAAGGCTGGCACAGAATATGTACACACATACATACACATATGACCATATGACTCTGGAGGCTCAAACATCTTCTTGTCATCTCCCAGACTAATACATTCTGACCTGTCTTTGTGATTTTGTAGTCTGTCCAGGAATGTGTCACACACACACACACACACACACACAAAGGAAGTCTGTAACTGCATTAGAAATCAAGTAGTTAGTTTGTTATTATTTAGTACACTCAATTTTCAAAAAGAAGGATGGTATTTTCATAAGGGCAGAAGGTATTTAGCTGTTCTGTTGGATTCTTTTCTTGCCATGTTGCAATTACTAGTCAAATTGGCACACTGCATTTGGTCACAGAAATGTTTTTTGGTGAGAGCTGTGTTGAACAACGCACTTTTTAACACAAATATACAATTATACGTGTTTAACCCACAGAGGGTAAAGACAAGCTTCTGTTTTCATCTCAATAGCTCATTCATGCTGATTGGGCCTGCCTATATAGCAAAGGTTCGTATCATTGGCCTCATTTCTGAAGTGATTTCTGAAGAAAATATACTTGTGGATTGGAATTAGGTTTTTGTGATTTTACTTGCCCCTCTAACAGATTATAAAGGGAGTTCTAAGTCATATATTCTAGTGTGTTCAAGAGCCACAGCTGGCTTCAGAAGATGACAATTTCTATTTATTTATATAATAGTAGCTATAGTTTCAAAAGTACACAGTCCCCAGCAGCTACTATAAGGAATAGGCTAGGTGAGACTGTGTATCATGTAGAGTTCTTTTCAAAATCTGTTTATGAGTGAGATGAATTTTGAAAATATCCAAGCTCCATATGCTTTGGTTGTCTTCCACTTGTGGTTACAAGCAAACATACATTGCTTACCTAAATTGCAGAAGTTTTGTTTAGAAATATTTGGAAAGTGGGTTTAGACCTAATGATTAGATGATACTATAAATACCAAGTATTATTATTTTTCTGGCCACGAAGAAGCAGACACAAGCATGCAGAATCCATTAGACGAGTATGAATTTCCCTTACACTTCATTAAAAAGTCAAGAATATTTAGACATACAAAGCAACAGAATGGGAAATATCACATAACTGGAGAACAGAGAATCTATTTTTAAAACAAAATTCATAACCAAAGCATTTTCATCTTCCAAAGCAAGCTGACACAATTCCTTTTTTAGATCGACTACTGAATTTGACTTGTTTGAAAGTCTTTAAAGACTGTTGTATTGTACTCACGGTAGGATACTTGCTGTCATATATAGCTTTACTTTTCCCTCACTTTAACATGAAATGAAATGTAAAAAAACAATTTCAAATGCTTGTCTTATGGAAAAGGAAGGAAATCTTTAAACATATATTTACAGCTTGAGAACTGTTACTCAGTTTTCAAGATTTTATTCAGATAAGTAACAGAGTGAGTAAGAGAAACAACTAAACAAGCTTTTTAATCAGTTACAAAAGGACTTAAACATTTACATGTGCTTTTGAAAAGAAAAGGTTTAAATCATGTCTATAATACAAAATGCTTTCATAAGAAACAAAAAGAGAAAAAATCCTTAGACATTTTATCACTCACCTGTCCAATATTGAGCCTTATTTTTCAAAACACTGTGAACATTAAATCGTTGTCAGGTAGCATTGAAAGGAAAATATCAAAGTTTTGTAAGTGCTAAAAATAAAGGGGCAGGGGGGGTTGTAAATAAATAAGCTGCCATAAATCAAAACTGGTATATACATGTGTGTATGGCTAACACATGAAAAATACATGTGAGATATCTATATGTGGTGGTGTTCAACAAAATTGTATGAAATTCTAATTTCTGAATAAGGCAATGGAGATTTAGGACTGGGGCAAGTCTGTAAATTTGAGCAACAAATTTAGACTCCTATGTGTTACAGTAGCTCCTATGAGATGCTGTAGGAGTTTGGAAAGAGAAAATTCCTAGAAGTAGAAGAAACTGAACAAGTTGTCCAAGGTGAATAAAAATAGGGGCAAATAAATTTTGAAGTTTAGTAATTTAATTGACAATGAGGTGTGTGCATAAAAGGAATTCAGAGCTCAGATATTTTCAAGTGTGGAAAAGTGGACTCAACTGCTTTTAGCCAGAGAATCACGATGCTATCAGCTGATTTATCCCAGCCTCATCCTAACACTCATTCTAGCTGTATATAATACAGTACAGTACTGAAGTTCAGTCCTCTCCAACTTTAAGGTCTTTGGTTTTTAAGTATTTGGAAAAATAAGCATGAAGGTATCAATAGACATACTCATCTTTTAGTATTGGATGTACCAATACAGAATGGAAACAGAGGTTAGTCAAGCAATGCATTGATGGGGTCCTCCTTCTTTGTGGGACTGATATCTGGGAAAGAACTTTCTGAATCCAGTCATCTACTCTCTGGAAATCTACTTTATATGGCTGCATTATAGCACTAGAAGCAGATAAATCATTATTACTATTTATACAACATCTGAGTTTTAGTGCTGTTCTATCTTGACTGCCTGAATTTCCTTGTAGAGCAACATAGTATTTGATGTAATCTGCAACAGTTGGTAAATCGGGAAGTGAAAGTTTTCCTTTGTATATCCAGATATCCTGAGATCATCAGAACAAGGAAACACTAGAAAACTGTTCTCATGACATTTTTCAGCCTATTCTTATAGTAAGATTTCCAGATGAAACAGAATGAACAGCCAAACTTCAGGAAGCTTCTCTGAACTCCACCATGATTGCTCATCACTAGATCTGGTTTAGGGACAGTTTGGTCCAGGAGAATCCTGACAGCCTAATTCATAACTGTGCAAGCTATCCTGAGGTCAGGTCAGTGATACACCTTCTCGTTTAGGTTCCAGAAATCAAATGCTGACTGCACACGTTACCAGAGTGACTAGTTTAGACTTTAGCTGGTGGAAAGATGACTATATAGTGAGGACAGTATGCAGTGCCCAGACTACAGAATCCAAGACTAAGACAGAAAATGAAGAGTCATAGAATCATAGAATATCTTAAATTGGAAGGGACCCATAAGGATCATCAAGTCCAACTTCCTGCTCACAGGACTACCTAAAACTAAGGTAGTCATATGACTAAGAGCATCATCCAGACACTCCTTGAACTCTGATATGCTTAGTGCTGTGACTACTTCCCTGGGGACCCTGTTCCAGTGGCTGACCACCCTCTCAGTGAAGAACCTTTTCATAATGTCCAGTCTGAACTTCCCCTGACACAGCTTCATGCCATTTCCTCGTGTCCTATCGCAGGTCACCAGAGAGAGGAGATCAGCACCTCGCCCTCTACTGAGGAAGTCATAGTCTGCCATGAGGTCACCCCTCGGCCTTCTCTTCTCCAGACTGAACAAACCAAGTTACCTCAACTGCTCTTCGTAAGGCTTGCCCTTGAGGCCTTTCACCACCTTGGTCACCCTCCTCTGGACACACTCTAACAGTCTGATGTCCTTCTTATACTGAGGCCCCCAAAACTCCACACGGTACTTGAGGTGGGGCTGCACCAGTGCAGTGCAGGGTGGGACAATCACCTCCCTCGACCGGCGAGCTATGCTGTGCTGGATGCACCCCAGGACACGGTTGGCCCTTTTGGCTGCCAGGGCACACTGTTGACTCATATTCAACTTGACATCAGCCCAAACACCCAGATCTTTTTCTTTCTTTCACCCCTGTGAAGTGGGGTTCACTTTATTACAGTTACACTGGACAGAGCATCAAAGAAGAAGAAAAAACGATCATTGACATGAAAATATCTTTCTTCAGCCCACAAACAAATCAGTTATATGACTAGCCTAGTGGAAGAATAAGGGTTTATCTTGTGTGCCTGTTGTTCTGTACAGAGACAAAAGCAGCATGTGACAATATTTCAAAGGAACTATGCTCCTATTTCCATTTTCTGTGGGGGAGTGATTTGCAGTGTAAACCACATAAGAAAGGATTCTTTGGACTCCATACAGGAAAAACTGAGTAGCCTTTGTTTTACAGAAGGTCAAAACAGATGATCCATGTTAAATTTCTGATGTGATGTTCATACATAGACATTGATATGCATATGTTTGTCATTCATGAAAATCAAGGGAACAAATATTACAAAGTATACTGAACTGAAACCTAATGAATAAGCTTTAAATAAAATTAATTTTCCTAAATTCCCCTATCATTTGGGCTCTGCTACTTCCCTTCTGAACATGTTCAAAGCCCAGCTGCAGAATGTGACCTTTCAGCTTTGCATCTAGCCAGTAGTCGGGGAGGTGGGTGGAAGAATGGTCAGTCGAAGTTCAGACAAAAAGGGTTACAGATCTTGTTCCACCAGTTGTTCAAGAAATCATATAAATGCTCATCTCCTTTATATCACTATATAAATGATCCTCTCAGTTAATTTACGGTCTATTCATTATTAATTTTTAAAGTCACATGCATCAGTCACATAAAAGGAGGAGAGAGGAGAAGAGAGGAGAGGGGAGAAGGCAAGGGAGTCTGCTTTATTGAGGACTACAACCAATTTTTGTTTTCATCCATCTTGAGTCCACCAATGAGAAATGACCCCAAACTAACTTTTGAAGATAACCCTAGAAACAAGCTTACTACTACTACTACTACTACTACTACTAGTATTAATGTTTACATTGCCTCAATTTGTACCCTTAAGGAGATTTTTTTCCTCAATACAATAAAGTTCAAGTAAGTTTTCTGAATTTTTCCACAGAAAGAAAATAGAAAAAAAAAAACATTCTCACAATGTTGAAGTGTTGACAGTACAAAAAAAAAAAAGTGTCACTTCACTTGAAAAAAAAGACATTTTTCTTTTTAATATTTCTAAATGAATTTTTTTTTTCCAAAGGTTTTGTTTTGTTGGTTTGTTTGTTTTTTTTAATTTATTTTCCTTCCACAAAGATGTTGGGTATCTTAGCTCTTAATTCCATGTATACAAAATGTTAAAACTTCCCAAATGATTGAATTCCATTTTCTAAACTGCTTAGTTTCAATTATGAACCACAGAACTTGACAGGATTAAAAGGTCAGCTCTGTGCTGGAAACACAGAATATTCCCATGTTATAGCAACTATTTCTCTGCAGGATCTCAAACTACCAATCTTTAAAACAGTGCTGGTTTTATCCACTTAAAAGTTGTTACAGGAGGAATCTCATATTTTTTTTTGAACCACAATCTGCTGTGATTTGGGGGATAATTCTATCCACAGAAAAGGAGAATTTTGGTACAGAATCTCTAAATGTATCAGCCTGGGGTCATTCGAAAACTTGAGTGTGAACACCTCACATAAGCATTCCGTGAACAAAGGAGCAAGAAAAGGATATTATTACACACATATGCAATATGTGATTTGCCTGACATTTACTACAAATCAGGCTGCTCTAGCACCCTAGAGGAGTGAGTAATATGTGCTCACATATGTGTTTGCAGACTGCCCTATAAAAACCTTGCATAACTTTGGCATTGTATATTATAAACAAGCAAACAGACAAAAAGATGCTATTCCTTTTTAAACAAAGGTGAAAGAAAAACCCTACAGGGGTGCCCAAGAAAAAGGGAAACCTGAGGAGTGAAATAACATGAATTGTGTGAGCTCAAAGGCAAGGAATTAATGAAAAGCCACTATCGCCATTTAAGCAATGGCATATTGAGGCTTCAAAAGGAATCTGAGAAGTCAGAATTAGCCTGGAGAATAACAGCCAAATCTCGGTGGTGGGTGCTATGCAGAGGGTCTGCACAGAGATATGTGTCAAGAAATCCTGAGACTGCAAAGCTCTGTCTGAATTCTGACCCAATCAAATGGCTAAAAGTGCCTGGGGATATGGTGGCTGGAACATCTGACAGCACTCTGGTGAAAGGCCAAGGGGGCCATTAGGCCAGATGCCATCACAGCTAAGTTCACCACCTAAGAAGAGAGAAATCCTTCCCTGCCCATCATCAGAGAACTGCATCTGTTTCTCTAAATGATATATAAGACCTTATGTGTGTAGCAGGAACCTCTGCCTCAGAAGCTGAACATAGCACAAGGGAGTTGGGGAGAGTGAGCTATCCCCAAGGAGCAAGCCCAGCCATACAGGCACAGAAACAGCACATGTGATTGACAGGATCAGTTCCATCTGGAGAGAGGATTCAACTGAGAGTGCTTTTCGGTTGTTGTTTTAATGTTCTTTGTTCCTAAACCTTTTTATATTTGTCTTCAGTCATGTCAGCACAAAGGATTTTCTTTTGATCTGATTTATGCCCTAGCCAGAGTATGTCTGACCCTAAGCAGAGTCAAGAAAGTGGATGAACAAGCATGGGTGACTTCTTTCCTCTCTCATTTAGAAGACATGTGTGCTGGCTTTCAAACACACTGTTTCACTCAAAAATGCCTCTCAAGAGAAAATAAAAAAAAAAAAGAAAAAAAAAAGACTTTCTCATTTATTTCTAGGGCAGGAAATGAAAGTGAGGTAGATTATATACCCTTCACTCCTGTGATGATCCCACTGCTGATGTAAGGCTGGCTTGCTTATGTATAGGAATGATGACTATGAATAGTTGTCCTTGACTTGGAGAATGATTAATCACTAATCATTCTGCCCAGAATGAAGTTATGAAGCTGTTCCCAGCTCTCCTGGGAATATCTACAGAGAAGATGCTCATCAGCAGGCCATGATGATGATTCACTTCCCCACCACTCCCAAACTCTTCCCTCCCCCATGAAAGCACTAACTCATGCAAACCCAGTCGTTCCATTTTTATTAGATCAAATATAACTGGATTTGTCTCAGAGTGCGAAAACTGATTTTCACATCGAGGTCTTGACTAATATATTGAAAATTGCCAGGGAAAAGAGAAGCACAGGCCTAGAACCTAGTTGACCTATAGCCACACCTTATATTTTATATCCTTTTCATACTGTTCTGTGCTATTAGCTGGACAGTCAAACTCTAGTGTGACTCAGTAATAATTTATTTACCTCAAATCTTCTAAAATGGAAAATTTCAAAGTAAAAATTCCCACTATTTTAGCTTGTTTTCTATTGCTATAGATGTTTTTTACATTGGAAGGACAGATGGGTCTTAAAAATGTCTGAAAGTAAGTAATTCAATGTCTATTACTTGAAACCTGGGTAACCTCATCATAGTGTGGGTGGTGTGGGCTGATTATACACATGCCATTGTTCCTCCACATGTAAGAAGGCATACTGAACCACAAAGATATGTATTAGATCAAGTGAATAATGGCATTTTAATTGTGGGTCTTTCAAAAATTTTTTTTTCCCTTCCTACATCTGTTAAAACATCTTACAGATGCTTCTCCAATTTGCAGAAATTCAAGTTTTCCATGCATAAACGCCCTACATCTAAAGAATTTTTTGTGTACTTTATATTTTTCCATAATTCAACTATCTAATGAAGTTACATTTTTTTCACATTAAGCCTAAATAGTATTTTAGCTTTTTAGATTTTCTGGATACGTAATTTAATGTGACATTACTTTTATTATTTAACCTGCTGGAAAAAAAATTAAGAGCAGGATCCTAACTTAGGTGATTCAGTTAGATGCTCTCTCTAACCTGTCTCTTTTCCTAGCTCCAACAGGCACACATATTAAAACTTTTATAAAGTATTCTGAAAGCTCCAAATGGAAAGAGGTATACATATGCATATTTAGCAAGGCATTGTAGAAAAAATTCAACTGATTTTCTTTTTAAAATAGCTACCAGTAACAATCAATCCTTGAGCACAGGACTGTATCTGGTTTCTTTTTTTCCCCCTCATTACCCCATAAACAGAATCCTATACATCCCATTGTCCCTCCTAATTGCCTTGACTAGATCATACCTTGAATGAATCAAGAAAATCTGTCTTCAGACCAGACTGTAGTGTTCATGTGCCACAGATGAAACATTAAGTGTGAGAAAACACTTTACTCTTCCTAGGCACTGGGTATATGTTCATATTGTCATTGCATCTTTTTATTGCAGCGAAACAGCTACCAAACAACCCTGACAACATTTATTAGATCTTTCTTAGTACAAGAGGTCAGACTCTTTCCCAGGCAGACCCCAGCTTGTTGTAATATGTGATAGATATGTGTAATATGGGAAAAAAGTCAAAAAGTCAGATCATGGCTGAATTTGGCAGCATACTACCTGCACAACAAAACCTCCTAACACTCAACTGGTGCTTTGCCGGACATGAATCTGGTAAATATCACGCAACTCTGTCTATGGAAACCAGAAATGCTTTGATCATCAGCAGTGACTTAAAAAGCTTTCAATATATCTGTGTGCAAGAGAGAATACATAATTTCACTGACAAAGCTGCTTACTTCTACACTGATGTTTGCCAGATCCTGCACTGTTTAAATGTGTGTCATACCAGAACAACCAAATAATTCTGTCAATGTGTAGGGATCCACAAGCTTGATAATACTGTTTTATTTTACTTCATGACAAAAAAAAAAATTAAGATTTGAAATTTAACCACTCAGAAATCAAATTATATAGGAGTAAAGTTGACACTTAATGTCTAAAAAATGCATATATCCCAAAACATGATGTCTTTTATGTTCATGTAAGATACTCGGTTTCAGTATGCTACATGCTCATATAATATTGTGCAAAAACTTACAATTTTACTGCAGTTTTAGTACAGAGCATTTAATATTCAAGATGCTCAAAGAAAATCAAATTGGGAGTGATGAGCGTTTAAAGACTGTAGTAAAAATATTTTCCTCTATGTTTATAAATCTTCTTACATTAGGCTGGTTTTATTTAGCTATAGAGCATACAGATTACAACAATAATATCACTATACTGGACTGGAAATCAGGTACAATTTACAACTATTGCATGCAGATAAAGAGCTTTCTGCTAGTTAATTGAAATTCTAGAAATTTCAACATTCAAAATTTTGAAAGGGAACTGTGTACTTTGTCCCTCTTCTTTGAACTGCTGGCAGCTGCATTTGTGGACATTATTTTCTTTTGATAATGTTATTTCACCTTGATGTGTTAAAGTATTGTACTTAGAAAGGTAAATAATTAGCCTGCAAGCAGGCCACATTGTGTCATTGACTCTGAACAGCGCTGTGAATTTCACAGAAAGTTATGCTTTCGGTAACATTGATTGCTTTTGTGTCATTTAAAATAACATATGGATGTGCAAACACACACGCATAAGACTTCTTTCTGAATCTCCTATTTTTTCAGTCATTTATTTTTTATTTGTTATCTGTGTGCTGAATCTAGAGAAACAAATAAATAATATGAATGAATTATATAACAGTACTTTGGTAAAGACTGCAGGAACATAAAAGGATGCTATAAAGAAGAAAGAGATTAATTATACTTCATCAAGGAAGACAGAACAAGAAATAATTGCCTCAAGATTCACTGGGAAAAATGTAGGCTAAATATTAGGACAAAAGATTTACTGCTGAAAGAACAGTTAAACAATAGAATAAGCTGTCAAGGAAAGTTTTGTAACTGCCATAATTGAGATTATTAATGGCTAGAACAGATGCCCAACTAGCAAAGATAGGTTACCGATAACAACATCCAGTTCTGCCATGATGTAGATGGATCTCAGTGTCTAACAGATAGATTGTGCAGCTGATATATTGATCCTTGTTGGGTGAAGCATATCTCTTCTATCAAAGAGGTTTCTGAACGTGTGAAATTTCACCCAGAAAAGCTCAGTACCTGAATAAATGAATGAGTCAGCTAGTTAAAATCTTGATAGCCCAAGCTCCTGACAGTGTTCTGTAAATATCAACAGTTTCTTTATTAAGTGACACACATTTGTAGCTGTACCATTTTTCTGAGACATTCTCTATCTCTACTGCAATAGTGTTAATATCATGCTTGTTGTGAAAACTTACCAGGGTAAAGTACGTAATTCTGTAGCCATTAAACGTAACACAAAATGTCTCAAAAAAGTATATGGACTCAGCCCAAATAATTTTATTTCAGTTGGATGTATTGCAAAATATTTCTAGTCTTTTTATTTATAGTAGAAGAGGTGCTGATAGTATTTTTTGAAGTGTTTTGGTCTTTTTTTTTTACAAAATCTTTGGAAACAGAACTTAAGTCAGGAATTTGGTGGTTAAAACCTCAGGAATTCATCTTTTCCAAGCTAGTTAGTATTTCATATTCTATATGTCCTGCAGAATAATATGAAGGAACAAATTAATGGTACTGAATTTATTAGAAAATTGTTTTCAGGCACAGAACACCAACTGTAATATCAAATCACCAATTACATGTTCAAACCATTGTCAATAATGTCACTTAATTGCATGGTGGGGTATTAAATTCAATCCAAATGGTAAAATGTGCATTTGAGATTGATTAGTTTATTACATAAATGCATTAGCTGGTTACTTAAAATTGATTAGCAAGGTTTCAGTTCAGCGCAGGAAATTCCTACGTTAATCCCAGCACTTCTCTCTTTATTCTTCAATTACATAAAATACACTACACGCATTGCAACTGGGAAAAAAAATTGCATTGGTCTTCTTCAGAAATTCTACCCATAAATCACAAGAGGCCAAAGATAGGATGTTCATGAAGAAAAGTTTGTCTCTTTGGCTTACAGTACATAAGCATGCTGGGAACTCATAACAGAAAGCTCTTCATTTGTAGCCCTGCTTTTTTACTGGGAGTGACATCCAAAGCACTTAAGCAGAACTTTGATTTTTAGGTGCCCACCTTGAAAAATATGATCCTGATAAAAAGCCCTGTTTGGTATACATTTATTCTTGGAAAGCAGTTGAATGCCATAGGCTTTGTATTTTAAGTTCCCGAGGTGTTCATTGCTGTGTATTTCAGCATGCATGGAATTGCCTCTGATTTGACAGGCTGAGCAAATTGCACTTAAATTACAGCCCAGCCCGATCAAGGTAGAGAAACCAGGCACAGCTTCAGTGGAGATTCTGTAATCTGGTGGATCTTAAAATACACTCAGTGTGAGGCTTTCCATAAAGTAACAATGGTATCTGATGTTTCCCCTTAAAACATGGCTGAGCTGACTGCTGGCATTTGTGCACACATTTTAATGAACTAGTTTGAGGTGCTTGAAGAAATTCTCCAAAGTTCAAAAGTCTGTGCTCTCCTCAGCCTGAACTGATGCAATTTCATCCTGAAGAGAGACAAAAAAGGGAAATGGGAGACACTCTGCAAACTAGTAATCAATTACCATGATGAAGTCCTACATTTTCATGCCTATTCCTAGATCTCTTTGTTATTGTTATTGCTGTATATTCAGCAATCACTACAAGAAATATGTGCTGCTACCAATTCATTCTCTTTCCGGAATTGTATTTTAAGAAACAGAAATTAACTTTGCTTCACTCTTTTAAAATGGACGTAGATCTTTACCTCTAGAAGAGAATTCTTGATCTCAAATAGGATGTCTCTGCAAATTTAAGCTTCGCACAGAAACAACATTTCAGGTGTACCTTTGTCTTCACTCTATTCTTCTATTTTTAAATATCTTCTTGCTCACCATCAAGTTTTAGACCCCATTTTGAAGTGCCAAACACTCCCACATACTTTCTAGTGAATGTGGTGTTCTCTGTTCCTCTCTGGATGTTGAATGCATTATAACAACTAATATTTGAACATCAAAGTTCTTTTAAAATGTTTAATTAACCTAACTGAGCATTTTGAACTGATTGTCAATCCCAAAACAATTTTTCAGTGGAGGTAAGGACAGACTCCTTTGGCAACTTCACTTACGTAGAATGATATAGGAAATAGCTGAACTTAACTGGTTTTAACTAGTTTCTAAAATTCCTCTTAGAAATTGTCCATGGCCTCCAGGCATCCACTGATCACATTATAAATGTGTTGAGATTAGACACTTAAACCAAAATTATGACTTCCTATTGTTTCCCGGTGTACACCTAGTCATTCCACTAGTTGTATGGACATTTATAATAGCAAGAAAAATGTTTGGAAATACCTTTGGTAAATACATTGCTATTAATAATCTTATTAAGCATCTACAAATATTCTGGCATTTATTTACCTTGTCATTCTCATCTTATATCAAATAGATAAAGATACAGATCTCTTTAGAACAAGTTTACTCTGACAACCTTCACCTTCTGTGGGGAAAAGGGAAACATTATCCTGTTAAATGACAAAGACATTAAGGACATTTTATTGAGGAAAGAACAGTCTTAAGAATATAGGCATCTCTGAAAACCTACCACACATATATAAGCACAGTAGCTACTTCTTTGATGCTCAGCTGCTCATGGTACATTAACATTAGAAATGCCTTGAATAAATGTTTGCAAATCCAAAGGAAGGTACAGGATCAGTTGACATTTGAACTGGTTAGGGGTTTTTGTAGGATTTAGGAAGTCAGACAAAAAGACCTAGTCAAGTTCTTCCTTTTGGAAGATCAACTAATTTGAAAAATATCCTTCAGAAATAATCCTTTAAGTTCTCAAACAATTGGTCTAATTTCCTTTACCTATGAATATTTCAGAAAATGAGTCTGTTGCCTGGAATATTTTGGGAAATATATCTTTGGAATGAATGCTACAGAGTAATAAAAGAAAACAAATTTGGATTAATTTGGATTGTTGTCAGCACAAGTATTTATCAACAACCTGGTTCCAGTAGTCCTAATTATCTAACAAAGACCAAGAGATAATACCATATACCTTACTCTGCTATTATACTAGTTCTGCTGTTAAATGCCTGTAATTAATATTTCACCATTTAGGAACTTGCAAAGAACAATTCATTAAACCATTCCAGGAAATATTTTTTTTTATTAATAAAAAATAATTAAATCAAATCACAGCCAAACAAAAACCAAATCAACAAAAAATGAGACAAAATGAGTTGAATAAATTATTTCTTACAAACCATTTAACATCAGCAGGTCAGAGTTCATTAATCTCTGCAGAATCAGAGAAAACAAAGAACAGCACACTAAATCATGTAGATTTGTTGAATATTTTTAGTGGAAAAAGATTTGAGAGCACTTGGTAAGTATTCTCATGTGAACGTATAGGGAATGCTGACCATTTGTTTTTTATTTTATTTTTAAATTAAAAGAAACTAGCTAGCTCTGATGGAAGGTGTAAATGTTTAAAATCACTAATTTTATCTGTATGGCTGTAAGACATATTCTTATTGATTTACTCCACCTTCTAAAAACCTGAATTCTCCTTAGGTTCCTTTTGCAGTGTTTTGCTGTTTAACGATATGCAAAGATGTGTGAAAAGAGAATTTATTTCTATATCAATGTGTTGTTCTACTAAATTATTGAAAATTAAGTATAGTACTTTGTATTCGATGTATGTTACAACACCTGCTCTATTCCTCAAGGAGGTATCACTGTCTGTTCATCATTGCACATTCAGCTCTTCTGACTGCACATCTACTGAGTTTCAATAGATTCCAGTAGCGAATCACAGAAAATAAGCACAAGTGAAACTTTCTGGAACTTTGAAACATAAAATTTTATTGGCACTAGTAACCTTTTAAAATATGGAAATATCATCATTAAAATTAATCAGTAACTTTTTCATAAAAGACTAAAATCAAGGATTTTGTACTTCTTAATAGATTTGGTTACATATTTATTGCTATTTTTTTACTAAGTTAAGCACGTTTATTTTGTAGGAGCATAATTTATGAAGCAGCTGATTCAAACTGGCCTAAAAATTCTTTATTATCTCTAAGTGTCCACAAGTTAATGCAAATTAATAATTTGTATTCCATGGATTTAAAAATTTGTGATTTTGAGTCTTCATTATGAGTCCAAACTTTGTAATCTGTTAGTGTTAGACTGCATTCATAGGCATACCCTGAACACTAGCTATTGCTTATCTTGCAATACACACAGAGGAATGCTAGCTATGTTGGCTTATGAGTATAAAAGAGGTAGCCAAGATTCAGACTCAGTTTTGCTTTTTCTCTCTGTAGAATGTGTACTGGTACTGCACTGCATATTTCAGCATATTCTCTAAGTTTTATTAGATCATATTTGACCAGGCTGAGAAAACTATTGTATGAGGATCTTGCTTTTGGTTAGGATAGCAGCAATTAATATGCATATATGTAAGTCACCATTCATTCAGAATAAACCCTTGAAGAACTTACTATTTGTTTTATAATTCATTTATACTTTGGAATTCAATTATTTGAATAATTCTGATGTTGCCTGAATACTTGTGAGTGGTAAATAATGTAACCTAATGATCATATTGAACACTACCTTGGCACTACTACACACAAACATGTATGCATAAATATAAATATAAATACATACACATTTATTATGTTTATTTATATGTGGTTTAGGATTTTTTTAAAGTGCTGTTTGTTTTCTTCTGGTTTTTATCATGTTATGTACATTTTTTACTTCTTAGCTAGCCAAGTGTGTTAGCAAAATGTGGCTCTTAGATTCTGTATAGCATGCTGATAAAAATCTAATATTGAGTTGATCAATGTGTTATGAAGAATTTTTGTAGGCTCATTGATGGCAATGTGTGACATGAGATGAATCCATTTTATCCTTCATTTTCACCTTGCCATCTATGAATTCCCTCTGAAAATCTTCCATAAACTATATTGCTTTCACTTTTACGTGAGCAAGATTCAATTTTTTTCTTCTCTTCTAATTCTTTTTGTTTCATGACCATATGTTTAATTTATAGAGCCATAGTCAATATATTACCAAAAAGAAGGTTAAATCAGCCCCAGTGGAGTTACATGGTGCTGCAGCTATGCAGCTTTCCAGACCCAATCTAGCTGATTTAATTCAAAGCCAACTAACTCAGGTATCTTTACACTGCATGATGCTGGATTATTTTGATCATATAATCTGGTCTCCCACATAACATGAAGTAAAGAGCTAATTTAAAAGTATCTTTGAGAAGGAAAGAAATAAAAAGAATTTATTTTTGGTTTTAATTCCTGGAAAGCCATTCCAATGCTTCATTTACTTCAGTGTGGGGGAAAAAGACAAGGAGCTAACAGCTCAGTCTAAATTTTCATATGCTGAAGATTGGGTTCCTGGACAATATATACAATTAAATGTCTAAATATGCAATCTATAATTTAATCCTTTTTTACAGCAAAACACATTTAAAACCTAAGTCCCCAGTGAAATGTCTTACTTTACATGAACATCACTGTTCTCTTGATATTCTATAATTAAACAGAATCTCTTCTTTGAAACCTCTCTCATTTGTCAATATTCTTTTCAGTCATAAGCACCAAAAAGACCCATATTATAGTAACAACTCTACAGGAGTCAGATGATATAAGAATAAATATAATTATGCTACTTCTACTTAAAAATCCATTATGTATGTGTCGTGGTTTAACCCCAGCCAGCAACTAAGCACCACGCAGCCGCTCACTCACTCCCCCCCCATCCAGCGGGATGGGGGAGAAAATCGGGAAAAGAAGTAAAACTCCTGGGTTGAGATAAGAACAGTTTAATAGAACAGTAAAGAAGAAACTAATAATGATAATGATAACACTAATAAAATGACAACAGTAGTAATAAAAGGATTGGAATGTACAAATGATGCGCAGGGCAATTGCTCACCACCCGCCGACTGACACCCAGCCAGTCCCCGAGCGGCGAATCCCTGCCCCCCACTTCCCAGTTCCTAAACTAGATGGGATGTCACATGATATGGAATACACTGGTGGCCAGTTTGGGTCAGGTGCCCTGGCTGGGCATGAGAAGCTGAAAAATCCTTGACTATAGTCTAAACACTACTGAGCAACAACTGAAAACATCAGTGTTATCAACATTCTTTGCATACTGAACTCAAAACACAGCACTGTACCAGCTACTAGGAAGACAGTTAACTACATCCCAGCTGAAGCCAGGACAGTATGTCTGAGGATCACATGTGCCTTTTGACCATAATACTACATTGGGAACTTTCGTTCTGCTGTTGGCCAGCTGTGAAATATAAGTACTTTTAGATTTTTCTAAAATTATATCATTCATGTCACTGAAACAATAAATGGAAATCCATGTCATGCAGCTGGCCCTATGATTACCTGATTGCCTCATTTGGACATTTTAAGTATAGGTATAACATTATTCTTTTCCTCTTTGACTGGATCTTTCCAAATCTTCCAAAATTAACTGAAAATCATTGTTACAGCCAACTTCTTCTTGGACAGAAGTTATAAAGACCTTCTGATTCAAGATCAGTACATAAACCAATGTAGACTTGCACTATTTTTTACTGTAAGACTATAAAAAAAATTAATTCTTATCATAGGGATATGAAGACATTCTATTGAATACAGAATAACTGAATAAATATTTAGTTCTGAGGACTGATAATAGTTTTATTATTTTCAACTGGTATGTGACCAAACCAATAACAGGAATCTTCTGTTTGTTATGTGATTTTAAAGCTAATTTTTAAATTACCTTAACTCTGCTGATCACATATAGAATCACAGAAAGGCTGAGGTTGGTAGGGGCCTCCTGGGACCATCTAATTCAACTTCCCCACTATGCTGGTTTTGGCTGCGATGGAGTTCATTTTCTTCACAGTAGCTAGTATGGGGCTATGTTTTGGATTTGTGCTGACAACAGAGTTGATAACACAGGGATGGTTTTGTTATCGCTGAGCAGTGCTTACACAGACCAAGGGCTTTTCTGCTTCTCACCCCACCCCACCAGCGAGGAGGCTGGGGGTGCACAAGAAGTTGGGAGGGGACACAGCCAGGACAGCTGACCCCAACTGACCAAAGGGATATTCCAGACCACATGACATCATGCTCAGCATATAAAGCTGGGGGAAAAAGAATGAGGGCGGGGAAATTTGGACCGATGGCGTTTGTCTTCCCAAGTCACCGTTACACATGCTGGACCCCTGCTTTCCTGGAGATGGCTGAACACCTGCCTGCAGGTGGGAAGTGGTGAATGAATTCCTTGTTTTGCTTTGCTTGCACGTGCAGCCTTTTAAACTGTCTTTATCTTAACCCACGAGTTTTCTCACTTTTACTCTTCTGATTCTCTCCCCCATTTCACTGGAGGGGGAGTGAGCGAGCAGCTGTGTGGGGCTGAGCTGCCCGGTGGATGTTAAACCACAACACCCACTCAAAGCAGGGCCAGCTACAGCAGGTTGCTCATGGCTGTGTCAAGTCAAGTTTTAAATATCTCACAGAGAGACACTCCAAAAACTCTCCAGGCAACTGGTTCCAATGTGTGACTACTCTTACAGTAAACCAAAAACAAACAAACAAACAAACAAAAAAGTGGAATTTCCTGCATTTCCATCTGTGCCTTCATTCCTTTTGTTATGTCACTGGATGACAGTGAGAAGAGTCTGGGTCTGTAGTCTTAGTCTACCCCACATTGGTTATTCATACATATCTTTCTTGGTGTTTTATTACTTACCTTATCTACAGTCTCTAGCGTCCAACCTATGCATTTCTTTATCAACTGTTGTCAGCTCTTCCTGCCTTCCCTTACTCTGTGTGTGTGTCTGTCTGTATCTGTATAATGACGACATAGAGTGTGTCTAGTGCTCTGCTAAAACTTAGCTGTGATTTTATTATCACTTCTTTTCTTCCTTTCTCTATTTCAAAAAATAAAACAAACCAATGCCCCACCCCTCCAAGTGTAACAAGGCAGTCTGTGTCTGTGTCTTTATGTGTGTTTTGTCAATAATGAGACTGTGGCTTCTTGAGCACCTAAGTGAAACATGTTTGTGCTCCACTTATCCTTTCCATTATATATTTAAAATATTTCTCCAAATGACTTGTTTTGGTTTTCCTATTGCTTTCAGCTTCTGAATTTAGCTCTTCTAAAACATGTAACTACAAACGATTCTACCTTTTTTTGCTGTTCATCAGTCAATACCATTTCGCTAGCTTTTGCAACTGATATGAACACACCTGGTTAGCCTTAAGAAAATTTGCCCTGACCTTGGACTTGTTAGGAATTTTAAACTCTTTTCAAAAGGTAGGGATCAAATTGTTCTGAAAGAATTAATCTGGAGATGAAAGTGCTCCCTAAATACTTTTGGTGAGGTAGATCTTTAAACATCCCTAAATCACCCTGACCTCCTGTTTTTGGGTTTTTTTTTCCTAAGGAGATGGTCAGTGTAGTGTTTTCACTTTTGATCTTTTATCAACAAATGTGATTCATAATTGTATCCAAATCAGATTTGAATGCCTTTGCGCATTAGATATTTATATAGTTATGGAGATTTCAGTGATCACTCTTTAATATTTTTCTTGGTGAGAGAATACATAAGCTTGTTTTTAGTGGATGCTTTGAAATATCCTAATGGATGTCTCATGTTATGCTTTCATTTTAAGTATGAGCATGAAGAAGGAAAGAGTTAAGAAATTCTACCTGAGCTGGCTGATGTGAGTGTGCAAATGTTGGTATTTGTAAAGGTAGATTGTTTAAGATATGATATGTCATATGAATGGTACCTAGATGAGAACCTGCTACTGAGGTTCTTGGGATTTGACACAGAATAGAAGGCAATTGGAAGGCAACAAGATGGATCCTCTTTGAGTTGTAAAAGTAGCATAATATTCCTTGTGTATCTAAGATATGAAGAAAGAGATGTAAGGAAAAGAAAAAGAGAAAATAGAAAAAGAAGATGGAATGTTTACCAGGTCATATACACATCTGAGACAAAATATGTGAACTTTTAGAAGAATTAATAAGGGGCTGGATGTTAAGACCTATCAGCTAGGTCTTATCATCTAAGGTTTTGTGAGTTTGACTGATGTTCTAAATCTAATATAAATAAACCTTCCCCTTTCAAAATCAGTATCACAAATAGTATTACACTTGATTTTTGGTATAGCTGATAATACTATCAAGGAAAGACCAATGACAATAATAATAATAGAACTTGAACTTGTTCTGTACCACCTAGATCTTGTCTGAAGCACATTGTCAATGGTTCCAAATATTGGTGGAAAACTTTCCTTTACTGTGATTTTGGTTTACCTGTTCTACTGCTTGATAATCTTAATTAGCAGTTTAGTGCCTTTCACAATTGCCATGTTCAATTTGGAATAGGAGAGGAGCAATTATAGGAGGTGATGAAAAGGATGACTGTAAGTTTATAACAGGATGCAAAAATTGAAAGCCAAGCCACAGTAGCCTTAAATCAGAGAAAAAGAAGGTTAGAATAAAGAACCGTATAGAGTATATCAATTTTACTGCCGTCTTTTAGGTAAATAAATGAGAGTTCTTTCTAAATTGTGGAAGACGTGGATACTTTAAATAAACACATGAATTTAAAGCTGTTAAAGAGAAGGAGAGGCAGTTTGCCAAGAAAATGAAAACTTGAACTACTCACTGTACAAAAGCAATGTGGGTTTTAATTCCTTCACTTTTGAATTAAGACATATGTTGTCCCTTGTAACTCACACTATACCTGTTGAAGGCATCCTTTATCTGGTTGTTTTTTAAAGTGCTATGTGGTCTTGGACAACCTCTGATTGTACCTTTACAGCACAAGAAAGCATTATAGATGGCCAAAGGAAACTAAAACCCAAGAGTTTATTTTATTCTATGACCAATTTTGTTTGCTGCTATTCAAACTGAATAGTCCCTTATGCTGAAATTAATCCCACTGGAATCCCTGGAAGAAATTTTGTCTGCTTTGAAATCAGTGATAAAACTCTGCCGGATTTTAATGAAAGCTGAATTCTATGAGCATAAGCTATCTGGAGCAAAAAGAAAGAAGACCTAAAAGCATAATGAATTTGTTTCATGATAAGTGAACTGAGCTTCGTATTACTAGTTTTTAAGTCTCCCCAGTCATTTTACCTTTTAAAATGTTATTTGTAAAATTAACACCCTTGCATTTTTAGACAGATAATATTTTAAAGATTCTCAGCTGCATGCTCAAAATGCTATTGGAGGAGGCAAAATTAGATGCCTATTTCCACTAATCTTTCCATAACCTATCGCAACCTGTGTTGACTTCAACTTCAAACATTTATCAAGACACATCTCCAATGTGACCCTAACATCTTTTCTTACTGTTTTCTGCACAAAGCACAGAGGGACAAATAAGAAGAGGAAATCTAAATTTGTGGTGAAGCACCTATACTTTCTCTGAAGAAAACATGCTCTCTAGACACTTCTGCAGTGGATGAAATTATCTTCCAAAGACTGTTTGCAAAGTTGGTGAAAAAGTGAAGGAGAAAGCTTTCTTTCTTTTTTTTTTTTTTTTTTTTAAATTAGAAAATACTCCACACAACAGGTCTTAGATTGTGAATTACATCCAGATGATTTCAGCTTCTTGCCAGGAAGGAAATTTTTTTTAGGAAAAACAGTGACAATTGAACTCTGGTTTTATGTGGCTGTTCACACATGGTAAAATAACATGGCTCACCCTGTCTCCATTATGAAACTGAACATGGTTTCCCGCAATAGAGTCAGGTTTAGAAAATTAGACCGATGAACTTTTGTCTGTATTCTTAGCAAATACTGAGGTATCATTAGAACAAAGTAGATCTGGAATGTTGTTTATACAAGGAGGTTTCTCCAAATTTGAGCTGCTCTTGAAGGAAAACAGGCTGTGCCAACACAGCTTCTTCAAAACAATGAATTTAACTGTTATTTCAGAAACCCTAAACAGTGAGACACAGGAACATGGTGGAGACAGAATCGGTTTGCTTGAGAACTTAAATGTTGCAGAATAAGTAGTTTGTCTTTTCTCCTGCAGGTTAGCTGTACACATGTATTTGAATGAGGCATCTTTCACAAAATCCTTCTGGACTCAAATAAAGAAGCAAGATTGCAGATAATCAACATAAATAATTAGTACTCTCCAAATTCAAAAGTAATAGGAGGGAAAAAAACCCAAAGAACAGTGTGAAAGGTGAGAGAGTAATGGTATATTTACTTTATAGTTAGCACTGGTTAAAAACTAGAACAATGTCCTGTTTTCATATAAGGAATTAAACCACACAGTTTACAGTTTTGTAAACATCCAGCCCACTTTTTTCCACTAAAACCTTTAACTTGAAATGGACTTGTATAGGACAGATTATGTCCCAGAACTCATTTAGCAATAGTCCTCTTTGCTGAATCAGCAGATAATTTTGGTATCAGAAGCAGCAAGTTTCTGTCTCCAGAGCAATAAAATTAAAGCGGGGTATTTAATAAGAGACAGATATAGTTACATTAACATCTGAGACTATGATAATAAGCAAGAACTTGAGACACAGAATGTAGAAAGGTGTCAGTGGTATCAGTGTGGCCCATAAAATACATTAAAAATAGTTGATTTCCTTGGTCTGATCCTGTTCCCATTAAGGCAATAGGAAGATCCTTATTAACTGAAGTAAATTATGAAACAACAATAATACCTGTCTCCAGAGAATTAGTAGAATCCATGCAGATGCAAAACAAAATCCCAAAATGTCAGTGGAGTTAATAATTATAACTACCCTTGGAATAAACACACATTCTAATAACTCAAAATGAACAGAATTGAATTCTCATGCAAAGAAAATGGCTGTTGTTAAGTATTGGTCACATTTTTCAAAAAGTAAGGTGTAAGGGGCTTAAAATACAATCATGTTTGAAATACCATGTCTGAGTATTTAGTGTCATATATTCTATGCTCCATTAGCTTCCTTCTTGAATCTCCTCCTGTGTATGGGAATTTAAATCATGGTGCAATGGTGTAACATATTAATTGTAAAGTCAAGAATCACTAACTATGATAATGTGTGTGTAGACACAATATCATGGTATCCCAAGCTAAATTATTAAAAGCTTGCCTTCTAATACTATATATGTATATTACAATAGATATGTTATGTACTTAAATACTTTGGTACTTACATGAGCTAAACCTATTGGATAACTTCTAAATAACAATTTATGAGTTCACAGTTCAATCTAGAGATAATAAATATAAATAAATAAATCAGTATAAAATCATCATTCCAGGCAGTAATCTGAGGATAAAGCCAACTAAGATTCTGTATTCTTAACAGCAGAAATTTTCAGTAGCCTATATCACAGAACTATATGTTGATTCCTACAGAGATAAGAAAGAGTGATAACACACGGCCCAAAAGATTTCTAAGTGTAACAGGATAGGCTTATGTATACTCAGGGTTCCCTTCATCTCAGAGATGGTTTAAGAAATAAGCTACTGTATAATGTATCTGAACAATCCATTGAAAACAGACAGCAAAGTAATGAACATAAACATATCAACACTGTAGCTTAGTAGCTTAATCATGACTAACTATAGCTTAGTTGTCACATTGCTATGACTATAGCATGTAATTCTCCATGAGAAAACTTTGTTCATTTAAAACCACCATAACATCACAAAAAGTTAACAATGCAATACTTCTACACCAGAAACATTGCCAGGCTAGGGAAAATCTACTTACAATTTTTGATATTAGCAAGTCAGATGCTATCTTAACCATGTTTTCCATGGATTCACAGGAAGAGAGATTCAATTATGTTTCAGATTAAATAAACTCTGTCTTCTAGAAATTTGGATGCCTTCATTTTAACAAATGCCACAATAACAGGGGTATCCATTCTGCATGGATGCAATCAGTATATGCAAGCTTTTGCTGAGCTTTTCTTTCATCCTTACTGACATTTTAGCATGTCAGTAGTAAGACAAAAAATAGCCCCTAACTAAAGGAATTTCTGTTCCTTTCTGCTATAGCATCACTTCAGATCAGTTTTAGCTTTTCTCCATATCAGCCTCATTACATAGAATCAGTATCTGTGTTCAGGCTCCTGGAAGCAGTACATTTAATGACCCAAGTGAGCCAAAAAGTATTACACACATTTGCACTAGGGAACCAGGTGGTGTTAAGGAGCACTATGATGAGCTAGAGGAAATAATCTTGAAATATAATACTGTTTTTTCCAGACCCCTGTTAAATGACTATCATCTTGCACCACATAAAGTATGTTTTCCTGAGGTAAAGTCAATGAACTCAGTGGACCAGGATGAAGTCCATTTCTCACTGTCTTTCCACCTTGCCTCAGCTTCTTCCCCTTCATTTTAAAAGAAAATCCCCCACACCCCACAAATAAAGTAAGGCTCAATGCAATGTAGTTCTCTAGAAATTAGTATATGAATCTACAAATTCTGAATCTAATAGAAAAATTGATTTTATTCTCTAAATTTTTACATTTCCCCCCTATTTTGTAACACTATAAAGGGAGTATTCTTTCTGTTTGTTTGTTTGTTTAAGTGCTGTAAATTTATCTCCAGAGCTTCTGCCAAAGAGTGGTATTGGTAAGGGGTAGGGGTGGGGGGCAGGACAACAGGCAGTACTGCAAAACTTGGGACACTTTCCACTTGATATTAAGTATCTGTTATGCAACCAGCGATAAATGGATATTGGATAGTGAGTGACCTATCTCCCATTCCTGTTCTGATGCCGCCACAAGGGACTGTGGAGCAGATTTCTTTTTTTTTTTTTTTCCTAATGAAGGTTCTCTGGAAGAATTAAGAGGACAACAGACTATCTGGGAGCTAAATGACCTTTACAAGTTTTTAAGATAAGCCTTTGAGAAACAGATGAAAATATAAAAAATAAGAAACTCAAGCAAAAACATTTCCCAGATGATTAAAGAAATGAACATAGTTACCACATTGATAGTGTTATGAGAAAGAGCATCTAGATCATAAAGAAGACAGATGGGCCTGAAACATGGAATAAGAAACAGATGGAGATAAAGATTTGCACATGTAACTGAAGGAGAATTTTCTTTAATGTTTAGTCAGAACAAAGGTCTCCATTAACAAATCTTTTATGGGGTGAGAAGACTGGGAGATTTAAAAAAAAAAAAGGCAGTGAGAATGTCCAGCTTTGAACTGATTGTGTCTTTTAGTGACATAAACCCCAGTGACTTAAAAGTTAATGTCTTTCTGATGTTTGTTTCCTATAATTAGTGAACTTAGAGATGGGAACTGATAGTCTTAGATATTGAAACCTTTTATTCAGACTCTGAAGAAAGGGTGGACAAAGTTAGTGTGAGGATCCACTGACTTTTGCTGTTAGTTTTTACCAACCCTGACAGGAAACGAAGTCCTAAAACTACAAGTGGGATTTCAGTTTTCATGGTCCAGACACACTCTTGGGAAATTGTCAGATAGTTCCCATTATGCAGGTAATCTTTAGGATCCAAGCACCTTTTTATATCTGTTTTCTGAATGTTGGCACTGAGCTATCTGACATCAGAACTACTATCACAGTAGCACTTGGTAGGGCTGAAGACTCAGATACACTTAAGTGGATCTGTTTACAGCAGATCTCTCATGTGGCAGCTTGTTTGCTAACTCGAGCATGCCCTTCCATAGGCTTTAGATCTGCATTTCACTGAACCTTCCTCCAGATTTTATAGAGCTTTGCTGCTTTTTTGATTACTAGCCCACAATGAATGTTGTTACCGCTTCTGATTGATAGGTAAATCAGGACGTTTTTTAACAGCTGCTTTTTTTCTTTCTTTCTTTCTTTCTCTCTTTCTCTTAGTTTAATCACATTATGAGGTCAGAATATGCTGATGATTTCCAGGGTGCTCTCTTCTGAATGTTGGCTTCCTGTCCCTAGGGAACCTTTCAGCGTGCCTACATACCGGTGTGGACCCTGGCAGGTGACCTTAGCTGACAAAGTCACAGCCAGACACCTTGTCCCACGTCAAAGAAGACTAACAAAATCTACCATTAGGTTGGAAATTTAAGTAGGTCTCCTAATATCTCAGTAAAATGCTACAATGTGTGTTTTACTGGACTGTGCAATGTAAAGAAAAAAATGAAGATGACTAAGATGGCACTTTTTTAGATTATTATCTGAGATGTTAAAAAACGGAGGGCTAACACTAAGGGATACATTCTGCTTTTGGGTCCCTGCAATATTTATCTCTGGAACTCCACAGTGTTATCTGAACTTTTATTCTGCACTTTTCCAACTCCCTTCAGAAATTTTCTTCAAATAAGGAAATGTAGGCAACATAACAAAAGAATAATGATAGCCCCTCAGATATCTGTCATCATTTCCAGGGAAGGATTTAAAATTTAGGACAGATTTTTTCAATTGTGAGAAGTCAGTGCTGATTACAGTTTTGGGATGTTGATGAATGAGAAAGCATATCACCATTCTCCAACTGTTGAGTAAAAAATCAAGGTAGTAGTGTAAAACTCCTTTTTCAGACAAAAGGAGATACAAAAGAACTGTTCATTCACTTTGCCCATGTGCTAGTTGTGAACAGTAGTTATCTGGAATCGCAAATACCACATTGGGTCATCACTAGGAACTGGAGGATAGTTAGTGGTGCCACCAAGCCTGCAACAGGCACTGATGTGAAGCCAGGATGCTTGATCTGTCCCTCTGGATTCCCCCGGCAGGCAAGGAAAGCTCCCCACCCACCTTCCCAATCCTCCTGAGCATGGAAGCAAGCTTGATTTGTGTTGTAATGTCAGAACAGCGGGTTTAGTTTATTGCCCTGATCCTGGATGCTTAACCTCAAGCCAGGACCTAGCCTGCAGCCTTAGAAGTTTCAGAGTTTTATTCCTATTTCTTAAATATTAACAATATGGAGGATAGGATAAATAAAACACATCCCACCACCATGGGGTGGGCATGATTTATTTGTCTATCATGTCTGTACTTTTGCTCAATTCTCTTTAGTTCTGCTATAGGGTTTGAACTCATCTGGCATGGCAAGCTGAAGCTCCATTTAATCTGACCTTCAACTGCAGGTTATTTTTCATACTTTTGAATAGAATCCAGAGAAATTTTTAAAAAAGGATACTAGCAAATTAGTATAAATAGTACCTTTTCCAATAGGTATTAAGAATCCCACTGTAACAGATTAAGCAATAGAAAGGAACCACTGGACCTAGTCTTGAAATGGCTGTCACTTCTGGGATGAATTATAACTCATGTTTCAAATTAGAAACAGAGAACATAACATTCAATTGCTCATAAAAGAATTATGTTACTGATGTTATGACATAATTAATAAAACTGGAATTTTAGCAGGATCCCTGTGACTGTGACGCTCTCGCAAGAATTGTAAGTTATGATTAGCACAATGGAATGAATATAGTGGATTACCTTGCATTAGATATATTCTTCATAAAAGTCTGGAAAGAACTTCAGAAATCTTCAGCAACTTGTTAGGAACTCATGAAATTAATAACAAGAAGAGGTCAGCTAAGAGTGAGTAGTCCACTAAGTACAAACTTTCAAGAGAAGAAACATTGGAGTGTCTCTTTATGAAAAAGACCAGTCAAACAGACATAACACAAACAGACAGTGGTACATATTCAAACACTGATCCCAACATTGCTGAAATGCTGATGATCTGAATGCAAGCGGTTCATCAGAGCCAGAGCAGCCAGAGTTCAGGCTACAAGCTGTATTTTCAGGTGATTTCAGCTTACAATTAAAAGCCCTGTTTTCCTTCTTTTTCTTCACATACTTCAACTAAAAAAAGTAACTGGGAGTTTTTGTATCCCAGCTTTGTCTCTCCCAGCTTTTGTAACAGGATGTGTTTGTCTCACTCTTCGCGAGTGTGACACTGACACATCAAACAAAAGAGACAAAAGGAACTCTGCTTAGAATGAGTGATGCCATCTCACTCAATTACAGCTGTGAAATTAAGAGTTAATCTTGCAAGTGAAGCTAGAATTTGATATTCTAATGTGTATCTAATCTTTCCAAGATTCCTAAAAATCTCCAGTGAAAAGGTTAATGTACAAATTTTTTCCAGTAAATTCTTATTAATCATGTGCTATCAGCCAGCTGAGCTCCACATTAATCAAACATTACCAAAGAAACAACAGCGACTAATCATACCTTGTAACTGAAATCAACTAACTCAGCTAGGTATGAGAAATGGTTAATTACTCCAAATACTTATAGGCATGAGGAAGCATCTAGAAGTCTTTTCCAGAGGGCAACTCAGAGGAAGTGCTATCATAAGTACCTTTAATCATTCTCTGAAATGTAATAGCTTGCTTTCTATTGCCTATATCTGTGGCTAAGGTAGATTTAGGTGTCAGCTAACTGACACATCTATTATACGCAAATACTGAGAGTATGAAATAACTCAATAGCAGTAATATGACTCTGGTTAATGTCATATGCTGGAGGAAGTATATGCCTTGTTGTGAGATACTTCAGAGAGAGAAGAAGAGGTGAAAGACTTCATCTAAAATGCAGGGTTTATAAACACTCAGAACCACTCTGGTATTCCTTATGCTGAATTTCATGTACAAAAAGATTTTGTAATGCAAAAGAATGAGCACAGGACTATGTTCTACAAAACATAGTAAAAGAATCCTATATTTTAAGCTTCTAAAGTCTCCAGATGGTTGCTCACTTCCAATCAGGCTTCTGAAAACGTAAATTGCTTTGGAAACCATTAGTATATTAGATTCCTATTTTACATATGACTTTCTATAAAACAGAAATGATGATGTATGCTTGTGGTAGCAAGAATAAATGTACTATCCTAGCTAACAAAATATAATAGATTGATCTGAATGAGTCAGCATACCTATTATTAAGGTGATCAAAGGGGATTTTCCTAGTCTATTTTGCTCCATTCATTGGAAGGGAACATTACAAAAGTTTTTGCTTGATTTAAATTACAGGGTTTAGCTTTAACATCCAGGGTCTGTAAATTTTATTCCAGAAATGAAGAAACTTTATGCCCTATTTTTGCATTTAAATTTTAAAAGCTTAAATAATTTGGTTATGAGAAGTATAGTCCATTGCAGCTTTACCACCTAATTTCAGTAAATTCAGCAATTTGCCTTAACAGGAAAAAGGGCAGAACTATGATAATGAACACAGCTTGACCCACGAAGTGTAGATAAGAATATCTTCCATGAAATAGAGTTGATCTTTTTGAATAGCTGAGTTTACAGATCCAGATCTACCTAGTCTACAAACAACACACAGAGCAGTCAGGCCCCTAAACTCCTATAGCTAGTGCCTTTTCAGATGCTTCTAGGTACGATGGCCTCTAGCTGCTGTTTCAGAATGTGCAGGATTCCAATGGCATATCCGCCACCTCCAAAACTACATCTTGGCCACACCATGCCAAACAAAACAGACATACATGGAAATGTTTAAGTAACAGAATCACTTCTCAAGATCACAGGATTTCACTGTCCCTTACCCGGAATTTATGTTAATTTAATTTTCACAAAACATATGGGGATACCCACTACTCTCGTCATAGCTTCTGCAGTGTATGATTTTCCAGGTCACGATAGTTAAAAATGTAATCTTGCCATTTGTATCTTCAATTTTACATACATATTACTGGCTCACATGACTAGACTAAGCACAGCTATGGAAATTTATTTTTGAATGTGACATTTCACTTGTAAATGATGATAGAGAAAAAAAACCCCAAAATAACAGACATTGGTATGAAGATCAATATAATTCTTATCTAATTGACTTGACTCCACCTTTTCAAACTGCAGATACAATTCTTCATAATCAAGTTATGCAGACAAAAGCATTTGTGGCAACAAATTGCATTTTTGTATTAGTCTTGTAGTAATCTGACATGCAAAAGTTTTTGATTTTAAAGGTAGTTTAGGAATGTTCAAAAGGCAAACTTTCGTATTATATTTGCATGGGGATTTGGGGATTAGATTTATTACAAATATATTTACACAGTTTCAGTTATCTATATGCTCAGCTACATTTGAAGTTATCTAAATAACCTTTTGGTGCACAGAAAATACCAAATGATGATGATGATGGTGATTAGCGTGTGCTACTGCTATAAAATGAGAAAAAGTTTTCCAACCTAGACCATAAAGGCCTCGGAAGGGTACTTTGTCATTGTGTTGCAACTCTCAAGGATCAGAAGGAAAAACATAAACTGATATATATGTATGTACATACTCAAAGACTGTTACTGGCATAGAAAAAGTGTTTTACCTAAAAGATGAATGTATTATTTCATCTTCAACACAGCTTCTTCGTTACAACTTTTTGGTTAGAAACTTTCTGGGTTCAAAGCAAATCTTTGCATAGGGAACTGTATGCCTGCTAATCTTGAGGGGATACATATTCAAAGCAGAGAACAACATATCTACGTTCAAAATAACTGTTTGTGTTAAAAAAAATCACATAGAAGAGGGTCTTGTTTTTTTTTAAACAGCTCCAGTAACACTAAATATCTCTGAATGATAAGAAGATCAAATTATCAAGAGATAAGATAGAAGGGAGGATCAATGAATAGGGACACAGATACATACACACAGAAAGAAATGTGGATGATGTGTTTATCTTCCCAAAGACATTACTCGAGGGAGGGGAAAAAAGCTTAGTTTCTAAAACCAGACTATTTAAAAGAGTAAATGTGTTAGAATTTACCTTTTTCTTTTTCTTTTTTTTCCCCATACTTAGGAGTTTTTAAAGACCCCAAGGAAAATGAAGTCTTCAGCTCCCACGTGCTACTGTGAAATCATACCAGTATATTAGTAAACACTGCAGAGGATTTTACTGGACTTATTCTGGCAGATACCTCTTTAAGCACATCTCAGTATAAACAACTGACTGTTTGTCTTCATTACAACTTTTTCTTTATATGGGTAAGTTAGTGACGAAAACATGCAAAAAACCAAGCAAAACCAAACTCTGACTCCAGGAGCTAAAGTTTCAAAATCAAAGGAATAATCTCCAGCTAATGTAAACTGCCACTGTATCAGTTAATTTTCTTACCAAGGCAGAAAAACAACTGGACTTTTCTTTTTAAAAACAATCATCCACCATTTCATCTTTGGGAGTAGCAGACTTTTAAAAGAGCTTTCATGCCATTTTGAAAGAAAACATCATATTTTCTGAAAAATAAACAAAAGAAAAACCTTCAACAATCAGAATTTGGATTTCCTTCTGTCAGAAAAAGACTGTTAATTTTCTAATACATAATGATCCAAGTCCAGTTCTCATCCTGGTTTTTAAATTTAAATGAGAAAAGAAGTGACAGCATGATCATTTGAATATATGTTTATAGTCAGGTCAAGGGAAAAAGAATGGATGTCGTCTCTAGTAATATGCACTTCCCTTCCCTGATAAAAGACTAAACATATCAAGGGCAAGCAATGACAGAATCAGGTAAACAGAATGCTCTTGGAAGAAAAGGATACGGTTTTTCATGTAAGTATTATGAAGTGCAAATTAATAAATGAAATAGGAAATACTTATCATTTTTAGTTATTAGGATTGTTCCATTTTCCAGCTCCAGGAGGGGGTGGCTAAAGTGATCACCACACCTCAAAAGAAGAATATAAACTTAGTAACATGTAGTAATTCAATTCCTTTCAACTATTTTCATTCCCAGAAAATTAAGATTTATTTTGAGATTGCCTTCAGATAACAAGCCTCAGAAGCTAACTTTCTCCTGTCTACACTGCAAATTGGTAGCCAAACATGTGATACCAGAAGACCTGGTTCTCTAACATTTTGTGAAGTTGGTTATTGGGGAATCAGGTTAAGAATAGCGGGACAATTGCCAGTGAATTTATTTACCTGAGGTACAGCTTAAAAAACATTGCAGAAATGATGTGTGACAATCAAAGAAGGTCTTTGAGGCCTGAAGTCAATTCTTTCAAGAGGCTCGTGTTTAGGAGATTGTTACATATTACAGTTTTATAATACTAAGCATAGACACAGTCAAAATGTTGAAGAGTCAAGCTGGTTTTGGCATTTGGAGGCATTAATAACAGTATTTCCTCATTCCCATCACAAGCTGAGAGGTTAAGAATCCTTCAGGAAGTTCTATTACCAGTATACATGAAAGGATTGTCATTAATACTTGTGCAAAGAAAAGGGCAGTCAAGTCAGCCACTGAGAGATCCAACAATAGATGACGTTACATATTTATCATTTGCAGTTACTATATTTATTCTGATTTCAGGAGTTAGAGAGGACTTTGCTAATTACAGAGAACATTATTGGAGCTTGAGTATTTTCTTTATATACACAATCTGAACATAGAATAAAGAGCAAGTATAATGGAGGGAACCACTTGTTACTCTGAAACTAACTCAGAAGATTTTATTGTGTGAAAAAGCCACGAAAGATGGTTCAGGGTGAGGCTATGGGTTTTTTTTCTTTCCAAAGAATTCATTATTCTGTCAGACACAGACTTAGCCTTTAAGGAATTACTTCATAAACTTAATTAAACACATTAATCCTTTAAAAGACAAATTAATGTTCTAAGTGATTGGTACAGCCAAGAGAGTTGAACTATAAATTCTGCTAAGCAGGTGTATTCCATCTTTTTTTTTTTTCTTTCTCCGTTTTTAATTATCTTGCTTTGATTCATGTTTTCCATATCATTTAAAATACAGGAAATGTTGATGAATTGGCAAAACTAGCTTTGGTTATAGTTTCTGGGATTTAAAAGAAGAATTAATTTTTTGGGGGACAACTGTAATTATTTGATGTATTTGAATTATTAGTTGCTTCATTTAGTCATCTTTTTTATTACAAAATGGGATAGACACTGTAAAGTTCAGAATATTTTCATGTTAGGAAGATGGGTTTGAAAAATCTCAGCTGGAATTCAGTTTTAGTCTCACTTTAAAAAGTGAGAAAGAGAGAGGAAGAGACAGCAGGAGGGAGGGAGAAAGGAAGGAAGGAAAAGAAAGAAAGCTAAAGAAAGCAAGAAAGCAGGAAAGCAAGCAAGCGAGAAAGAAAAGAGAAAGTTGTGTAGAAAACTATATGACAAATCTATGGCAATCAGGAATAATAATTTGGGAGAGCAATGATGCACAGTTCCATGGCATTACAAGAAATTAGGATTTCCAGTGGGCCTGAATGGCTAGATGAATATGTATTTTTTTAGGTTCTAAACATCCTTTGCAGTGATGCCTACCTTAATCAAATTGTTTTCATTTTTCAAGACCATCAAATTCAGCCAGCTAAACACTAAATATACTATATAAAAAATCCACAGACTGAAAAGATTTTGAAGTATTGTCTTCCTCCTTTGGGTAAGTAAATCAAAAGTTGCTGTTGGCTGCAACAGTGTGCTTCATTATCTGTTTAGCCTGATGAGCCATCTGGGATTACTGAAATTCCATTATTCTCTGTCACATTTAGCTTTTCAGCTTTCTATTTTCTGCATGGATTTAAACCTAATTTTTCAGCTAATAAGGAGAGGGCAATGTGAATATCTTTATCAACTATAGTTTTTTTTAGAAATAATTTGTAGCAGCAGGTTATCTGATATGCTGTTCTCCTAATCAAAATTGGCACAATTGTGGACACTATAGTGTTTTTGTTGGGAACAGATCATTATCCACATAAATGAATCTGTGTTTGCAGGCCACATAATAAGAGGAAGTTATTTGCAAGGGTTTTTTTTAACTTTTAACTTCAGGTCAAATTTCAAAAATTCATCATTTAATGTTTCAGAAAATTTTAGAAATATGAGGAGAAGTAGAAGGGCTAAAAGAAGTGTTTTTCATTTTTAGTTCATTTCCAAACTCAAACACTAAAAAAAACCAACAAAGGAAGCAGGCCTTGAAAATTGTGTTATTAAACAATAGTAAACAGGTAAAAAATTGTAACAATTTTTCTCCTCAGGTAGATCCTTCAGGATATTCTTTGTCAAGCTTTTCTCTGAAACCATGAAAAATACAAACTAGCATTGAAAAGCATCTAAAGGTTTCTCACATTCTTTGTGTCTACCTGGAATATGCCCCACTTCTAATTTAGCAAATGCTAGTTAGAAAGAAAAATGGAAGATGATGTCACTCATTTTTTTATATCCTGGACTAGTGGTCAGTGTACTTATTCGAGAAGCTGATTCAGATTCTGAGAATCCTGTGATCATACTCATATCTCCTTGGAGCAATCTAACAGAAAGGCTGCGTGGAATCTCCCACTCCCTTTCAAGGGATCACAGTAGTTAAGATTCATACAACCAAAGTAAGAATAAGAGGAAGTATAATTCTGTAACTATCCAGCGAATTTGATCCACAGAAAATGGTAGGTATGAAATGCCATTTTATCTTATTAAACACTTTTTATTCCTATGTATGACTATTTGCATGCAGAAAAATACATATGCATATGCTTATGTACAAGTTCCTACTTCTACAGCTTTTAGTTGGAGAAAGGCCAATAAGAGAACTAAAAAAAAAAAATTCCGTCCTTGAAAATGTTATATTGGTTATAAGATAGTTCCATTTTCCATGAAGGCAGAGATCTAAGGAAGTTTGCATTTGTCCCTCAGCCTCCATCAATAAACATAGTAGTACAAATGCTTTAACATCTTAATAATTGCCAGGCTAAATTAACGGGCTGATAGTGTTCTGATTTATGATTTGGAGGCCCCTTCTCTGTGCTGGCCTTCAGGAAGATTGAGCTGTCTCCCATGTTCCCTGAAAGCGAGTCAATGACTGTTTATTCATTCCCTTGATTAGAAGGTTGCCCTGAAGCCAAACACAAGAGGCTGCTATAATAAATGCAAGACTCATATGCTTTGTTTTGCTTTCTGGATTTAGTGCTAAACATTAAAAGGAATTGGAGATTGATTTTTGTGCAGGGAGCAGTGCCAGATAAAATAACAAGCAAGTGAACGGCCTTCTTCATAGAAACAAGCTCTGTTAGTATGAGATGCCAGAGACATAGTTGAGGTTTAACATTGCTGCTATTGAGCTGCTTGGAGGGCTTTTTTTAAATGTCTCATCAACTCTTGAGTTGACACCTGAGATCTCTTTATATTTTAGCTCACAGAATAGTCATTTTGGTAGAAAATAATGAGTGGTAAATTACTTTTTGGCAATTAATAATCACATTCACTTTTTCAAACACTGAGGGAAGAATATTAACCATCCGGTTATATTTGGCTCCTGTGGGACCATTGCTAAAGGGACACACATGCACACACAGGTGGGTGGGAGAATGAAAGATAATTAACTTGTTAATTCATTAATGATTTCATATTCCTTTCTTCTTGTTCCTTCCTTGTCTCATAACCTCATGGTGCAGAGGTACATCACAAACTGATTTTTCACAGCTTACCTCCTCCCTTCACTCTTGTTGTGGGATGCTTTTTTTTGTCTGGCAGAGAAACCAGGCAGTTTCAGTAGCAACTGACAAATTGGCCAATAATGTGGGTAATAAATGCAGCCAGTAGTCATTTCTCTATGCTGCAATTTATGTGTCAATCTTGAAAAGACTCTCCTCCTGTGTTCTGGGCCTTAGAAGCACATCAAATAACATTTGGTGGAGTCTCTACTAAAATGCAGCCAAAATTGACAGAGTGATAAGGAAAACTCTTGTTTCTGGATATTAGTTTGAAGAGGATGTTTACAGTTTTTGAACCTGGACAAATGAATTGTTCTTTACAATAAAGGACTGGACCTTCACCAAAAATTCTCTAGCACGGTATATTCAGGAAAGCTTATCCTGCTGAAAAAACTAGGATACCTAGATGCTTAGTGACAGAGTGGCTTTGAGCATTACAAGCCTCCAAAATTGCTTGCAAAATAAGGACAGATGCTAACCAGCTAAAAAGAAATTTTTTTTTTAAAGTGAGAAAAACAGCGAATGAAAGGCAATTTATGGAATGGCAGTGTTTTGAGGAATAGAAAAGCAGGACTGACTTGCAATGATCGTTCAAAACTAAGCATGTGTCATTTGTAAATTGCCAGTATCCAGGTACAAATCAGCGACTGTGTTCCCTATATAGGTACATACATGCAGATATCCTAATTGGGCCTTGGATTTTACATCGTAAGTAGTGAAAATCTGGGTATAACTCATTCAGGTGGCATCTTTTTGATCAGTCCTCTAGTAAGACATAATGCATTCTGAAGTCAGTTTTCTTCAACCATATTTATTCTTTTACTTATTGATATGGCACTGTTTCAGACAGCTGTTGACCTCTTTCTTTGAACAATCCCCATTCAACAAGAAGCCTTTCTCAGACTCTTCCTGACTTTCTCAGATTTTCCACCTCAAATGGCCTTTTTTTTTCTTTTGTAAATGTATAAATGCACTGACAGTTGTCATGGATGGAAAGATGGCATTTAATATAAAATCTTAGGAAATTATTTCCAATACACTAAGGCTTGCCCTCTTACTTTTTTCTTCCTTCTTGGACTGTAAGCACAGCATTTCTTACAAAATAATGGATCTAAAAGGAACTCATCACATCCATTATTTCAGGTATATAAAGAAATTATAGAAATTAGGACTTCAAAATAATATTTTACAGAAATTATTCTAACAGATGATTTTGGGGAATATATTTCCACATCTGACTATTCAAGTACTTCCCCTATCACAAAAAGATTTATAGAATTAAAGATTTTCTGTGCACTGGGAAATCAACCAATGCAAATTATGATTGTCTGTAATGAAGGCTATTAGATTTTTCATTTAAGTTAATTCCCCTCTTTGTTTGGACAGAGAGATCCATAAGTTTTGATCACGCTTTCTTTAACTCATTGCAATGATACTGGCCTAATGTTAGTGTTAGTTAAAATGTTCCTGTATGAATTAGGAACAGAACTCTTGACTAACAAGTTCTTAAGCAATAGTTCAATCATAATGTAGAAAGGGCTGAATGAGCACGTATTCATTTTAAAGTTTTGGTATTTGTACCCATCATTGTACCCACAGTATGTGGGCATCTTCTTTACAAAGTAAAGATATTGCAAGGGTATATCATAGGAATACTGGATTTATTTAGCAGTTTCTGGAAAGCACTACCTTCAATGAAAGCACACATTCTTTGGAGCATCCCTCCAGTCTTTCAGTTTGTTTAATTTCTCAGAAGAAAGCTACTTCAGGGAACCTAGGACACAAGCCAAAGAGACATTAAAGAGCTGATGCTGGACCCCAGTTGTAGGTGTACACGTGGTTCACAGAAAGTAAGGATTACACAAGGAAATGGGATGGATAGTAAGAATAGGGAAGTAGAAGAAAGTATGGTTTTGGGAGAGTTTTAGAAGGTGAGGAGCCTGTGTGCTCCTTCCGTTAGCTCCTTTAGTCCTTCCAGTACCTGTGTGCTGGGACTTAGTGCTCCTTCTGTTAGTGACATCACCTAATAAATCTACATGTGGAAATTCCACTTTCAGACCACTGCTTCTGATAACTTTGAAATAAAGGCACATCAACATTTTGTAGTACACATGATAATTTGTTCAATTCATTGTTAGAAAATCCTAGGTTTAGTTCTACTCTGAAGTGATTTAATTCATGTGCCTTACAGCATAAGCTTTTGTAAATCAGATCTTTTCCCTCATGAACTTACAGCAGTTTATCTGCATCTGCTCTCTAGCTAAGCAGGACCATGCCTGACTTCCTGGAGTGTTTTCTTTTTTTCTCCCTGGAAAAATATATTTCTTTAAAATTTCAATATTTCTTTAAAGTCCTTTCCTATTACAGAGAAACTATGAATCCTGTTGCAGGCAATGAGATTATGACTATTCCTTTCAAGAAAAGCAATTTCCAAGTTCATGAGATATTGCTGATAAGTCTGCTCACTGGTTCATTGAGTTCTTGGCCTCTAAGTTAAAAACAGAACAGGACTAACAATTAGAAATAATTTATGATTCAGTTTTGGCACTAATAATCTTTTTCTTTTTCCCACTCTACTTCAGCAAAGGAAAAGAACTTCAATCTTTTTCCATTTACACAAAAGTAACTCTAAAAAAGCACCAAACCCCAAAGAACGTATCATAACTGTTTACTGGTGTTGTCAGAAACACTTCAGAAATTCATAGTCTTTTCCTGACTCCACAGGAAATTGACAATAAAATTAAGTTGCATGAATTGAGCAGTATCAGATAATTCTTTTTGCCTCTATTCGTTAATGAATGGAAGGGACTTTGTTCCCAAGGTTGATTTAACACCCTTCATGCTCATTAAATACAAGAACTCTGTATTCAGGAACTCATCATTATCTTCATCACTATTAGATGCAAGCTGATAAAAAAAACCGCACAAGATTATTTTGCTACCTTTTCAAACCCATCTTCGAAAAAACACCATCTCACAATACTTCTTGTTGATTCTTTCAAAGGAAATAAACATGTGTCTTCATATCTTTGTTTAAACAGCTGCTGATAACAAGATAAAAGTCTGATAAGTTGCTAAGGAGAGGGGAAAAGGAAATAGGAGGTGAAGCCTTTGACCCATACCATGCTGCTTCCAATTCAGCCTCAGATAGTACTGACTGAAAGTCATTATCTCCTAATGACCGTTCAGCTTATGTAAACTTGGTTGTATGCATCTCAGTCTGAGTTCCTGGTAAGTAAACACCCACAGCAGAATTAAGCCCAATGCATCTTCTACAAAGGTCAAATGCATAACAAATTATGGAGATAAAAATCCACTGTCAACCATAAAAACACTTTTTTAGGCAATGATTTGGAACAATGCTGAACAAATAGCGTAAAACTCTCAGGAAGGATAAAACATGGCCTGTAGTAAAACAGGCTGTAGTAAAAATAACACTGTAGTAAATCAGTGCCTAGATTGTCAGTGCAGTATCTTACATTAACATCATTCAGATTTTTTATATTTGAAAGAACTAATGAGTTATTTAACTCAGCTTCTTTTCTCTTATATTTGCATGAGACAATCACTCTCAATATATCTTTATGTATGATAAACCAGTGACTGGTTATTCAAATGTATTACTAAATACTGTTCAAAATAATCTTCCAGGTTTCTGATAGAGATTTTTTTTAACCTAATTTATTCCCGTTCAGCAAAAAACAACTTTTCTCATAAAGTTAATGTGGGTTATCATTCCCACTAAACTAGGAGTAGCCCCCTCTTAACAATCACTTAATCATAGTAATCAAATCAAGTGATGACAAATATGAAATTTCAGAGGGATATATCTTAAAAAACCCAAGCAGTTCACTGAAGATGAGAGGGACTAATTCCATAGTACTTTTTGTCTTCAGATATTGACTGTACATCTGGACTCAAGAACGACAAATAACTATTTGACTGTCTGTGGAAATTTGAAGGTAACAGTTATAGAGCCAAAAAGCTGATGTTCTGTTTTCTCCTGCAATGACGTGTTTATTGTCCTATTTGCATCTAAAAGCTATGCTGAACAGTGGGGAAGAAATCCATAAACTCATTCATGTTAAATCTCACAATTCTTCAGCAAACCCAAAGTGCAAATCCTAGTCCTGCACTTTAAAAACTTTACAAAGTAAGTATCTTTTATACCTTTGATGATCACCAGTGAAAGCTACTGAATGATTTCTTGAGTGTTCTTTTGTTTCTTTTCTTTTGTTCCTTAATGATTATTCACAACTCTTGTCAAGATACATCTTAACTCAGCTACTATGTTATTTTCTGGGAAGAGGGAGACAGGAGGAATGCCCTTTTTTTTTTTTTTTCCTTTTTTTTTTCTTCTTTTTTTTTATTTTCTTCTTTTTATCCTACCCCCCCCCCGGACTTTTTGAATATATAATGTTATATAGAGAATAATATCCTGAGAAATAGCTCCCAGACATAGGAAAAAAAATTATAAGAAACAAGGGAGATGAGGTGAGCATTACATCGCTGTTGGCATTACAGTCTAGCCTGTTAAAAGCAAAGTGATGTTCTTGAACTCATAACTAAAACAACTTTGCACTCTTATACCATCTTTCCTTCTGGAACTTTAGTCATTCAACACATCCACTAGCACGGCCTATTAAGTCCATTGCACACAGGTAAATGGAAAGACACAATGGACAACTTTGGTTTTTTTTTTCTTTCAGATTGATTGATGAATCAATGTGGACTCAAGAACAGTTCTGAAATCCTCACTGAAACACCTTGTTCTAATTATTAGACTGCACTATTCCCCACCTGTAGTCAAAGATCAAGACGTTGAAAAGTGTTAACTGTGTGCATCATACAATGAATTCAGTCAAAGCTGATGATGCTCACTAGCTCCAGGACTTAGCTCATCTATTGTACTAGGGACATTTCAACTGTTTCATCAATATTCCATGATGTTTCTTGTTCCTCTAAATACTTGCATATTTCTTGCTCTTGTTTCTTCCCTTCTGCATCCTTGGGAAATAACTGCTAATCCATATGACAGATTTTTTCTGTAGGGTATCATACTGTCTCCATAAGCAGCTGAGCTATAGATGACATAAGTAAAGAAAACCAGCAATAGTATATTCTAGTTTTGGAGGTAGCTCAGGGGTCTTAGCAACTCAGGAGGAGAGAGAGATGAGCTAACACCGCTGTCCCTAGATTTCCACTTGGTATCGCTACAAATGCTTGTGAGTTTGGGAATGCAGGAGTTGAGGACCTCTGCTGAATGGCAGGAAGGAATCCACAGGAGACAGTAGAAAGAGGTGCTGGCTAAGCAGTTAGCACTTAAGAAACACAAAATTATTCACAATTTGGAATCAGTGAGTCAAAGCCAGTGGGTGTTTGACAACAGAATTCATTTTGGGGATTAATATCAGGGATATCAGGGATGTTTTTGTGTTCTTGCACTATTTTTTCCCCACAAAATGTCTATTTTACAAAACAGAGCTATTTTAAAAGTTCATGTGACAAAAAACTGTTTGATGATGATCAAAAGGAAAATGACATCTGACACATTGAAGAAAGGAGGCAAAAGCTGGATTTGGAAGGGTAAAAAGTTCATGCTCTTGCAGAATTCCAGGTTCCTGGTTTCCATTACATTTTTATTATTATAATTTTTGCATGACTGTAGCTGGACCTCTCATAACCTTCCCATTTTGCAAGCTGAAGGAAAAGTTGCTAGCTGCAGTCAGACAGGAAACCCTCCTCCTCCAAGCTCAACAATGCCTCATAAAAATATCAGGTCACAGATTAAAACAGAATGACTTGAAAGTTCAAAAATAACAAGTCTTCCCTCAGTATGTCTGCTATTAAAAATAGCATTTAACCTGCTTAAGACGGAAAGGAGACACACCAAGATAATATTATTCCTATTCTCAGTTCTCACTCTTTCTCTTTTTGATCTAAAGTGGAAAATTGACTTTTAAGTATTTATTAGAGACAACCAAACCATGTCTAATGGACCTTTGTGGCTAGCCATTCTAATTTGTATTAATGTTTATATATGAATGATAAAAAGTCTGAACATTAATTCACAATTTAATTCTAATTGGTGACATTTTTCATATTTCTCATTTTATCATGTGATGCTAGTATACCACCTCACAAATTCTAGATGCCATCTTGAATCTTCAGCCAAATCTCCAGCTAGGCTGCACAAGGTTTACAAGAAGACTTTGAGTTCACTAGGCCTGTGCATGTGGTTGAAGACAGACCACAACTTTCACAGGAACAAGAAACATAATTTTTATGCAAAAAGCCAGCCCAACGCAAACTGAAGTTCAGCTTTTTAACTGAAAAAAATTACCTAATAGAGCAGGTGTGTCACTGACCCTAGAAAATATTTCCAGAGTATCATTTCCTTTTCTATTTGCAGATTGTTCATTTTCACAAATACGTCCATGGCTCAAGGACTGATGTTTCCTGTAATCCACCTTTTAAATTGTAATAGTTATGATTCAGTATCTGAGCCCTGTAACTTGCCCTCAAAGCCTCATGCCTTATTTTTGGATTCCTGAACCAAAAGAGAGAACCTTCCTGCCTGAAACCAAATTTTATTTTATTACAAGAAAATATTTCATGGAATATTTCTTTTCTGGGATAGATTTTTGTTTGTTGTTGTTGTAATGTATGAAAATGTGCAAAGCAGATGCAGCTCCAGGGGAATCTGAGCACTGAGACAGCCACCTTGCTCTTTTTGTCTTCTTTCCTGCATATGTCAAAGATGTAGGGTGGTCCCTCAAACCCTGATAGTCATCCAACCTACTGCTAGTACTTTGTCCCTAAGGATGGGACTTGGCAACAAGATTATACTGGCACTCATCTTCTCTTGCCTCAAAAAGTGGGGGGTTTTTTGTCCTTCTATTAATTTTCAGTGCTCTTACACTAGTGTTGAAACTACTCACTATCCCAGTGCAAATCCATGACACCTCTTAAGGATCAGAAAGAAATTATGAATCTGCAATAAGATCCTGAGAGTTGCCAGTGCTGCAACACATTGTGGAGAACCTCTGGACTCCCATCATGCCCAGTGTAGGAGTGTAGCAGCGTAGCTTTGTTCACCTAACTATCAACCAGATAGGACTGAAAACACATCTGGTTGAAACCTCATTTTAAAATCTCCCAAACAATTGCTGTAATACTTTAACTGTTCCTAATCCCTGACTCTTCTTCCTGTTGCTGAATGCTACTAACACTGATATATATGACTCTCCTAATCACAAGGTTCTCCTCCAAAAGAGGATATTACCATCCATAACCACTTCAGACAGTACAATAAGTTAAATCTCATTCCCTTGACTGATCTAATCTTTAAATAGAGAGACTTAGAGTAGAAATGTGAAGCAGAATCAGACCTAGGCAGTTAAGTGAGTTAAAAGGCTACCTCTTTCAAGTTAGAGTCTGAGTTCCTACAGCCTGGCACTGTGGGCAGACAGAATGTTAAATGGGTGGGAGTGACCAGATCAGTGTGAGATTGTTTTGTGTTCTCCTACACTAACCAATTCTAAGGCCATAGAAGACCACAGAGAACTGCGATGCTCTGGCAAACTTGTAAATATGTAGACTTCACTGTGTTTCACCCTTTGGTAGCTATTGTAATAATCCTGAGACTTAACTTCTTGCATTTTCATTTGACACAATTTCTTCTTCTAAGAATTCATACGTTTCACATACTGGAAAAATAAATATTTCAGATAACCAATAGAAATTCCAGTTCTCTCTTAGTTTGAAGAACTGCTTAATATACTGCTTTCAAATGGTTAGGGGAGGGGGACAGAATTTAAGCTGATTCATTTTAGATGGTGCATAATATGTACAGTGACAAGGACACATTAAGTAGGAGACAGTTCTTACAAATGTGTCATGCCAAAGAGATGACTCAGAAACTTAAAGTTAGGCTGCTCTTTCACTGCCTTGCTAAGCTGCAGTCTAAAATCACAGTATGCATAGTTATAACATTTTCACCTTCACATACCGACAGTATCCTGACAGCTTACTTTTTGAAGAGTTTAACACCTTTTCCACCCTCCAGTAAAAAAAAAAGTTTAATGGAAAAGAGACAAAAAGGATACAGAAGTATGAGAAACTTCACTTGGACAAGACTATGGGCCACTCTAAATTTTCACAGTAGAGAAGCATATATGGCTTTCACAGGAAACTGAATTTCTCCTTTTATTCAACTAGTGCTTGGTCTACGTGCATCCTTCCATAAATAAATTTATTTTGGTCAAACAGGACTGCTTTCAGTAAGGCCTGATATATTTTCATCTTAAAAAAGGGAAAAAAATCTTTTTTACATGCAGTTCATCCTAGCACAAGCCAATTAGAACCTCTGAAGCAACCAGTTAAAATAGCTGAGACTGGCTCCACAGCTCCATGGAATCACAGAATCATAGAATAGCTCAAATTGAAAGGGACCCATAAGGATCATCAAGTCCAACTTCCTGCTCCTTTAGTTTTACCTAAAACTAAATCATATGACTGAGACCATCATCCAGATGCTCCTTGAACCCTGACAGGCTTGGTGCCATGACCACTTCCTGGGGAGCCTGTTCCAGTGACTGACCACCCTCTCAGTGAAGAACCTTTTCATAATGTCCAGTCTGAACTTCCCCTGACACAGCTTCATGCCATTTCCTCGTGTCCTATCACAGGTCACCAGAGAGAGGAGATCAGCACCTCGCCCTCTACTGAGGAAGTTGTAGTCTGCCATGAGGTCACCCCTCGGCCTTCTCTTCTCCAGACTGAACAAACCAAGTGACCTCAGCTGCTCTTCGTAAGGCTTGCCCTTGAGGCCTTTCACCATCTTGGTCACCCTCCTCTGGACACACTCTAACAGTCTGATGTCCTTCTTATACTGAGGCCCCCAAAACCGCCCATGGTACTTGAGGTGGGGCTGCACCAGTGCAGTGCAGGGTGGGACAATCACCTCCCTCGACCGGCGAGTTATGCTGTGCTGGATGCACCCCAGGACACGGTTGGCCCTTTTGGCTGCCAGGGCACACTGTTGACTCATATTCAACTTGACATCAGCCCAAACACCCAGATCTCTTTCCGTGGGGCTGCTCTCCAGCCTCTCATCCCCCAGTTCGTATGTATAAGCAGGATTACCCCACCCCAGGTTGAGAATCTGGCACTTGATCTTGTTAAATTTCATACGGTTGGTGATTGCCCAGCCCTCGAGTCTATACAGATCTCTCTGTAAGCCTTGCTACCCTTGAGGGAGTCCACAGCTCCTCTTAATTTAGTATCAACAATCAGTACAGTTTACTTCTAAATTTCCTCCACTAGAGCCCTCCCAGCTCCTTGTTATTAGCAAGATATTATGTTTGCAATTGCAGTCACCCTAATAATAAAATATTGGGAAAAAAAAAAAGGCTGAAGTTCTCTAGAGGCTCATCTCATGCTCATTCCTCCATCTCTTGGTATACTAATGAGCTGGACAATTAATGAGGATTTAGTAAAATTGTATTTCCATTTCTAGCACTAAGCTTCCCCGCTTTTTCTGGTGGAATAGAAGGATTTCATATTTTATTCATGTGCTGAATCACACATTGCCTTACAATTTGATTTTAGCAAGAGAACTCAGAATGGTTGCTCCCCACTATTTACAACCGTGAATAAACATGCTTGGCAAAGCGGCATGAGGCAGGAACATAACCCTTATGTCACAACCTACATTATCTGCTATCTTAGTTTGTTCACAGCTTTCCTTTCAGTACAGTAGGAGCTGCAGCACAGTTATGCTTCCTACCATGTGACTCCCTATCTTTGGCCTGTAAATCATGATGCGTCTCTGAACAGAACTTTACAATCTCTGCACTGCACGGATTCTTCTGTAGCACAGAGCAGAGTTCAGGATCTGGCCCTCAAAGCTCTCTGCTTCCATTTCCCTTACTTGTAAAATAGACCCAAAGTAGATGGTTGCTGTGCATCTGATTTTGTTAAGTATTTCTAGCATGCTTTAAATCTGGGAAAGTTTTTACACTGTCATTTATTTATTATCTTTGCCAGCCATGAATGTGCTGTTTTCCAGTAGCCATGCCTATATGCTCTGTGTAGACACACACAGTGGAAAAAGAAACCAGCTGTGCTTCACCCACTTCCAAACACCTTGCTGGAGAAATCAGCAATAAGATCACTATGACCCTTCTTCCTCCACCCTCCATTTCCCTGCCAGTGAGAATTTAAGGTTTACTTGGGAGAGGAATGATATTTGTCCTTTATGTATCTTAGAACTTGCTTATTTATCTTTTGTAAATCAAATAACTCCCCTTTTAACCTTGAACATTCCCCGGTCCTGACCCAGATAGTCTTGCAAAATAGGCCAGTCAATCATGTTCTCCTCACTGCATAGGGTGGTAGTGGGAGAACAGAAAAACCTTCTGTCACTAAATCCTTTCCACCCACAGGCAAAAACTCTTCACCCAATTAACTAACACCAGGTGCACACTTGAATGCATCTGAGGTATGTGGTATACTTACTGGCTCTGTTCCTAACTTGGCAGACAGACATGAAACATGCCCCTGATCAGCCTATTTTGCTGGAGCTGCAGTGAAGGGTGTCTCCCCTCTCAAGAAAAAAATCTTAGGTGTTTTTGTGTAAATAACGAGTGCCTTGACCATGCAAGATCCAGACTACACTGCTTATTAAAAGGACTATCTTACTATCTTTTTTATAAACCAATTTGTCGAAATGGACAAGTGGCAGCAGTTCACTGCAAAACAAAAAGTATTAGCAGTGCCTGCCAGCATTTTGTGCAAATGCTGTATATGTGGAGAGTATCATGGTCCATCTCCACAGCGAGGTTCCTACCTTTATGGGTACAGGGATACTTAAGACCCTCTGGTTCCCTCCAGGTTTGCCTTATCCCACATATATTTTTGCTCTGCCACTTTTAGCTAGTAGAGAAATTATTTTTAAATGTCTGGCCAAAATCAGGCCAGGTGCAAACACATTTCAACCTCTGAATACAACTGATGTGGCTCTTAGGGAGCCTGAACCTCCATCAGTTCCATTTTTGACTTACAGGATTTCAAAGCACCAAGCATCCCTGAAAATCAGATGGCATCATTTGTAAATTTAGCTTGAGTACAAAGAAACTGAGACATCCAGGATTAGCAAAAGACTTTAAATATTTTTCCATGAATGTTCTTGTTCATTATTAATATTCCATAAATGAGGTGAAAGTTGACAAAATTTGTGAGGTCATTGACTGATCTATTAATGGCCAAATTCTTTTGTGTAAAGCTACTGGTATATTTTCTTGTAGCAAAGCACCTTAACTTATAACTGCTGCAACAAGCCATATTCAAGACTTTACAGTTACTACATATGACTAACTCATTTAAATAGCTAAAATATTGTAATTCAGGATTTCTACCTAATATCGGTAACATGCACATTCTCATTCTTTTAGGGCACTTACAGAGCATAGATGATCAATACATAGACTAGACAATGAATTATAGCTACTGAATGTAGCCAACAGAATCAGATTTTTAAGTAATAAAATTGTAACAGCTGTGAAGTTGCACTAAGTTGTCCCATTCCATGGATATGAAGTAATTAAGTTATCATCAAATTATTCTTGGAACTATTTTTTCTGCTACTTTATGGTACCTCGGAACATCTAGGCCAAAGCACAAGCCAAAATCCTTATTTGTGGATTTGGCCACTTGAGAGGGATATGAATCTTTCCTTGCAGGTAACGTGAGCTTGGCCTTCCTACAGGTCTATCACCTCCCTTAAATCATCAGCTTCCCCTTTTTCCTCTCTAGAAGACATTGAGGACTACATTTTAAAATCTGAGACACTTAAATTCACATTTAACCATCTTTAAATAATGTGTCTTTCAGACAAATTGAGTCTGATATAACCCAGTCTACTGTGCTGTCTGAAATTAAAATACAAAACACATTGCGTGTATATCCATCCCCCTGCAGATTCTCCTAAAGAGCTGGAATTCAAATCCTGGTCTGTAGAAGAACAGAAGAGCACAGCATTGGCTCAAAGATCGATTCAGCCTCGAACAAAGTTGTCCACTGGAGCTAGGTGTGTGGCCCCAGGAAAAATATTAGAAACAGGGTAAATGTAGACTAATCCTTCCCTGGCATAAAATCCCACTCAGTAGAGATTATCATTTTAGAGAGTTGCTGTATAGGAAAGTTGCAACTGGATCATTCTATTTAATATAACCAAGGTTGGGTCTGTTTTTCATGAATTTATCCAAATTTTATTTTTTTGTAATACAAGAAATCCACAGTATTCTCGTGATGAGTTTCACAGTTTAGTTACATATTTATGTGAAAAAAACCCTCGTCCTTTGTTTTACCTTACATTTGCTGTCAAGCAATGCCAGTTTGTGCTCCCTGCTTCTCCTATCGTGAGAGTGAATAATTTCCCTTGTTCATCTTATGTACACCTCTTTTTATATGTCTCTATCATATCACTCCTCATCTTCTATTCCAGGGTGATAAATTTTAATCAATTTTGTCTCTCCTTGTCTTCAGCGTTGCCCTGTAACTGCTTGTTGCCATTCACTGTGTCTTTGCTAATTCTTCCACAGCAATTTTGAGATGCTGTTGAATTTGGAAATTTTTCCTTAGAAATGAGCTGACAATTCTTCACAAAATAAAATGTTACATGTTGTATTCAAATACATGTCATACGTACTAAGCTTTTTATTTATCAACTAGAATGTTTCGATGCATTAAGAGAACTCCACATATTGTCTGCCTAGGACAGACACAAAGAAACACTCTTGCACAGCCATAGAATAACTATATAATTTTTTTATGTCATTACTGTGTTCACCAAGACTGAGACTTTTTAAGTGACATACTCCCTGTTACTTAGTATTTGAAAGTGTAATGATTCCTTTTAATCTTTATCTGTCTTCCCTACCCTAATCCCATATTGGAATTTGTCCCAATATTAGTATGTAGTTCTGGCCTACAAGCAATATTTGAATCACCATGGTAATTTCTAAAAATCTTCACTAATGTCAGACTTTCTAATATATGTCTTCTTATTTTGTCTAAAAAAGGAATTGTTATGGGTAACTAGCTGTAACCTGGATGATAGAGGTTAGGAAAATCCAGAGAACAGATTTCTCTGAGGCATAGTTGGCATAATTATTGTCTTAATTTCAACATCCTACAATTTTCTATTTTTCTCTTTTCAGTGACACAGTCTAAGAGCCATTAACACAGCTAAGGGCAACAAGCAAGGGCAGAGAATGAATGTTCTGATTCAGTTTATGTTCCAGGGCAGCATGAGTTATATCCCTATAGAATTATTTAAGAATTTTGCACCAGGATTAGTTATTCAGGAGGAGGACAATATGTCACAAAATAAAATTATTTTTTCAGTGAGCCACCCTGTAGTGATTTTTGGTGGTGGAGGAAGTGATCACACAGATTAGACAAATGCCAAGTGAAAAGCAGTAATTAAATTTTGGGCCACATACCTACTGGTACGTGTAGTCTTATTTCAGTAGACCCAAGCTAGTTCATACTAAAAGCCACTAGGAATTCAAATGGATACCAAAGTCTTCCACCTCCCCCTACAATAACATCCATATGGCTTTCTACATATTGTTGCAAATTCAAATCACTGAGGAATTCCATGCAGTGCTTTTATCCTCTCACCTAACAAATCATCTATAAAGCTAAGTACCCTTCACATGGTATTTGTATTAAGGGGTCATCTACTGTTTTCACAGACAGCTATTTGTTATTGGCATGTTTAGGTTCTGCATATAAATAGCACAGATTTATAATCAAATTTTTTTTTTGCAAAGTCAAAACATTTAGAGGAACTGGATGAAAAAGGGACTGGAGGCAAGTCTTTGTCATTTACTTTCGCACTTCTCCATGTCCTCTTCTTAATGGTAGCAGGCCGTCTATAGATTTCCAGGAACAAAGCACACATCTACCCTGCCCACAGGGTAGATAAATCAGATTTTATGCAGTGTTGTTTGAAGATTTTTTTTATATGCTTATTAGTAGAGGTAGAGGAAACAGAGTGGAAGGGAAGGGATAAAAGCCTGCTGACTCTGCAGGTTCCATCCTGTACATTCAGGCAGTTTGCATGACCCCCCCACCCCCTCCAACACTATATGTCAAAGGTGACATCTTTGCAATCATTAAGAGTATGTTTTTTCTGTGCCTTGTAAAAAGCATTAGGGCAGATGAATGAATGAACCAGTCAGGGAAAAGATAATTCTGGATTTGTCTCTTAAAATGGACAATAGGAGATGTTTTTGTAAGGCTGTAAAAACAGGACAAGCGTATACCGATACTTCCCACAGTGCTACACCAGATGCCACCAATCTGTGATTCAAGGACTCTCAGAGCAAGATGCAGTTTCATTTTTAACTCAGTTGCTGTCCTTTGAATTCTGTCACTTTAATCAATGATGCTTAGAACCCCATAAAATTTTTCCCCATAACCTCCTAAGGCATGATGCTCCACTTTTAACCACATGTTTTATGAAGGAATATCTCCTTTGGCTTGTTTCTAAGCAGGATCCAGGGAACACATGTGAGCAGAGCAAAGAGTAGATTTATCACCTAAAGCCCAAATCTCTTGAGTATTCAAATGCTTATCTTCTTCAGAATGCTGAAGGAAGTAAATTCTGAAATGGCCTTCTGAGTCTGGGCTCCCATTGTAGGCTGTTCATTTTCAAATCAATGGCAGTGCTAACAATTATTTCAATGAAAGATCAGACAGCTTTTAATTTCACCCTATTACCTCTAACAGTTCTTTTTTCTTCTTCACTATGTAAAGTCTGCATCAAAGCATCAAAGCAAAGATATTAAACTTGTTCAGCAGCTTGCTTTGATTTTATTTCCCTGGATAAGGGGCTGACTTAAACCTCATCATTAAGGGTCACAGAAAATGAAGAGAGCTAGAAAGGCTTCACATACAGATTTGGAGCCATTTCATGTAACAACAATCTGCTTGCAAGGCTAAGCTTTTCTTCCTTAGCTTATGCAACACACCACTTCTTTTGTGAAGCCATTGAAGACAGCATAACAAAAGTGTGTTTTGTGAGGTGCTTCTCATAAAAAACACTGTGCTATTGCTCTACATAACTCAACAGCTATAATTAGTAAGTAGGGAGGAAGGTCCAGGGCCAAGAGGGAATTCAGTGTTTTCTGATGAGTGCAGGAGTGGACAGAATAGATGTGCTCTGGAATCTGGAGGTCAGGGAGGATGTTCTGTACTGTGCAGGACTCTGACCAGATTTCTTTAGATATTCCACACATGGTGGGTCTTAATATGTAATACAGGATTTACTTATTTTAAGTTATTTTATGTTACATGGGATTTTGATTTAGCAGAGACATGCAGGAATGCATTTGAATCACAGTGCAAGTACAAATTACACTTAGTGGAGTGCAGCAATTGCAGTAGTCAGTTGAATGACAATACAAACAAGAATTTCCTTACTGAGCTCTATAATATCCTCACCATCATGACACCAGACATTCCCAGTCACTATGAAGCATACATGGGTTGAAACCAGCTCAACCCCACTGCGCTCCTCAAAGGTCTTTTTTTTGTTGCTCGGTTTGGATTCTCTATGTGACATATGTTTGCATTTTTTTGATTAACTAAGGGATGGACAGTTAAAAAACAGTTGATATAACCATTCTTACAGAGCAAAGGCTCCCCTCTGGTCCCCTTTGCCATGAGTTCAGCATCCTTTATAACAGCCATGGTCAGTCACTCCTCACATTCTTCCCCAAGCTTATTAAGCACATCTTCCTTTGCCATCTCCAATGAGCCTTCCATTGTAAGGGCTCATTGGTTAGTGCCAGGTGGCCATATCAGAGAAGGATAAAGAAAAAAGGCAGACTTTTATTGAGCAAAGAATATAGAAATGAAAACAAAAAGTGTTAAATTCTACCAGGCAATTCCAATCAAAGGCTAGTGAACCAGAATATAATATAAATTAGTACAAGAAGAAAAGGTCAGAGGAGGTGCAGCAGTTGTTCCTGCCTTTATTTGGTGTAGATGGATGAAATATCCAAAAGGCTTTGGATGGTTTGGTTTATCTGTCAGCTTCATGTTCCTGTGAGAAAATAACTTCCTTTTTTCTGTGACTTCTACTCCTCTGCTAGACCCCAGCAAGTTAATAAGAAGTCTCTGTTATCCTCATACAGCTCAATAATTTCAAAATAATCTAAAGGTTTTGCTTAGTTTAAAACAAACCTTTCCTAGAGCTTTACCTAATGTCTCAGACTTACAGAAATGTGCCAATATTACTGTGAGAATAGAAAGAAATGAAAGAGGAGCTTTTTTGTTTGTTTCGTGGTGTTTTTTCCCCCTCCTCTGCCTCTAAAAGGGCTAACTTGATATTTGGACTACAGTTCATAGTGGGGTAAGGTGAGCATGAGGGGCTATTGTTATATGCAGACTGATTTCCCCATTTCAGCTCAACACCATTTTAAAATCTTTGCCATTTGCCCAGCAGCTGTGTTATCCCATAAACACAAGAATTTTCACTAAGGGATGTCAGCCTCAGGAAAACTATAACAAACAAGCAATTTAAAGACAAAGTTTGATTAGCTGCATAAAAGAAGGATCTGCAGAATTTACCTGTCTACCCTAACAAACCTTCACCTTTTGTAAGCCTCAGACAATTGCTTACACCCAGTGATTGCCTACTCTTTAAAAAACAAAAAGGGAATATTATGATTGCCAGTCTTTTTAATGTAAAGTCCTGCACTTAAGACACTTTAAATAACTGGACAAAACAATGGTATAACGCTCATCAGGACATACTGCTGATTCGCACAGTATCGTCATTGATTGGCCCAGGTGCATTAAAGCCTTGCAGTTGTTGTTTGTTCTTGTTTTGTTTCACATTTCTGCCTCCTTCTCCCTCTCTTCTATGTGGTTAAATTTTGTATTATTTGAAAAATTAATTTAGGAATGGCAACATGACAAAGCAGTTCTAGGTAAACATGATTTCAATTTAGAGTAAATGTTTAGGCTGAGAGACAAATGAGACAGCCTGGTTTAGCAGCCAAGACATTGGTATGGTAGTTACAAGAGACTGCTTCCATGTTTAGCTTTCTCATTTATCTTTTCAAAGTTCTATACCACGCTTCCTTGTAATGCCTATTTGCACTATAAGACCAACAGGATCAAAATCATCTAGATTTTATGCATGTATAGTGGCTAGTATGACAGTATTCTGAACTCAGTTAGAGCCTTGACGTACTATCATAATAAAAATAATAAAAGTAAGAAATTTATGCTGATGAAAAGCAACTTGTGGATCACTTACCTACTTTTAATTCTTAGTTTAATTTTTAAAAAGAAAGAAAAAAGATAGAGTTTATCACATCTTTTGTCTTATTATGAAGAGAATCAAACTCCCCACTGTGCAAGCAGCTCTCAGAATAGTTTTTACCATCTTTGGAACTCTGATGTCACAGAACACAGTTTTCTCAACTCAGTATCACATCACATATCCAGACAGCTTCCTAACAACTTTTATCCAACACTGAACACACTCAGAAACACCCAAAACAACTTCATACCTCTGCAGATTTCTGATAACTCACAATCCAGCTGAGCTGTAAGGGAAGAAATATTTCATGATCAACATAAAGAGAAAGACAAATCCACCCAAAAGTGCACTAGTGGGAATTTAAAAAGCTTTCAAGGAGCATTACAATTACTAGTACTACAAGCAAGAATTTTTTTGATCTTATTTTAGTGTAACTAGTCTGTATTTAAGTATAATATTAATGAGAGCAGCCTAAGCATTTAAACGTTATTGTATTGTAAAATATTTAGATAATAAAATTTTCATAGTTCATTAAAATATATAGTACACTTTCCCTCTTCTTCCTTAGGGGCTACATTTGATGACATCTGACATAAGAAGCAGACTTGCAAAATCTCTTCTAAGCAGGAAAAACGTATACATTTAGAAGTTATTAAAATAATCTCTAAAGTATAGGAATCCTTGTCAATGTATCTCATCTGAACCTTCTCTCTTCATTAAACCACAAAGCTCAAAAGTGGCATATGATTCATAATTAACAAAGTAAGTAAAACAGTCAAGCACTGTGTTTCCCTATTTGTTTCTTACTTAAGAACTTGACCCGAGTTCTGTAAAGGTATCTAATTTTTCTTAATATTCAGAAATAATTTCAAATTCAAATAATTTTCAAATAATTCTCATCCAATGGATTACTCCTGCACTGCAGTCTATTTTTCTACTCAGAGTGAATGGATGGGCAGCTAAACCACATGGAACTGTTTCTATTTTGGCTGATTGGCTAAAACTTTCTTAATCAAGAGAAAAATATGGTTAAAAAAGGCAAAAAAATGGTTCTCTTACTATAGCAAGGTTAGCCACTTCCCAATACATTTTAGGAACAAAAATCAACTCAGACCTATGTCCAGAAAGAGACACTGAAGAAAGGTAAAGTTGAAGAGAGAACACCAAAATTCTCAGAATTTAAATGAAGGCTGTTTTCACTGCATTCAATCAGCAAGATACTGATTTATGAAGTGTTCCTACATTTCCTGATCATTGTCAATTACTAATCTGTCAGATTAACACTGAGTTTGTTGAGACTTCCAAAGGGGCTGTGCAGTCTCCATGGGAAGCATTTACCAAATAGGAAGCTTGATCAAAACTTTTTACATGTATTAAAAATACTAAGGTAGGATGAAACACACCAACAGTCATGCAAAGGTGTTAGATGACATCTATCAACTCATCTATACAAAACTATGGGCCTTCATGTTTGCAGCCATTTATAGCTATAGGATGACAACTAAAAATCTGAACCATGTTTGGAAACAATATCCAAATATCCACTGGATAAAGGGGAAATGCCTGGAAAGAGAGACACTGCTCAGGTGTCTTGGAACAGAAATCAGATAATTTGTGTGATATTTGGGTCAGGTATGGCCACTTGATTTCTCAATTTGTATAAGAGTTCTTGAATTAAAAAAAAAAAGGAAAAAAGAAAAAAAAAAGAAAAGATAAAACAGCAGGTAATTAGGATATTAACGTGGCCATTCTAGGCCTCACGCTGTAATCCCACTTGCACTTAGGTTAGATAAAGGTTGTGCAGTGTCACTCTACAAGCATATGCTATAAATTGCTTCATTCTTTGAACTTATATTTTTCCAAAATAATATCCTACTCTCCTCAAATTAAAAATATTAAGATCATCCTGAAGGAAAAGAAATTTACTGCTTTCCTTTTCAGGATATGGTTATGTTCTCTTACTTTTCATTTAGCTTCTTCAATTTTCTTAAGGTCTACTTCCAAATTAGCAAAAGTGAGTAGACTCTTTTAATTAACTTTTCTCTATACTGACTCAGACCCTAAATCTTTTCCCCATAAGTCATGTCTTCCAGCTCTAACTTATATACTTTTTGGAATTCCAAAAGGAATTCCCTGAAAGATTTTCCACACGTTTAGCAGAATTTCTAACTGACAAAATTACTATTCAGTCCCTTTTTATTTTCCATAAATTGCAGTCCCTTTTAAAGATATGGAAGCTCATTTCTAATTCAGCTAACTAACTCCACCTAAGACTTTTGATATAACTGGGAAGGAGACTTTCAAAGACACAAACAGGAGCCAGGCACCTACATTCCACTGATAGCTAATAGGGACTGGGCACCTGTGCCTTTGAAAATCTCCCCCCCAGTCAATCACGTTTGACAATTATTCATCAACTTTTCCTACTGTTGTACTGAAAAAAATGTGAGCTGTCACTTTCAAGACTGTTCCTGTACACAAGAGAAGCCAGATCCATATCGATCAAAGTGACATGTTTGCAGTGCAAAATAAACTGAAACATCTATATAATTTATGGCTTGTTATGTTTGGTGATAAACAGATGCTTTAATTAAGTTTGAGTTTCAGAGCCTTTTAAACCTACTGCCTGAATTTTATCACCTATAAATAAAAAGGCCTTTGGAAAGAGGAATAGATAAGCATGAGTATTGATTTTGGTTACAGATGTGGACCTAAGTCCCAGCAGTTACAGCAAATAACATACTGCTTGCCCCTTTAAACTACAGTTACCTGCAGAAAATAGTCTGTTATGTTCAGTTCAAGAGTACAGAAACGCTGAAAACTTACACATTTCGTCAGTGGAGGAAGTTAAGTAACTGCAAAGATACAGGGTTTCCAAACAGCATCTGGATACAGTGATAACCTTTAACCTTGCCATCTTCTATGCATGTCCCAGGCCCTGTTTATTAGAAGTTTTGGTAATTAGATTCTGAAGTACAGAAATATAAAGTGCAGGTGATACCATGGGGCAGATTCTGAAACAGATGATCACCTCAATTCCTCTTTCACAGAGAGAAAGGCTGAAGGCTTTGGAATTCATAGCGCACTTTTATATCGGCATTTCCAAATATTTCTGCAGTGAATACTAAGCTGGCTTCTGCTTAATTTTGCCTCCCTCTAGACGGATGAAAATAGAGGCACTATATGCTTATAGGTAGAATTAGTGTCACTTAGACGCATACCTTTTGGGTGGCTAATCAATATAAGCTCATTCGATACTCAAGGGAGAAAATGAGGCAACTACAGTGAGGATTTAATTCTCTATATGTATACATATATATCAAAAAAGCTTCAAGAATTTCCCTTATATATCTCTACTGACCACAGAGAAAGGCTACAGACTCACTCGGACTGGAAGCTTAATTCCTAAAATTTATTACCTAAAATTTGTTGAGGCAGCCTGTAATCCAAAAAACTTTTTTAAATCTTACAGTGATTTATTGGCACAGCTGGACAGAGAATCCTGAAGTCCCAACTAAATTTTTTATGACTTTGGTTTACCTTACTGTCTCTGGCCCATCCGTTAATAAAGTCTCTAGTGATGGTATTATTTTAAACAGCTTTGTAGGTTTCATGGAATGAGAAATGTGGAGCCTCTTTTTGCTGTACCTTTAACAAATCTTAGATTAATATACTGGTTAAGATGAGATAAAGCTATAAGGATAGAGGATTTGTGATCAATTATTTCAGGGACTTTAATTATTTGTCAGTCTCATAAAAAGATCAGACCTTGCATCATTTTAAGGCAGAGGTTGTGTTTAGTTTTGGCTTTTGGAGATGTCTAGCTTTCAGATTTTTGCTCTTACTCAGTCCTGGAACTTAACATTAAGTGGGAAACTACTAAACTGTCTTCAAACTGAAAAAAGTTTACCAAGTATCATCATCAAAAAAACAAGTTTGAAGTCCCCATAATCCTGACTCCTCATTCCCTCTACTTAATCCTCAGACATCTTGTTTATTAGAGTAGATTTTCCATTGTCTTTCTTTCCTTTAAGAGGTGTAGTTTATAGCATACCCCAAGCTAACTAGCTCTGATACAAATAAGATAAAACTGGTGCCAGATATTGCTGAGCAGAGAGCACAAACATTAAGAGAAACAGTCTAGTGAAGAAGGCAGAGCGAATGGATCTATTTGGGATCCATTTGTTGGCTTTCTACTTGCAAACTTTGCCATTAAGACGTCATACCACCAGCTCAGAAACAGGTTATGCTGTTACTATCCAAAAACTGATGACACAGTGTTTTGAAGAAAATTCCCCCCCTGTTGTTTTAGATGATGGAAAAGAAATAATCTTTCCCAGAGTTTCTTCAGATCTAACCCTGTTATAAAATTTTGAACTTTCTATGTCCACTTCTGAAATGTCAATATTTGGAAATATTAATGTGCCAAATTTTAACTGATTCATCTCAGTTTTGATATAGCATCTATTTCTGAGACTGTAGGGCTGAGCAACTGCTTTAAGACTACCAGCTAGTCCGAACGTGTTCGTCAAAGCTGATAGCAAAAAGAACTTTAGTTTATTAACTCTGGCCTGTCACACAAAACACTCAAACATTCATCATGCTTTTAGGTAATTTTATTATTGCTTTCCAGGTATTGATTAAGAAGGTGAACATCTCTCATCATTGTGACAACCCAAGAAAAAAAAAAAAATCGGGTTCAGTGTGAGAGTTCAATAAAAATTCTGCTCAGCACACAACACTGGGTTGTAGAAGAAGACCAAAAAGAAGGAATATTAAAGATTACAAAAGGACTGAGAAAGCCTTGATGGTTGGTGTATTTTAATTCAGTTATATAAACATGTGGCAGGTACTTACATGTATTTGGCATATATTTAATTTTTGTCATATGTTAAAAAGAAAGGAAGGAGCAGGTGGATTTTTGAGGACATGTTCAGAAAATCATGTGAAATGCAAATTTTCAATGATCCATGGAAACGATAAATTTTGTTTATTCAAAAGAGGAATTAACTAAGAGAGAGAAAGAGAAAGAATCTGTGAAGACTCCAAAGAATATAAATGAGTTTGGAAAAGAGATTTTTTCAATCACATTTTCTATTCTTGAAATTAAAAAAAAACATGGAAATTTAAATTGAAAGTAAAAGGAAACACAGTAAAAAAAAAAAACAACCAAAACCCCAAAAAAAACAAAAACCAGAAGTGATTTTCAAACAATGAATAAATAACCTGTGGAATTCATTTCCACATGATACTACACTGACCATGGAATTGATAGCATTAAAATACATCAGAATCCATAAACATCCAGTTTACAAGGAATAATTTTCCATATGTCACATTTAAGGCACCTCGACAATAAAAGAATGGATTCTCAATTAGCATAAAATTCACCTCCTAAAATTCAGAGAAGTCAAGCAAGATATAATAATTTGCCTGAATTGAAGTTACGTCACCTGGAAGAACTAAGCTATTATCTATACTACGAATATGGCTCAAAATATTTTTCTGTTAAAGTGGCTAATTTAGAGCTCAGTTGATAACAGTTCTTCAGCAGCAGAACTCTGTGGGTCAGTTGTGAGATTTGAACAATTCAAGAACTCTCACTGCAGAGGTCAATGAAAAAGGAACATTTTTTAAAGTGTGAAGTGTCTATTGTTTGCTTTATTTTTATTACTAAGTTGACATGTATCACCTCTGAAACAGTGGGCAATACAGATGAGAGTTGAGCCAAAGGCTCTACTATGACACAAGTCACTGAGTAAAAAAACTGTGGATCTATTTGTCTGGAAGAAAGTTCCAAATTTGTTTCAATGTCAAGGACATTTTTCCAAGGGTGCTATGTGGTCTGGGGGAGTATTAACTGTTGAATTTTCATCTTCAATTTTCTTTTCCTTTCTTTTTTTTTTTTTTTTTGGATACAATAGGCTGAAAAAATGTTTTTGACAAGGATGACATCTTAATTAGGCTGAAGCATTACGCTAGGTATCTCAAAGGATTTTAGACCTCCTCTACACAACAGTCAGTGCACTTGTTTATATAGATATGTGTTCCTCTTTCAGCACTGAACTTCTCAACATGACTGGGAGAAAGTGAAGAATCTTACCTGAATCCACTTACCTTAACAATAGAGGTAAAGTGCTAGATTTTCAGTCTTTGAGACTAGTACTCTGTCTTGAGAACACTGCTATGCACAAAGTCACCTATGATCAAAAGAATCACCAAAAATGTTTTGTTGGTTGGTTGGTTGGTTGGTTTGATTTTGGGTGGGGCTTTTGGGGATTTTTTTGGTAAGGACTGTCATGGAGCTAATTGGCACATAGGATGCAGTTATTGAAGAGGAATTGATTTCAATGTGTTATGTACCTTCTCCATGGTTTATTTAACTAATTACTTCTCAGCAGAAAAAAGATGGATGGTACAGTAAAAAATCCAGCAGTGTTCTTTTCTGGCTTTGCAGTACACTTCACACCTTTGTCTGCACTTCATGTCATTATTAACAGCCATGTCACATGTTTAAATCAGTAACATCTTACGAGTAACATCTCACTAACTTCCATCTATTTTGGGTGCAAACTATAAATAAGGTGAAGAACAGAAGAGCAATTCTTAGATCTAAGTTGCATGGTATATTAAGAAAAAATAAACCCCACTGTTTGGATTATTTATATATTTCACAGTGAATTCCAGTTCACACCATTTCTTGCATAATATAACAGGCACATCCTTTCAGATTACTCCATTGTCCTCCTCTTAGTATATACTATAGCTACTACAGCAGACTGAATATTTGCAAAACGCTGTAAAGTAGACTTGGAGTCAGTTTTAACATCTCCAAGGTTGTTTTCATGATCCGTTCTCATTTGATCCAAAAAAGTTAGCATAGTTGATAGTATAAAATAATTTTACGGGCACTAAAGCTGACAAAAGGAAGAGCAAATATTCATTCTCTAACATGTTTTACTTGGTTATCCTTGTTGTTTTTTTGGATGAGGATGATTATGATTGTTACTATTAGCTGATTTAAAAAGGAGTGATGACATAGGCCAAGTTAAGAAATATTTTGTACTGGATTTGGCAAAAAGTCTAATATTTTCTCAAAGATAAGTTGTTCCCACGGTACACCTCACCAATTTTGTATCATAAGCAAATGAAGATTTTAAAACAAAGATGCCACTTAAGAACTAAAACATGGGGGAAAGAGCACGCTCAGCCTCCATTGACCTACCACATATCCACAAGCATGACAAATTTGTTCAATGCGGAGAATAATAAGTATGCTATTAAAAGTTCATAATGCTTTGAGTTTGATTTCCTCTCTTTCCCCTGTCTTTAATGGCATCCAGTCATTCAGGAGCAAAAGCTGCTCAATGGTACCAAACTATGTTTAAATGTCCCATTTCTGTGCACATTACAGATACTTATCACATTATGAATAAAAAAAGATCTTAGCAACCATACAGTCAAAGCTGTTAGCTCATGGTTAGATTGAATCTCTTAAATGTTGGACCTGGTGAGTCTTTTAAGTTATATGAATTGTTCCAAGGATTTAAAAATGCAGTCAAGCAATTGCTGTGTACTGTTTGTATTAACAATATCAGTTCAAATATGCACATCTATTCTAAACTTATATATCTACTCTGTATATATAGTACATATCTATATCAAGATAGAAAAGAATAGGGTGAATAACTTAAATGTGATAGGCCTCAACTTTCTAACTTTTTGGAAATCATAGCTCACCTGGATTAAACAGCAGCAAAAAATGTAGACAACAAATGTTGCCTTTTGAAATTTTTATTTTGTATTCTAACACAGAATATTAATGATACATATATTGATGTATAAAGAGCGTGACTATACTTCAGTTTAGTCTTGACTTAATTTTAATTATTTAGAATTCATCACTGGTGGATGATTGGACATGTTAGTCATAGTTTAGGAAGAGTTCTTCCTTTAGAAAAACTATACTATGGGCTATATATAAAAGGCTAGAAATAACAACAAAAAAAGCATTAGAAGAAAAAATCAAAGCAAGTATTGTGGCTTTGCAGAAGCGATGGGAATTTCACATTCGATAACAAATCTTAAAATCTCCAAATGCTCTTGTGAAAAGGGAAGTACTTTAAAGCACTGTTGAAACTGAATCATGACTCTCATTTGTCACCAATTAGTGCAAATTTAACAAAAAGACAGTCTATATTATAAACACACACACGTTTGTTAAATATACTACAAGGCACAGACTGCTCTCTGTTGCACTTTCTTTGCTCTGTCTATCCATGCTGTATAATGAGGAAACCCAGTATTCAAAATCCAAATTGCACAGTAGGGTGTTTGAAAGATCTAAATTTTCATTTGAAATGCCTTGCTTAACAACATTCCGTTTCATAGGTGAGAGTGCTAAAATACAGAAAAAATGGATTTTTTTCTATATCTCACAGAACAATAATCTTAGGCTTGGAAAATAGAAAACTAAAGCATTTTATTTTTGAATTACTGATTCTGACTATGAGTCAGAATATATAACCTGCTTTAAGTCATGACATAATGTCCATATCACAAAGCCCAGTCACTCATACCAAAGATAAATTAAGCATGTTCTTGTGGGAGAACAGTAAAAAAAAGGAGAAAAAAAAAAAAAAAAGAGTTATTTAGAGTATTTAAACAGTGCAAAACTGTCAATTTCTCTTTAGGTAATTATGTGTGAAAAATGCAATTCTGCCTTCCAGAGCTTTCTGTGCATCTCCAGGTATACTGATTTGAGGTAGTCTAGAAAGGTTAGGGGTTTATTTTCAAAGAAACCAAACTATTTGCTGTCTTAAATAATAGTGGGCTATTCATCAACTATTACAATTTTCTTGTGCAAGTTTGATGAGAATGAAAAAAATATTTAGTAGTTTTGTGAACGTAGAGGGACCAGTCTCTTGCGAAATGCTGTTCATATGACATGGTTTACCTATTTCAAAAGGAAAATAAATGCCCTGCATTGTACATCTCTCTCTCTGTCCATAAGATGTTGTCATGGTTTAACCCCAGCCAGCCACTAAGCACCATGCAGCCACTCACTCATTTCTCCCCACCCGCAGTGGGATGGGGAAGAGAATCAAAACCAAGTATCTAGGGTTATGATAAGAACAATTTAATAACTGAAATAAAGATTAAAATACTATAATAATAATTGTAATGAAAAGGAAGATAACAAAAAGAGAGTGAAATATAACCCAAGAAAGACAAGTCATGCACAATGCAATTGCTCACCACTCACAGACCAATGCCCAGTTAGTCCCCGAGCAGCAATCCACACCCCCCAGGCCAACTCCCCCCAGTTTATATACTGGGCATGACGACACATGGTATGGAATACCCCTTTGGCCACTTTGGGTCAGCTGTCCTGGCTGTGTCCCCTCCCAACTTCTTGTGCCCCTCCACCCTTCTTGCTGGCTGGGCATGAGAAGCTGAAAAATCCTTGATGTTAGACTAAACATTACTTAGCAATAACTGAAAACATCAGTGTGTTATCAACATTCTTTTCATACGGAATCCAAGACATAGCACTATACCAGCTACTAGAAAGAAAATTAACTCTATCCCAGCTGAAACCAGAACACATCTCTAGCCAGCAATGTACTGTAGGAACCTGAGTGGCTAGATGTAAGTGGATTGCTGAAGAAGGGGAAGAGAGCAAGAAAGAAAGTATAAAACATCTTAATGATGAGAGTCAAATGAAATCGAATGAGGGTTTGTAAGCTTTATACCATGGCTTCTTTAACAAAAAAGCCAAATAAATGGACTGCTATGTTGGAGAAGGAAATGTTCTGCTCTAAAGGGGAGTCAAATATTTGCAAGAAATGCAAATGGTGTCTGAATTTGCTTGAACTTTTACAGGCCAAAAACCTGAACAGTCAAATCCAAATTGAATTTAGCTATTTATTCTAAAAAGGCCAACATTTTTTTCCTTCTGGTTTGGAGTTTTATTGTAAGTCAAAGACAGTCTAACTTCATTAAAAGGAAACTTGTATCCCTGTTTCAAAGGCACTAAATGCAGTCTGTGTTTTCATGTTAAAATTAAGAATGTTTAGCATGGTTTAGGTAATTCATTTGATGGAATGTATTGATTACAATGGAGTTTTCCTTTGAGGCTTACAGTTGGTTATTCAGTGAAACTCAGGATATATGTATCGAACTGAGCAGAAAGAAGACTAGAGCTGCTGAGCTGAACATTTACATTGCTTTACCCCACACTTAAACCAATAGCAATTTATGTATTTCTCAGTGGGATGTGTTTTCAAAAGAGGGAAAAGGGAAACTGGAGTGGAGATCCAGAGTGGGATGAGTACTACATTTGTTTCTTTGGTCTGGCAGCTAGTAGCAGCCAGACGTGAATGTATTATTGTTCATAGTGCCTGACTGCAGATGTGCTAGCTTGATCCTCTAGCATGCCACAGTTTGATACCTTATTGTAAAGACAGCAAATAGCCTTGGGCACATGAACTGTGCTGTAAACTGTAAGAATAAAGAAGTTCTTCAAAGGAAACTATGTGATTTTTTTCCCAAATGGCATGAGCCATTCATATGCATCATTAGATAGATTACAGCAGAAAATCAAGTAAACTACATGTGAATAAGCCTGAAATAGCCAAAAAGCATTAAGAGATTAAGTTTTTAGTCTTCCTGGTTTTGGTTGCCACTGGTGTAAATGAAAGAGAGATAAATTATTAGCTACATTGCATAATATCATAGCTATACATAAGCAAAGAGTAACAGGCAGTCCATGTAAGGTGGTGCTAAACTGAAGGGAGCATTATCTTTATATTGCGGAAAAAAATCAAATTAATCAAAAGTCACTCTAAAATAGGGGGGGGTTTAAGGAATAGTGAACTTGAGGCATCTGAAATGGGTAAGTGTAGATCAAAGTTTGATTTTTTTTTTTAATTTCATAAACATTTTTCAGAATTCTATATTTGACGATATATCAGTTTTATCTTCTCCCTTGTTTATGAATTGTGGAATAGCTGGCCCATTTAACAGGCAAAAATATCTCCCAAAGTAATCTTCTTGCATGGTCTATCCAGTCTAACTTTAGAAATCAGCTCTCTGTCTACATCAGTATATTATAGCAATGCTCAAGGGAAAAATTCAAGCTGTGAGTCCCTTTCTATAAAGGAAATCTGATTGTCAGATAAAGGGATTAGATCTCTGAAATTAGCTTCCCACTTGATTAAGCAAACTCAGGTTTGATTACAATTTTGTTGTTCATTATACAGACTAACTTTTTTTATTCTACAACAACCCACATCATGTGTCAAATTGTCCAACTGCATGTTTTTACAAGAAGAACTATGTTAAAAAAGGATTGTTTTCAAACAACCATCTTCTGTTTGTTCTATACTTAAGACAAAAGGACTTGGTTCTGCTGCCTTGTCTACCAGCATGACTACCAGAGGAGGCTCCTCTGAAGCTGATGGAATTACTACTATTAAAAACCATGGCAGGATCAGGCCCATCTTCTTTGTTTAAACATTCATTTAAAGAACGCATTCTAGATTGATGAATATATTACATGAACTACAACTGGACCTGTCAAAGGAGTAACTTACTTTAAGTTGGATATGAAACATTTTGCAGCTATCTGAATCATTTTGTCTCATAAGAGAAATACCAGGTCCTTCCACGAGCATGACAGAGCATGCTGAGCCTTCACTGTCCAGCAAGACAGCACATAAAAGGAATCTTTGCTCTTTTCTCCTAAATGGCTGTCTGCTCATGTCTCTGGTATGTTTTGATATTTTTCTTCTGCAAGTCACTTACTAAATCTTCCAAAAGGCTTGCATTGTTCTTCCCCAGTGGAATGTGCTGAAGGAAGCAATGTGAGCAGTGCACTCTCAACCCCCTCAGTTTCCTGCTGCCCCCAGCTATCCTGCACATTGTCAGGATATGTAAATAATGCAGACAAACCAGGCATTACAAATCTATCTCTTCCCCACTGCCTGATGGACACATTTTGGAAATGGTACCTTTTGCATTGCTGAAAAATCTATCACTTGTGTCCTCTTAAATCTCAAGTTGTACAGATGAAAGGACAAATAAGAATAACATGATAGATCATACCAGGATGTTGCAAGTTCTTTGAATGCACTGTTAGGTTATATTTATGCATGATGAAGCAAAAGGAGCTCACTTCCCTGACGTGCAGGAAAAAGAAGAAATGACGGACTGTTCCTGATTTATTCCCCTCCCTCCCTCCCTCCCAGCTCCATGATCATTTTTACCATTTTGTAAAACAACTACTTTGAAGCTGTAAATGAGCACTCACTTTTCTCCAGTCCAGATATAATCCTAGTCCATGTGTCACAACCATCACTAGGAGAAGAATAAAGTCTTTTCCTGATAATATTAACTAGTTTTGTGAGTCCTCTATAGCTTTTTTGAAAATAAGAATATAGATTTCTAGGACACCAGATATACATTTGAAAAAGTCAGCCTAGATAGTACGGATTTATAATGGTCCAATCAAGATCAGGATCTAACCTATATTTTCATGAACTGCCGATTCTCACTTAGCCATAATAAAGATTTTACCACAGGAAAGGCTAAACTGAATGTTACTCACCTGCACTATGGGGTTTACCATTCCCTCCTCATTCCATCACAAAGATGTGATAGTACTCTACACTATGAATTGGCTGTTCATTTTAAAATGTTATCCTGCTTTTTATAAGAGCCATCAAAGAGCCAAGCAAAGCGTTTGTAACAAGGAAAAATGTTTATAATAGACCATAGTGAAACCAGAGTACAATGTAAATGGCAAAACAAAGTACAGAATACAGCCAAACAGAAGTTTGGTACCAGTTCAGGTATAGCACAAGAATTTTTAATGGGACTTCACTAAAGTAGAATAATGTGGAAAAATGTCATGACAGGATACCTTTATAAATAGACTTAATTCACTAATTATATAAATGCACAGAATAAATTTAGGCTGTGTTACTTTACCAGCCTGCAAAACCTTCATATAGTCACCTTGGTTTTGGTTTTTTTTGTTGTTGTTGTTCCCCAAAGAGCCACCAAGCAAAGCAGATAGTAACACAGAACATCCAGAATATTGAGAACATATGTTGTCTGCTTTGGGATGTTTAGACCAGATTTACAAAACAGAGTTTAAACCAGTCTCAACTTCCCTGAGAGTTTCTGAAGCAGCTGTTAAAATAATAAATAAATAAGCTGGCCTGAAACCAGATGAGTGGACTGGAGAGTGCTTTACACTTTTAGCTTAACAGGGCAGATATGTACGATTCAGATGCTTACTACCTCAGAAAAGAAACAGAGCAAAGCCACCATGCTCTCTAACAGATTCCTAATCTAGACCATCCAGGTCCCCAGCATGCAGTTTCCCTCCTGCACCAGGAGATAAACCTAAACATAAGTTTTACTGATCCTACCAAAAAAAAAAAAAAAAAAAATCAGCAAGGGTCTCTCCCCCCTGTATTACCATGCAGTTTTTAGCAAACAGGAAGCATTTGCACAAGATTTTACCATTTTCATTTATTTTCAAAAAATAAAATGAAAAATTTTTATTACAGATACATCTTCATGTTCCATATCATGTAACCAAACAGATATGCAATACACACAAATACAATCTCAAAATTACACAAGTCTCACAGATAATCAGATACTAGCCGCTTCTTTATGTACTCTCCCCTCAAAAGGTATCCAAAGTGAATACAGAATCATGTTTACTACCGACATGTCTAAATATCAAGCTTTCTGTTAGCATTGTTTCTCAGACTTATGCCAACTGCCAACAAAATAAATATGGCTTGTATATAGTACTCTGTTAGTTGTAAGGAAAAATAATGCATTTTAAAACACGTCTGGTCTTGTCCTGTACACAACAAATGTGGCCACACCAAAGGTCCATGTAACCGAGTACTGTGTGGCAGCTTGGGAATATTTAGAGAATAGTATGTACAAGAAAGGATATATCTATGCTTTATATATTTATTCCCCAATATGCTGTTCTTCTGTCCACTATATGCTGTTCTACTGTCCACTAACTTGCTTTACGGACTTCCTAAAACAGAAGTCATATCACTGTATTTAAAAATGTTTCATGATTTTTTCTTCTATGAATTTGTTAGTCATTTTTTCAAACTTTTGTTATCTTTTAGTTTAGCTTCACATTGGTAAGTGAAGTTATACCATTCTCTTTGTTTCAAGCTTGCTTTTTGATGCTTCTTATTTTATATGCTGTAAGACAGCAAACAATCATTCTCTTTTCTCCTCTACCTTCATGCTATATAAACTAAACTTGAAGGATGAAACCACACACTAGGTAACACAGAGCCTTGAAAATTTCATCCATAAAATATTGTTCATGGTCGCACTGATGCAATCCAAATGAACAGATTGATTTAACTTGATTCTACAATGTACTTTAACACAGTTTGGCCTCTCATTCAGAGAGCTTCACAGCAACTTTGTATCTTTGTGTCTACTGCCAAGGATCATATTTTCCCATCCATCTTGGCTCAGAACGACTTGGCAGGAAAAAAAATAATGCAGGAAGTAGTGAGCTATTACAGTTTTCAGGAAATTTAGGAAGATTTGAACACTTTCTGTTGTGTCAAACTTCATTAAAATAGCAAAAATAAATCCAACCTGCAAGGAAGGAGGTGTGTTAGGGGTGAATGCTTAAACATGGAAGTAACTTGATAACTACTGGATCTTGCTCACACACATACACAAACACAGGATCAACTACTTAACTCCCAATTACTTGACATGGTTTAATTCTTGTTTGGCAGGTTTGGTAGTGAATGTAATTGTCTCTGTAACTACGGCATTCTTCAGAGCATTACAAATTTTGAACCAATTAGGCACATCAACTACTCAACCTAAGAATGCCATAGCAGAGGCAGTTAACAAACACTGAAGGGGATTAATATATAAAATATCATCAGACTGTTTCTCTAAGAAACTAATAATAACAACAATAAAAACAAGGAAATGTCTATTCATTGTGGAAGTACAGGTTCCATTTCAAGGGAAAGCAAATTAAAGTATAATACAACAGACTCTTCTAAGCAAACAATTAACTCATAGTTGACCTCAGATTTTATAAGTCTTTATAAACTATATACTATATATAACCTATTTAAATCTTTCAGATTTAACATCTCTTAATAATGAATTAGGTTTTCTAACAGTAAGAACCAGAAAGTCAATGCCATTTTAGCAGTTTAATAGAACAAATAAGGTTTAGCTTGAAGAAGAGCAGACCTACATTAGTGGGTTTTATATGGTCCAAAATAGTTGCAGTTAACTTTTTCTATCCATTCTCATAATGGTTATAAAATTACTTCCAGCTCTCTGCATCACTGCCTGTAAAATCTTGTGAAATAATCTTTTCATGCTGATCCTTATCATTCTCGCTTACCTTTTGCAAAAAGGATGAATCACAATATTGAGTTTTAATTCAAAAGCACTCTTAGAGTTTCACCTTAACAAAAGAGAACTTGTTCCCTTGTCAGTTGCTACTTTCACCTACTGGGTGTCTTTTCAGAAGTTGTATCTATTTTCAAAGAAAATATATTAATGTTAACTTCAATATAGGGTCAAAACGCCCCTATTCATTGACAGAAAACTCCTTTGGAACCAGCAGGTAACAAGATCAAAGTACACATTAAATTCAGCTGGAAGGCTGCATCAGGTTAGTTAATGGTCATCTGTGACAACTGTGTGATTTTGGTAGATTGCTCAAGACTTCTAACACAGCTTCTAAAAAGCAATATGACATGGGAGGTTGTTAAATCACGAACATGGTCGCTTTCTGTAAGGGACTGTATTATAGCAGTGCAATACCCTAAATGATCATGATGTTACTTTCCAAATTTAATACCTAGTGCTAAACCAGCTTTAATTCAGATGGTGTAAGATTTGTTATCTCCACCAATCTCAGCTCTGACTATATTTCTGTTTCACATGTCTGGCAGCCTTTTATGAAGGTTATGACACCTCTCAGCCTAATCAGGCAAACCACCTGATAGTATATTTGCAATCAATATGCAGATTGCCTAAAAGGGCCTGTGTAGTTAAGAAGTGAGTAGAGCTGGAAGCAGATCAGTACTCAGCTGCTTCCATGGCCACACTCTTTTAATAAAGGCATAAAACCAGCTACTAAGTCTGTTATACCACATGTGATAAAATGAATTATCCATATAGCAGGTGTTGTTGGGACAATATGCATTTAAGATAGCCTGTAATGATATGATTTTCTAAAGGAATGGCTTATGATTTGCTGGAAAAATTCAGCAAGATCTATTCAGGGAGCTCTGAAGAGTTATTTTTAGTATATCAATGTCAATGTACTGATGTCTGATTAAGACTCGTAAAGCTGTTGTGACTAATTCATGCCTCAAATCATATTCTACACAGGAGTGCTATGACCCAGCTTTCAAACAAGTTTCCTTTGATTTGGGGATAGGAAAAGGAGTAAGAGATTATTTGAAAAGCTAAGATACCTGATCCTTTTTTCACTGACTATAAAGCATAGGTGGCTATGTTCATTTTCTTTTGTCCTAGACAATCTCATTAAATGTGGGGAGCTGAGTTCTGGAAAGTTGGAAAGATTTCATTGAAAAGGTTAAGAGCAATTGGATATGATGGGATTTACACCTCTTTGGAAATGCTTATTGAAAACCTATTAAATCTGTGCAAGGTTGTCTATCCAGGCTGAACTGGGAACTTCTTTTATCATTGTCCTTAATCTTTCAAAGGCTAGCTGGGTGACTATGATTTAAAGAGATACAGCACTAGTTTGAACTCTTCATTTCTTTCTCACTAGATGATGAGAAACATAAATGGACCACAGTGTCAATTATAATAGTGTTTTATTCAATTGCTTTATTACCTGAAATTTTCAAATAATTATAATTTAATGACAGTATTATCGTGGGGGATTTTTTCCTATGTTCCCTTCTGTTACTTTCCCTTTCAGTAACTTGGTGGTTGCTGAGGCATTTTGTTAATCTACCAATCTGAATTCACCTCTCTTTCAAATAGAAATACACTTTCATATTCAGAGACTGACATGGGAGTTTACACATGGCCACTGTGAATTTTGCAGGCCTAGCCACTGCCCTTTATTCAGAAATTATGTAAGTGAAGCAGCAGAAGTAATCATCAAAAGTACATGCACAAGGCAAGCCTTTAGCAGCAGTTGAACAACTAGGGTTAAGGCACTTTCCCTAGTGGCAGACAGAGCAAATGCAGGGCCCCAGCATTGGCTGGGGGTGCTGGACGGCTGCTGGCAAGCAGGAAAAAGCAGCAGAAAAAGAAGAAAGAACAGAACAGCCTAAACACAGAGGGAGAATTCTGAGTAACAGGACTAGAGAAAGGGAAAAAAAAGAGCTAGAGTATGAAGCTCAGAGTAAAGCACTGGTATCTAAAGGCTTAGATACTGCTACTATTATTTTTGTGGTTTTATTCCTTTCCATTTGTATGTTTTATCCTGTGAAAGTGACAAGGACTTCAAAGAAAACCTTTGAGAGCACCTATTTCTTACTCCAACATCAATAGCTTTTAAGTCCACAAATTTTAGCTGTAATTTTTACCACTGTCATCATAACTATTTGTTGCATTTGTTCAGATTTTACACACACCCTTCATTTCTGGAATTCTTAAGGGTTTGTTGTTTTTTGTTTGTTTGTTTGTTTGTTTGTTTTTTTAATTCAGTTATTTCCTCTGTTGTTTCACATCTGCCCAATGAAGAACAGTAAAGGTCTGAAATATGATATTTCTCATCTGTCAGGGTACAGCAAGGGCTGACTTTACTAAAGTAAAGGATTACAGGCATTTCAGCTCATTTATGCTACATAGTATTGTATAGTCATAGTATTATGCTAAAATAGCTATAATGTTCAAGCAGTGTACTAATACTTCTGGATAGCGTTATTGGTGCTATGCCTGCCTCCTCAGAGCTACCTCAAAGACATCTGTCCAGTGACACAATCACCCTAACTACATGTAGATTATTAACAGTTAAACACGTTATAATATAACATCATATTTCATTTAAGTAGGCATGTATTGTGAAATTTGCACTAGAAGTAATTCTGTTCACCTTTGCTGCCTGTCACTAGAGACTGAGCACATCTGTCATGCCATTGCTATTCCCACATCAGCTCACAGCGGTGTTACGCTGACTCCAGCTCGTGCTGGTAAACTCCTGAATGCCTCATGCAGTACCATCAGGGGGAAATTAAACTAAAGGTTAATGTCATTTTTTATGGTTGACTAGTTCTTTAAAAAGACCAAAGGGAAGGTAGCCTCTGAAGCCTGAAGTATTTATTAGTCTGAGGACCATCAGGGAGTACCAAATACACCTGTCAAAACTGAGCTTATCGTCTTGTGAGGAGGAATTACAAGTTCTTGTTACAGGAGCAGCAAAATCAGCAATACTCCTCTCAAGTTAGCATTGATGAAACAAAGATAGTAGCAGAAAACTACACACAGGAGTGAGTAAAACATAAAATTGAACGGTAGTATAATTTCCAAGCTCGGGACTAACCTTTACAGGATTTTTTTTTCCTTTAAAAATACATTACAGAGTAAGCAAAACACATATTTAGTATATTCTGTGCATGTGTATGTGTGTGAATGCACATGTACTAACATAGGGGGAAAAAAGCTGGTTTGTATCACATATATCACAGAGGCTCTTTATAGATCATAATTAACACAATATTGGCCAGTAATCACCATTCTTCATGAGGAATTATTATTTTGTTTGCTGGTCATGAATTCATTTTGCATCATGTGCTTGATCCTTGGCTTTTCCAAAACTAGTCAAATAAAGTGACAATTAGAGATCACAGGTTACAGTGATTGCATTGTTTGGTTTTGGGTTTCTTTTTTTAGATTGGGAGGGTGCACTCTAATTTTATTAGATAACTAAACTGACTAGTGAGTTGAGCCAGTAACTACACCCTGATGTCAGGGTACCATTTCCTTATGTCCCAAGCACCTTCTGGCTTAAACAGCCTACAACATTGAACAAGGAGTGATTGGGAGATGAAAGAGTTACCAATAAGAAAATGAGAACAGATTATTAAAGTAACTCACTAAAGTTTAATGAGCTAGAGCAACACATTGAATCTAAGTCTCCCGCATAGGTCGAAAACCAAGTTGTCGTGAAAATCAATAGAGATTTTGACCACTTGCTGTATGACGGCATTGGCCAGAGTTGAGCCAGCAGTCGCTAAGCGTGAAGGGTGCCCTACTGTATTATCAATGTTCTGCAAACTGCATCAATAAACCCCCCAAAATAATTAGCATAAATCCTGCCAATATTAGATTGCTGTACATGTTATTAAAAAAAAAAAAGAGAAAAAGGAGTCTTGTGCAATAACTTTACTGAGTTGTATGTATGTGTATATGCATTCTATTGACTATTGCATAAAGTTTATCGATTTGTTTGTGGTTTGGATATTTGCTTCTGTAATAAACTGTTGTTTTATGAATTGACCTGATGTATGCAAGGAATATTGCTTTGTGTATAGATCGATACTTGCAGAAGTACATTCTCTGTGGACATATGAGCCATACTATTCTGACATTTAATAAATTGGATTGGAGCATATGCAAATTGGGGCAATAATTTCATTTGTAAGCTGTATTTCTACATGCAGGAGTAACTTACTAAACTTGTGTTCCTGATGATCTGTAAAATTCTTTGATGTATATGGCATTATGAATGCTACTCACTGAAAACCATAAATATAACTACATAGTAACCATGCAGGTGGGTTGGCTGTTTTTCTGCTAGATTATCTCGACAACAGCCCATCTCTGTTTTTCTTTACATTCTTCCACTCAGATATGAAGTAGGTTATGTAAGACCTGTATAGTAAGTACCCCTTAAATACAATTCCTAACTGTTTACAACATCTGTTATTCAGTTTACCTATTTGTCAAGACCTTGAATACACCAGCAGGCCTTAATTGCCCTGACTAGCCACATCTGGGGTCACCACCCACACGTAATTTGTTCACTTGCCCAAGAGTTGCATTTAAGTTCAGGCTCTATCCCTTACTTGACTTAGGTTGTAGGCACGTTTTGCTTTGCTTTGCTGCCCTTGCCTTACTGCCCGGTGAGTGTAGGTGTGCCTAGTGCTGACTAGTTGACTGAACCTGACTGTTATCACTGGACCTGTTCTGCTCATCTTGCTCAGGTATGGTGGGACTGCAACCCTTGTATTCATCCCTCTACTGCCTTGCTGTTATTAGTTCCTGGGCTGCCTTCTCTTGCAGAGCAGTCTGCTCTTGCCACTTTTGATAGCTTTCTGTGCCAGAATTAAACCAGGCTTTTTCCAGGGTAGCAATGCTGTAAAAATAAGGTATGTGCACAAGCTCCTTGGATGTGCAAGCACAAGTTTGTTCTGACTCTTCACATCTCAAAGCTTTGTAAGACAGGACAAAGGTGGCTTTCAGTTTTTCCACACAGCTTTTAATTCTATTTCAAAATAGGCCTTTCTGCACTGTAGGTATTAAATTGAACTGTACTGAAGTAACCTGCAAGTGGTGTTTGTTATACTACTTCTACCTTATTATGTGGGAACATTTCTGGTTTGAATAACATTAAAAAAAAAAAAGTGCAATACTTCCTCTGTCTTAGGAGGGCTACTTTCCTTTTAAGAGAAAGTGGGAGACTGTAAGGAAACCGATAACTAAGCCTAATGTACAAACTGTTCTACTGAGGGAATAGGGAACATATTGCACTGTTGCCCAGCACGGGGGGGGGGGACCAAAACCAAAAACCTGTGGCTCCCTTAATTTCTTTATTATTAATTTATGCTTTCCAAATGAATATTGAAGTGCAACTACCTTGCTCTAAGGTGTATTTACTGACTGAAACACAAACTGTGAAGCTGATCAGCAGTTGAGTGCCTCAGATAAGAAAGAGGTCAAACTTTTGATTTAAAAAAAAAAAAAAGCAGTAGCAAATCTGTCAATGCACTGGCTGTGCTTGTTGCTCTTGAATGATGAATAGAGGTGCATTGACAGTAGCGCAGTACCCCAGACCAAAGTTATCTTGCTAATGGGTCAGTGACAGAAAGATGAGGTGTGAAGCTGGATTTAAAATAAAAATACTGGAGTTTAAGAACAAGGTAGAGATAACAGTTTCTTAGCTAACTTAACACTTCAGAGTCATAAGGGTCAGTTTTTCATCTATGGGAACTAGCAAGATATGGCTAAATCTTCTTTGCACTTCTTTCTTCCTTTTGTTAAACTTTGGTGACTATGTCTGCCTGTTTTTAGTTTGCAAATCATCTAGGGTAAGGACCTTGGGCAAATAAGGGTGGTCTTGCCACATATGATCTTGCAAGTTTGTTCAGTGTCTATCACACTGTAAATACAAGATATGGAAAATAGCTATAACTTTTAAATCCCAGTTCTTAGCTAGTTTTTTATGTGCATGTTACCTATTTTACTTCACTTGTGCAGTTCAACAAGGCTTAGATCTCAAGTTGTATGGTTTGCCCAAGATTTCTGCTTTAAAAAAACCTCTCTTAATAAGGCTAGCTCTTGTGCAGATATAAAAAGACGGAAAAAAGCCGTAACAGCATCAACAACCTCACCCTGTCTGGTTCTTGCAGGGTCTCACCAAGTGATGTGATTCAGTACACTCAGTTATTTGCCCCATTAATGCTATTAAGGAGATGAATTTGCTTATGCTTGTTCCTGTATGATAGACATTAGTGATCCTGTAACTTTTTCCTCAAGTGGTAGATTGTTTCCTTAGGAAAGGGTGATCTGAGGCAGTCAAGGAAAAGACAGAAACACTTGCTAATCATAAATGTTAAAGTTAATATAGGACAGTTGGACAATTCTAGTATTAGGGGCAGATAGAGGCCTGATTTGAAAGGAAGGAGAGCTAAGTGACCAGAGAGTGGAGAGGCTGTGACACTCCACAACTGTAAGAAAATTACTTGTATAGCCATATGCAAGCATTAAGATGGGAGTGCATGCCATATAGTGCTATTGGCAGGAACAGTCTGAATCTTTGTCTTCTCTCCTATGACAAATTTCACGCCCCTATAAAACCATTTCTAGACCTTTATCCCTACCCATATCAACTTAGTTTAGTGCCTAAATTATTCTCTCTGGGTGCTGCTAGGTCAGTTCCTCTCATCCCATCTGTAGACTTCAACAAGACCCCGCGCTACCTCTGATGTGGTAGCTTTGCCCGAGTTTGTTATCCTAACTGAAGAGGAACATTCTTTACCCATAAATGTGTGCATGTTAGGGTAGATTCATGTTTCTAGCAAATAATTCTCACTCTTCTGTAAAAATGTTACTGCAATTAATGGAAGAAAAACCAGCCTAGGAGTGGTGTGTGTTGAGGGAAGAATGGTAGGCTGAAAGAAACACAGTGAGAAGGGAGGTATAGCTGCCGTTCTTCTGCTAATTACCTACTCTGTACTCTTTCCAGTTACAGTAAAACTTCTTGTTTATTTTTGGCTTTTTGGTTTATCTAACTGCTAGAGTAATTAGATAAACTATTTGTATAGTGATCCATGGTATATGTCTATATGTGGTCTTCATGAAGCTAGCAGCAGCCAGAAACAATTTCTAATGTATTATGCTATGATGAGAAGACAATCTGCAATTGACTGTAGTTTTACTACGAAATGGAAGTTACTTCATCCTCTGTAATCACGCTTATGGGTGAAATGTCTGAGAGTAGAAACTCTTCTTTTAAGGCTTATGAACAACCACCCACTTTTTTTTTAGTGGATTCTTGCATCATTATGCATTTCTTTCTCCTAGAGTTTTCCTGCTACAAAGTCTTGATAAGAAATAAGGCCTCGCACTGGCCCACTGCATTGGCATGAGGTTTTCTAGTAACATCTGATGGCTAGTTATGTCCCAGTCCCTTCAGACTTCACTAAACTCTTGCTACGGAAGAGTTAAACATTGCATAAAAAAGCAGGAAACCAGCTGCTGAAATGTATCCTTCAGATCACTTCAGAGCTGTTTCCGCCGCACATGCTCCACAATAGCAACATCAAGTGGACAGAGACAGGCTGCCAGCACTGTACCTGCCCAAGGCCAGAGGAAGTGCTTGTTTTCACCAGCAGTCTGAAGTGGTAAGCTGAGAAACCATGTATTTATTATGTTATAACTTTTCATCCGAGCACATTATAAGGTAGGTCAGGCCTGTCTTCTAAGAACTGCAACAATACAGTACTGCAGAACTGCATTAGTTCAATGCAGAATTTGCATGAAAATAAGTCATTTTTTCTATACAGTGTGCATTCTGTGAGTAGAAGTATAGTCACAAAGACTGTAACAGCTGACAACAGGACTTCTTAAGTCCTATATAGTGCTTACACTTTTTGATTATGGACAGAAAAGACAATTATAAAACAATATTTCTACAAGACTAATGCATTCACCTTTGACATACAGCAGAATTTTCTATTGAAATGCTGAAGATCTTTAACATTTACTCTATTTTGTCTTGGACAATTAGCTGGATAATATTTCAAATAATTTTGAATTATTGATGAAATACCTAATGAAGTAGATCAGTACAAAGACTTTCAAAATTCTCAGTTTTTGAGAAGTTCTGAAACATTTTTGCTAACTTTACAACTAAAGTAAAAATACCAATAAAACATACCAGGAGAAGCCAGTTATGAAACATAGTTCAGTAAATTTTCAAACTAAACATGAATCTACTTCACCATCCTTTCCACCTGTTGAGAAAAGTCTCACAAAGATGGTCAAGAACTCATAGACATGGTTGGACTTCTGGTTTTATACCTAAAGAAAATGCCTTGGCATTCAGTTGACGTAGTGGAAGGAGGTGTCTTTACTCTCTATAGCAATCTCATTAAATAACTTCAGTTATCAAACTGCCTTTTTCAAACTTATTCTATTTAAGATTGTAATACTTAAAGCTACCGTTTAAGAAACTACCACTTGAAAGATCTTGTTCAGGGCCTACTGCTAGGCAATTCTGGTCTGACTGCCATGGGTGTACATTAAAACATACCAATTGCATTCAGAAATTATCCTTGTAGCAACAGTAGCTAAACAAATGTCTGAAAGTTGTCTTCATTTGCATATGTTACATGAATGTAGAAATGTCATTAGTGAAGGTACACTGAAAATAAAATTAAGTAGGGACAAAGTGTTTCAATACCACCATAGGAGAGTCAGCTGCAAGTGAAAAATATCAGTGTCCTGTTTTCAGCTGGGATAGAGTTAATTTTCTTTCTAGTAGCTGGTATAGTGCTATGTCTTGGATTCCGTATGAAAAGAATGTTGATAACACACTGATGTTTTCAGTTGTTGCTAAGTGGTGTTTAGACTAAGCCAAGGATTTTTCAGCTTCTCATGCCCAGCCAGCAAGAAGGGTGGAGGGGCACAAGAAGTTGGGATGGGACATAGCCAGGGCAGTGTCCCAAACTGGCCAACAGGATTTTCCATACCATGTGATGTCATGCCCAGTATATAAACTGGGGGGAGTTGGCCTGGGGGGATGTGGATCAATGCTAAGGGACCGACTGGGTATTGGTCAGCAAGTGGTGAGCAATTGCATTGTACATCACTTGTTTTGTATATTCCAATTATTTTCTAATTATTATTGTAATTTTATTATTATTATGTTCTTCCTTTCTGTCCTGTTAAACTCTTCTTATCTACATCTATGAGTTTTACTTCCCCCACACCCACAATTCTTTCCCCCATCCCACTGGATGGGAGGGAGTGAGTGAGCAGCTGCATGGTGCTTAGTTGCTGGCTGGGGTTAAACCGTGACAATCAGTTACTGAACAAAAATATCTGTCACTGTTGTCCTAGAAGACTCTAAAAGGTAACAGTCACTCTTCATGACTGACGCAGACTATGCTTATGCAGCAAGTTCATGTTGTTTGCTGTAATTATTATAAAACATTTGACTGGGTCATGAAACCAGACAATGTCAATTAGTGCTCTGCATGAAATTCAAGTGGATTAAGCCCCAGGGTGGAATGCTGAAGAAATTTAAGGGATGCATTATTGTATTACAGAACTGCAAAGTATATAAGCCAAATAGCAATTTCAGTGTATGAGGTGTCTTGCCAGACTGTTATGTCAAGGTCCTACAGTAAACTCCACAAAAATTTAAGTGCAGTAAAAGTGGCCAACAAATGTAAACAGCAAAAATGCAAGTGTGTATGCATAGGGGTGTCTGTCTATAATTATATGCTAATGTACCATACAATTTCAGCAGCAGAAAATACAAATTTCCCTTTTAATTTAGGCAGCTGACAATACTTTTGTGTATTTTGACAGGGGTTAATGGACAAAATACATAAGCATTGACAAACTAAGACAGTACTGAAACACTAAACTGGAGCATCCAAGTGTCTGCGTAAGCAGATATCATCTCTTCTCACAGTTAAAGCTGATTGCTTAGCCCAGAATATTTGACTGCTACTAGTACTTGAGAATTTCTTTGTCTTTCTAGAAAAGGCAAGTTGAGCTCCTTCTCCCTTCAAGAAACCCATGAAGGTGTCAGATAAGTACTTTCAAGTGAAATCTAGAGCTTTTGCTTGTTCCTTCTCTCTCTCATTTCTCAAATGCTTTTGACATGGGTGCTGTTTAAGCACTGCTGAAGGAATGGTCTGGCTATGGATGCAGCCTCTACCATCATTCAAAGTTGTTACACAATAGATCAAGAAACACCTTATAGAAACATTTTAGCATCTGCATCGCTGCCACTATAAAGATCTCAAGCACTTTATATGCTAATACTAAGCTTCACAACCCCATTGTGGAATCTGCATATTCTGTTGGAACCTTTTCTGATAGATGCACTAAAGATGATTTTTTTTTTAATCAACCTGCATAGTGAGGCATTGACAAAGTCAGCAGTAGAAGCAAGCAGTACTGACTCAGGCATGTGTTCCAGTTCCTAGATACTCTCTATAGAAACCAGCAGGAGTTATGTTCTCACTCTGGCTAATTGGAAGTTGAGCAGAAAATGATGTTTACTGCAGCTGTATGCAACTTACTAAAGAATGGGTGGAGCAAGTTACATATAAATCACTTACGATATTTAATTACTGTAGCATAGCAGGGAAGATGTACAGGCATTGGGATTTCTTTTAAAGAAAGAAAAGGTTGGACAATATAATATTGTAAACTGAAAATACAGTATTGTTTGGGTTTTTTGCAAGAAACGAAGCATGAATGAACATCTCTGCTTAAGTACCTGCACATAAGCTGCCTCCATTGGATCAGCTTTGCTAGAGAAAGCCAGTGCAACCACCTTACAGCTGTATGGAAATACAAGTAAATATGCTCACATGAAAAGATATAGTATATGAAGTGTGAATATTTTTCAGAATGCCTTGGGTTCCCTCCACTCCCACTTACCTCACCTACATACTTCATCTCCCACCAACACTACCTCAGAAAAATGTAACCTTCCCACAATGCAGATATTGTATTACTTTGAGTTTTATATAAGAAAAAACATTTCTCCAAATTATAAAAAAAACCCCACCCTGATAAACCTACCATCTAATCATGCACAGCTGTAAATAATTATTGGTAAGATATTACAAGTTACACTTCATGTAAAGACCTTTTATGTCCTTGGGCAGATATTTCATGCCAAAACCTAGATCAGAAAGTAATAGCCAAAGTATAGCCTCCATAGGAAGGCACACCATATGTTTCCCTGACTAATTTAAGATACTGCTTAACAGAAAGTTTGTTGTCTTAGCTTAGTCTGGGGGGAAAAAAAAAATATCAGGAAAAAGAGAAGGGTGCCTGTTTAATGGCTATGTACAGGTACAGCAGAAGTGTTTATAATGGTTTGTTTCTGTGCTAATTTTTTTATTATTATTTTCAGTGTGAATAAGCAGACAGTCATGATAAGGAGAAACTCTGCTTATACATAAATAGTGTGTAAAAGGGAAAACTGCAATATAATGGAAAGCATGTGAAGCTGTGACTTACTTCTCTCGTATTCAGTTATTTGGTGCCTCTGTTAGTATAACCATACAACTTTAAAAGTTAAAAGTCCTTTTTTTATCTTTGGCAAGTTTAAATAAGAGATTTAATTATCTAAAAAAATTAATTACTTCCCAGTTTCATTTTAGACATGGAATAACATCTCCCCTGCAGAAGCTTTTGCATAAATTCCCATGGTTTTTATCACATTATTCTTCTGTTTCAAAGTATGGACACACCCACATAGCTTCCCTCTTCAGCAAAATGAATTTCTTAGCAAGTCTTCTCAGACCTAAAACAAAAGAAAGACTCCAATTTCTACCCATGATTTTTACCCACAACTATCTATTCTCCACTTTCTATGTGGTAAGGGCAGACCAGGTAGGTTTAAAATAGGCCAAAGTTAGGTTTTGAACCCCCTTAAATGATGGAACTTGCCTTATGACAGTGGAAGAGTTTGCAGTATTGCAGCAACTGCTGCCTGTTTCTGATAGCTGTTTTCCCCTTTCTTTGCACTACTATTCTGTATTTTGAAAGTCATGGAGAACTAATATTTTTATTGTAAAATAATAATTCTTACAATCATTTGAGCAAGTTTGAAGTTTTTGCAACTTTTCTATCCTGTGCACATTTCAAACTGGATCACTAAATCCTCATGCAAAGTACAGTAACCTAAGAAACAGATCATAGTCACGTATTTTACTGTATTGAATTATGAATGCTGAATGTATAAAAACTTAACCAAGAACAACACTTCTTTTTATAGCTTCTCCCTTTATCCTTTTTCTCAGTATATGTAAATCTATTTCTGGCAGCTCTAATGAGTCCTCACATTCTTTATGAATTCAAGCCAAGGGGTTAGAATTTAATATGTGCTGGACTTAGAGATGTTTCTCCCTTTGGAAGAGTAGAAGGCCTTAAATGAGATCGAGTATCTGAAGCTGTTATAAAGAGGAAAAATGGCTAAAGTAAAGAAACTGTGGTGAGAAAACTGCCTACAACAGGGAGCTGAGCTATGTAGTGTGTTTTACCTTGCACTCATGTAGGCAAGGTGGGGAGTAAATCCAAGTTACAGCATAGGAATACATGTTTTCTTAAATTGCTGCATCATTTGGAGTTTCAATAGGAATTAAGGAACAAGGTGAATTGTTTGTAATGAAACCCCCAGCTGGACAGCTGGAGATTAATTCTGCAGTTTTATCACAATTCTGAATTTCATGGATAACTGTCACAGATATTTTGGCATGCTCGGGACTGAATTTAAATGTTGTCCTAAGTGCAGAAAGCTACCACAGCCTTCTGAGAGCTGTAAAAATTGCCTGGGAGTGAAAGAATTGAAACACTTTATCTTATCTAAAAGTCTGAGATGCAATTATATTGTGGTCTATAACTACTTTAGTAGTACTTATTTATTAAAATATCAGATACTAAAGGGACCTTTAATCTGGAAAAGAAAAACATGGAAAGAACGAATGGCTTGAAAATTAGTTAGATGAATACAAGGCTCTGTGTAATTGAAAAGGGAAGTAAGAGATATTTTAGAAAATTTATTGTATCTATGACTGAATCTCCTTTTAATTTGGCTGCTGGTTTTAATGCCTTTTTAAAAAACGGTAAGTAAACAAAATCCAGTATAATACATGTAGCTTACAGAGAATTAGATTCTCATGTCAATAGTGTTGAGTAAGACTGAAAAGCTCCATAAGCAGTGCTGTATAAATAAAGTAGTAAATTATGGAAGCTGGCAAATAACTGAGGAGTTACAAAATAACTCAATAGGAATAGTCTAGGGGACTCTGGATTAGGTCTGCAATTGAAAAACTGTTTAAATGACCAGGAAGTCATATATAAAGATGGATTGCATAACTGACAACAAGCATTTTGTGTGAGAAATTGGATAATAGGAGTCTGAATTTACAAGGGTGAAGAGAATTGGAAAGACTCCCAGGACAAAGGGCTTCTTCTAAATTGTTCCAGAACAACTTTTAATCTGTGTATGAGTTTCTAAACTCTCACACTTCCCAAAAGCTGAAAAAAGTTGGGTTATATTTTTGGTATGTAAGATGCTTTTTATTTTTTGGTGGCTTGAGGTCATGCAATTCAGTTGGAGTATCTAAACAGAGTTAAGCTTTCATGCTATTATTCATGGATATTTGTATCTTGTGTTTAGATTTTGTCACTGATTTGGTTTGGGATTTTTTTAAAGTACTTTTCTGGCAGGCATAATTCCATTACTCTATAATCATGTCTGAACTTTTATATTCCTGTTTTATAGATGGGGTAATCAACATTATTGAAGATAGAAGTAGGTTGCCAGTAAAACGGGGCTCATAATTTGTGTGATTTAAATTCACAATTTAAATTCTATCACATTACGTGAAAAGCTTTAATAATTTCCCAAGTATTCCTCTATTTTGGGTAGGCTTGTCTATGCAGCGTTTTCATATGCATTTACACATGCTGAAATGGCTATAGATGTGAACACATAGTGTAATTAGATTAATTCAAGTAAGTTTTGTGTTAAAACTTCCTTTTTATTACAGGAAGATATCGCACATGTATGACAAGCAAACTTCAAATTTCCATATTAGCTAGCACTGGTGCATACATTCAAACCTGTATGTTTTGGAGGTGTTTGAAGTGAAATTATTAGCTAACCTAATGCAATCTGAACTAATCTCCATAGTTTTGCATGCCTTTTCCTTTTCTGATCTTGGTTCTTGATTCCAAACACGCCTAACTTCTAATTTGCTGTCACTAGTTATAAAGGAAATTTCTTTTTGTTTTAGTAAGCAAAGTGAATCTAAACCAAGGTTTTTGGAGTTCATATGATGTATGGTGAACACCAGCTGCAGGTTTCAGGTTCATACTCTGTCCAGATTCTGAGTACATATTAAATTGAGTACATGTCCTGTGCATCCATATTGCTTGTGAAGAAAATCCTCAGTGTAATCTCAAGGGAGATGTAGGATACTCCTGAGGTGTAGACAGCTGAGGAATTAGAATTGCAAGACCACCTCAGAATGCATGTATCCCACAGTATGGATTTACCTGTTGTCTAATAATGTGTATTGATCTTTATTGGTTTATAATTCTGTGTATATTCATAAACTGCAGAGATAACAGAAGTATTCACTTCAATTTTAGAATGCACCCAATCAATTTAGATGCTAAAATCCACCTGTAAGAGTGATTTAGGCACTTAATGCTAAATGCTGTGAAAAAGCTAGAAGCCATCAAATACTGCAAGGTTTATACTGTATGTGATATGGTATATCCTGTAGGTCCAAGCAGAACTCGGACCTAAACAGGATTTAGTTTGTAAGCTGTTGGAAGGGGACGGATTGAAGGGTTGAGTCTTTTGTTCTGATTTGTGATCCCAGGACTGATTATATGTTTCACAGTAAAGCTCATAGATACAACTGGATCCAGTCTTTGGACCACCATAGTGAAGTACCAAACCTCATGTAAAAAGTATAAACCACCAAGCTAAGGAATTGCAGCTCTTCTGTGGTCTCTTCTAAATTGTGCAGTCCTGTCTGCACAATGGCCAAGGGTCTTGGAAAAGATGACTTTGAAAAATCCACTGCAAGTACCAAGTCTTTTCCCCGCTGAAAACAAAGTTGTAATTGGAGTCACTGGGGTTACGTAAGGGGTGACTTCAGCCTGTTCTCATATAGATAAGCATTTTTGCACCTTGTATGACCTTGATTGTCTGACAGCTGAACAGATATTGCAGTTAGTTTCTGTTCATTTGAAACAACTCTGTACAGATGTTTTCATAGGATAAGAAAGCTGATCAGAAGGCATTTGAAATACAGGAAAAGATAAATATAATATATGAAATAAACAAGTGCAACTGACACTGCTTGGACCTTTAATTGATGTATTGTGCTGACAGCAATGCTGAACATTTAAGTGTTTTGCTCAAGATCGTGAAACTTTAACCCCTGGGAAGCTTAGTCATGGGAATTACTGCACAGGTTTTCTCATAGTAATTTTTGTTTCAAAACAATATTAAAAGTGAGTGGAGTAATTCAAAATAAATAGCATACAGCCAAGAGCTTTGCCTAGATTTTGATCTGAACCTTCCTTTAGGTTCAGGCAAGCTGGGGTTGTGTTTATAAAAGCTTTTGTCATTTCTGGTCTGGTCTCTGAAGGAAATGAGATCATGGTTTGTCTCCTCTGTATCTGTCTGTCAACTCCCACCTTTATAAGATAATGTTTAAACCTATTGGCCAAATGGGCTACTTTGATAGAGGTAGAGGGGCTTCAAATATTTATTTGACAGAAATTACTGTGAAAATAAAAAAAAACATGGTAAAGACAGACTGCCTTGATTTGCTTTGTGATTAGCTCAATCTTAATAAAATAGTACAGGACTTAAACTGGGAGATATCACCTGGAATGTTCTAAGCATGGAATAAGCTCCAAGTGGAGCTTGTGCTGTATCAGGTACTGATACAATCTAAGTACAAGATACCAGATTTCAACAATTCTACTGTTCATGGTACTATTTATTATATTTCTGGTTACTATGGAGGTAGGAAATTCCTTTCTATGACTTCAGATTTATTTTCATTTACCCATCTTGCCCGCTAATGGGAAAGTGAGATGAAATATTCTCTCCTACTTCTCTGCAGTCTTACTTCTCTATAAAGTCCTTTTTTCTGTACCAAGTATTGTATCTTATTCCCCAAAGTTTGCCTCACAATTTTCTTGAGCCACCCCTTGCCCTTTCTTTCTCTGAGTGCTAATTAAATATGCTATCCATGAAAAAATTTAAGACATACTCTGCTGTTTTAAATGTCGCCTTCATTTCTCTGTGGTGTCAACAACTAGAATCATAACTTCTGAAACAGTTTGTACTTTCTCAAGCATTCAGTTTCCTTCAATCTCTAGTTAAGACTGAAAACTTTCCAGGACATGGCCCATCCTCTTTTTATATATTTGCAAGCCCACAAGGCTCTCGGCAAATAACAAATATTAATATTAAACACAAATATACAAGAAGGGCTGTAAATTTAGTGCATGAGAGACTTGTTAAATCTTAATGACGTAAATTTGGTTCGTTACAAGATTATTTGTCTTCAAGCTGTAATATATGCAACCATACACATTATGGCTTCAAGAAAAACAATATTGTGCACATATATATAAAACAATATAAAAATGTGTTCTCTAGGAAAACAATTTATTTGAGTGTACGGAAATCCCACGTATCAAGTAAGTTCCAACATTAACAGTACAAATGTAGCTGCATAGATGGATATGTTAACTGAAGGGAAAAGAAAAAAAAAATTGCACCTTGATCTGAGGGCCAAGTTCTCTGTAAATGGCATTTTTTTCTAATTTGGCCTAAGGTCCTAATTTTTGTGCTCGACTGCTATCTATTTCTTTTATTGATGTGGATTTTAGGACTGGTGGCTACAAGGAGTGAGGGAGAAAGATTAGAAAAAGGACCACTCATGCCTTTTTTCCCCTTTTGCAAGGTCTAACACTAGGAGAACTATAACTACTGTAGTGGTGGCATCATAATTTTTCTTTCTGGGGGAGAGGAGAATGGTGTGGGTTGGGTGTTTATACATGCTGATTTCTGCCACTCCCTCCTCCATCAGATCTCCAAAAACTCCAACAGAGAAGAGTCAGTCAGCCAGCAGCAACACTCTGAGCTAGACTGAGCACAGTATTATATGCACACACACACACACACACACAAACAAAACCCCAGCCTAGTCTGCTCAAAAAAAATACTTCTCACCTCTGTTGTGTGGACAACGCAGCTGTCCAAAAGATATACCATTTTGCATTTCTACAGAAGCATTCAATAAAAACACTTCAAAGTACTTTTCAAACAACAAGATTAAGCTCTGTGTCACAAAACCTTTTCTTAGGGAAACTGAGGCAAGGGAGCCTAGCCACAGATTCTCAGTATTCGCCCTTTCATTCCATGTAAGGGAAATAGAGTTTATTCATTTTACTGCAAGACTGTTTTGCTATCTGTTCTCAGTTATAATTTTTTCTTAAATTCCTGTGGGATTCAGACCTCAGATTTTACCAGTTCTTCCTACATCTTACATTTGCACAGAAGAAGCTCCACTTGCTATTCTAGTCAGCAGAATATTTTCATTGGCTTATGTAAGATTAGGGGATCTTATATGTATTTATGAAGTTTTTCTCCTTCTCTATTTGTCAATGTACACAACTCAGAAGTTTAAATAATAAAGCATATTACATTTAAAGCAAATCCTTATTACTATATTGTGACATGTGTATACAAAACTACTTAGGTTTTTGTAACTTTCTCCCAGGTCTGTTTTCCTCACTTCTGTTAAGAAATGATCTTGTAGCTACTTCTATTGAAGCTTAAGAGATGTGGGCTGGGATTCTGGCCCCATTGTCATCAAACCCCATTGATGTACATGGGAGCTTTCTTAAAATTTAAGAAGGATGTTTTTCAACTTTGTTGCCAAGCTGAAGTGAAGGTGGAAACAAACATTTGACTGCAAGAACAAAAACAAAACAAAAAACCAAAAACACCCCCTGTTCCCCCCCAAAAACAACCCCAAAACCCTGTTGCTTGAAAATTTCTAATTGCTTGTGAAAATTGGTTTTGTGGGACACATAGATGTTTATGTATATTATTCTGCATATGATTAGTGTGGTAAATTTTGTATGCCATTCAAATGTATTAGTGTAATTTGAACAAAAAAAGGGAAGTTTTCGTGTAAGAGGGAATGATGAAAAGATAATTGAGACCAGTAATATCAATATCAGAAGAGAAACTTTGAAATAAAAAGGAAACTTCAGACATTTAACTGCTTGCCCATCGCTAGTTATAGGCACTGTAATCATGAACTGAAAGGTACTTTATTGCATTTATTGTTTTAGGTCAGCTAGTTTTAAGAAAAAAAACCTATAAAAATAATTAGAGTTTCCTGGTCACGAGGCTTATTTCCGATTCCATTGTCTATAACTAGCCAGGAAATCACTTGGCATTAGTCACTGAAAAGGCCATAGGTAATTGTGCCAGCTTTATCACTTCCTGAGCTAATGCTTGTAGGAAGCAGACACGAAAACAATAAAATTTTCAGTTAGGATTCATTTACCATTTAAAAATAGAAAACTAACAAGAGTTTAACACTTTACTGCTACCTCAATCTTGAGATGAAACATAAGAAGGGGCAACTGGCAACCAAAGATACTGACCTGTACTATTTTGTTTAGAGCATTGTATACAATGAACTAGCCCTGAATACCAACTTTGACAGCTTCTCTTTTATTCCTAACTACGTATTCTAATATATTAGTAAAATATTAATCACTAAGCTTTGTGACAAAGGAAACAGACTGTCAGATTACAGCTTCAAATATAATCCAAAGATAATTAAACATCCATACTCATAAATAATATTTTCCCATTGTATGAAAAAAATTGAAAACCTACTTTGATCTTTTCCAAATTTCAATATAGCTGAACTACAGATTCAGACTTTTTTATAATTATTAGCAGCAGCATTTGAAAGTGAATGTGATGAAGATGTATAACTGAATCTCAAATTTAAAATAACCAATAACCTTTTAGAAGCAAAGCTGTTACTTCTTTTGCCCTTTCCAGCTGACAATTTTGGGTTTCTGACTAAAACTGCATTAGAGCAATGAATAAATTTCTAAATGAAGGACACTTATTCAATATGAAATCACTCACTGAAAATTGTTCTTTGTTTTGTCTGCCTTTTGTTGTACACTCAAAATAAACATATACATATGTTTATACTTTGAGAAATTTATGCTACTGATGGGGAATCTAGAAACTTTCTGAAGCAGTTCCTTGACAGATTCAGAAGAAAGAACCAATCTACTTCATGCATCAGGAAGTATGTACTGACAGTTTATAAAGCAGAACTTATATGCAGTGTAAAGTGTATTGTATTTGCTTTATTTTTATAGGTATAAATGAATACAGAGCTAAGTAACACCCGTGTAGTTTTTGAATTAACATTTGAAGTGTGAAGTTAAGCATTTGAAATTCATTAGAAAGTACAAGAATTAGGCCACCTTGATGATTTGTTTTCTTTTTTGTGGTCTAACTTCACTTCAGTGGAAAACTTCCAACCATACAGAAAATGTATTTTTATTTACCATTGCCAACAATTTGCTGTTTTACTTCATCAGTTTTGTTTCTGCAGACTTTTGTTTCTCTACTGTACATTATTTTGCAAGATGATCTTTTATCCCAGAGACATGGACAGGTCTCTGACAGCTGAGTTAAAGTTGTATCAGTTCTAGACATTAACAACAGGAATTTACAACACACTTTTGGGCAGTGAATAACCAGACACATTAGCATGTAAGAATTATAAATTTAAAAAAAGGCACGGAAGGTTTAAAATGCTTGTGCTTGGCATTTAATGTGGCATTGAATGTTCCATGTCAGCTATCTTATTAGCTCTTGTGCAAGGGTCTAATATCCCTCATTGATTAAAGACTGATAAATCCGCCTAATTCTATTATTTTCCAATAGGGGAAAAACTGCCCCAGATAGGCCCTGTCTGCTCTTGTCTGTGCCTTACAGATTAGCATAGGCTTCTCACCAGCTCTAAGGACCTGCAAATACTGTAGATGAATTCACACTTTGAAAACACTGAACTTTCTGAAAACCAGATCTTATGCTTGGTCCTGAATAAAGAAGTTTTCTCTTCCTTCTTGTTCACAAAGATACATAGTATCTTCCTTTGATGCAGATTAACAATTTTAACCTTGATTAGCATAGAGTGGGCAGAAGACACATAATATCTTTGGTTCTGTTGTTGAGGGGGTTTTATTTTAATACTTCTGAAAAGACTTTTCAGTCTGTAATTCCATTCTAGAGGAACTGTGTACTAATGAAAACTGAAGTTTATAAATCAGTTCTAGGCAAAGGGATTAAAGTGAACTAGGAGTTTTTTCATTTAAATCCTGAAAAAGTCATACTTCTACTTGGAGCAAGACAGACTGTTCATGAGATTGACTGTGGCTGTTGCGATGCAAGTCTGCAAATTTTTTGAAGACTTTTGCTTTGATAAACTATCTCTGTTCATACCTGTGACTCAAAAGTTTGGGGATCTACACAAAAATTAGATTAAAACTGCTGCCGTCTTGTTTGAAAAGTACAGCTGAGGGGTTTTTTTTATAGCTCTAATAATTACATTTTAATATGGAGCATATGTACAAGTGATCTATACTAGTGTCTAAAATTCTTTGTGCTCTTGTTTTCAGTTTTACATTTGTGATGGCTATATCAATTAGTTGATGAAAAAGACACTGGTGTTGCTATGGCTTACTTCTGTTAGTACAGTCTTAGGCTCCAGATAGAGGCGATATGAATTTACAAATAGTAAAGATCTGCGTGTGATTTTTGCCAATCCTCCCATGTAATTAATAAAATGGGAGAAAATGCTTCTTGTTTCCTTTTTAAAATTATCTAGAAGCAGAAAACCAGATTAAGGATGATGAAGTCACAGTGTGGTCATGAAGGAGCTGCTGATACTGGAAAAAATCACACAAATGATCATTCTCCTTCTATTTTAAAAAGGTGGTGGGGAGTGAGGGCACAGGGGAGCGAAGGATACAGTGTCTTTCAGTTCTTCCTGGTCACCTTCTTGACCCAAAACTCCTTCTTCTGTTCTCTTATTTCATGTCAAGATCCCTAATTAGCTCTTAAGTATGCTGTGTTGGCTTTCCAAAGCTGGTTGGAAGGATAAGATTAAGAGGCTGGGAAATAAACAGAGACCTTTTCAATTTGGTCTAAGGTGAGAGTCAAATGCAGTAAGTCTATACTGCAAGCTTCTTCAACTCCAGACCAAAGCACATTGTTTATTCAAGTTCAGTATCTCTTTCATCTTTAACTCAAAATGCAACATATACTAGTGTACTTTATACACGATATGCTTTGAGAAGCAAGTCTGATCCCTTGCTTTCAGTGAATAGCAACTTAACGCCATGGTAATTCCACAAAATATTGTGCAGGGCTCCCTCTCTGTAGAGGAAGAGGGTTTTATAGAGTGAGTAAAGGAGGAAGAAAATATGGTTTGTGATAATTATCACCATTCTCAGGATCTTCTTAAATGCATATTTAAGCACTTGTACAGGAACATAAATTTGGAAAATACAGCAGTATAAAATAGTCTTTCAGATGCATTAAAGAAAATTATAAAGGAAGACAATTGTTCCTTGATAAGCTGACAGAAATAATTTGTTTAACACTGGAGAACAAAAGCTGAAAGCAAATGTTGCAGCCATGGGGGTTCTGCTAAAGTAAGGCTGTTGTGTAGGTTAAAAGTAAGTTTCAATATAAGGGAAAGTAATTTTTCATACTTGTGTGAAATTATGTCTCAGTCTTTTTATGTCTCAGTCTTTTTCTCTTCACCTTCTGAGTTGAAGGTGCAGAGAAAAATCTTCTGGGCTCAGAGTACATCTTACTGACCATATTTGTTTAATGTGATTCACTCAGACTAAAACACAGAATATGGCTGAACTGTAAAATGATAAAACACAAAGAAAAGGTATGACTTTATGTCCATTTTGAATTTTTTCCGCAACACTTGAAATTGTTGATATGCTTTAAAAGGGGGGCAAAAAATTATTTTTGTAATATAAATCAAAGCCGATGAAGATATGTTGAAGTGAATGCACTGGTTAGCAAGTTTTCTGAGCATGATCAGCTCATGGACCTGCATGTCTCTTCCTTGTATTAATCTGCTCTTCTGCCTTGGCTCTTGACCTCAGGCACAAGCTCTAAGAAGGAACTTCAGTATGTGATCATCAGGGTCATCACATTACACTACGAACAGTGATAATATCCTTGTGAAATGTAACCACCAGAACCTTGCAACCATGGTCTTGTGCTTCCTTTGATGTGCTAAGACCACCTAACATTTGTACACTTCAACAGCTGAAAGCACTCAGCACCTCAATCCTCTCGCTTCCTCCCAGGTAAGACTTATAAGCTCTCAATTAATTGTTTGCCATTATCTTCCTTTCTGAACAAATAGTGTTCTTGTTTTTTGTGGCTGTCTAACCATCACCAGCCATATTACCAAGCTACTGAAACTGGTGTGTATGTGTACACTTTGCATTGGCCAGAGTTCTGAAAGAATTCATAACTTGTATGGAACTTAATCATCACATTTGTAGATAGACTTTTTCATAAACTCCAAACAAATAAAATGAATAATTAAACCACCTGACAATTCTGGATGTTTTTTTCCTTAATAGTTATCTTGGTGATACATACAATGAATGATAGAATAAACTTCTGTAAACTAGTTTGAAAAATCAGTCACCAAGGCTGCAGTCCTTGGAGAAGAACTCAAATACATTTGTTGTTCCATTAAAATTCATTGCTCTTGGATGAAATAAAAAGCAGGTATACCTTGGGTTCAAACATTTGACACATTCCAACTAATCATGCGTTTCTTCATTTCTCACATGGGTTCATCAAGAACCAAATCCTTCCCTTCTACTCCCCACCTCACTTCTCAGTTTTATCAGAAGCTAATTAGGATGATCACAACAGGAAATGGCATGAATTTCCAAAGTGACCTTTTTTCTTTTTCTTTTATGAGGAGCTTCAGCTTTCTATCAGATCAATTAGTTAATTGGGCATCACTTCCCTAACACATGTCACTTATTAAAAACCAACACAACCACACCTCACCTTAAATAGTCACACTCCTTCATTTTAGATTGAAGGCTGGCAGCCCATTATAGTTGGGGTCTGCTGCTGTTTCTTTGAGCACTCTTATCTGGGGATCAAGCTGCATGTAATGCAATCTTCTTCCACATGAACAAGAATGTTATCAAAATAAACCTTTTCTGCTGTCTCTCTCCTGCCCTGCTTTCCCTGCCATAATGCTAACTGAAATAGTAGACTACTTTAAAAAAAAAAAAAAAGGGGGGGGGGGGGGGGGAAGCTCTCAATTAGGCTGAGCAAGGTTGAAAGAGAATTTTATATTCATATGGTATTTTAACTTCAATGTTGTTATTGAATCCTGCATTCAATTACATTGCAGTTGTACTGTTAATGATCCCCTATATAAATATACAATAGCATACTAGCAGTGAAGTATAAGGTGGTTATCAAGAGGTCACACTGTTTAAAAAAACAGATTTGATGTAGCTGAGGGCCTTTTAGAGCTGTTCTCCCCTCTACTTCTACAGGCTTTTTCAGATACATTTTGACTTAATCCTCTCCTTTAGTATCCTATTTCTTAGTTAGTCAAGACTCCTAGTGTTGAAGTCATCTAAAAGAAAATAAAGGCTGAATAACTAAATATCCCATGGTTTTATGTTGGAGTATTAGTGCAGCTGTGACATATATACTTTATTTAGAGAGACAGTACACATCTTCACATACACTGTTATATATATTTTTTTTTCTTTTTCTGTGTGCATGCTCTTAGGGAGTAGTCCCGCTTAACAGACCTAAGTTGTGAAAATGGCATTTTTCTAAATGTGGACAAGGCAAATACAAGACACTATCATGAAGCACAAGCACTGCACAGGAGAGTGCCATTCCTTTCCATGACAATGGGGTTGCTACCAAATGTCTCCTAGGACTGGAGTTGACCTTTGAGACTGAAAAATAATAGACACCTTAAGAACAGCTGTTCTGATGGGGGCGTGGGGGAACAGCTCCTGTAAAAAGTATCTTAAATCTACAACAAATATTACAAATTAACTCTGTTTATTGTAGTGGTCTGCTTTAAAATTACAAAGTTTTTACATCTTAGAGTAAGAGGCCTATGAGACACAAAATAAGGAGTTCCCAATGCTTAGGCAGTCATTCCCAAGCTCTTTGTTAGTAGTGATGATTGAAAATACATGTCCAGGAATCTCTTCACTCATCACTGAAACAGAGCTGTGTCCAAAATTGAATGTGGCAGCTGTTTAGCACTACATGACAACACTAAACAAATGTTTAGACAAGGAGAATGAAAAATATTATATGAAAAATTATACTTCAGTAGGACTTACAGAAAGCAATGCAGGAAGAACTGTTTCTAAATGTCTAACACGTTTTCCAGACATAGGCTTTGGCTCCTGAAATATACCAGCATTCCAGTGATTATTAATGACAGACTTCAATGTTTTTGTATATTAATGTTAATAAAACTAGATCCTTCTTATCAATATCATACAGAGAAATTTTTCTGAAACAAATATATCCTATGTATAAGGACTGTCTCCAAGGTTTTACAACAGTGATAAATGTTTTCTACTGCGTTCAGTATATCAGGTTCGTTGTTGTGGTCAGTCGCTGTTTTGCCATTAAGTTGAATGGAGGGTAAGCAAATGTTGTTGTAGTGGTCTGTAGCTATATCAGCACTCATATTTGTGGGCATCACAGACTATACCTTTGTAATATCAAAAAGCACAGATTTAAGAAGGAATTGGAACATGATGTTGTTTGCTATCATATTTGTAGTTGTAGCTCCCAAGAAATGAAAAAAGAAAAGTCGGGGGGGGGAGGAAGTAACTGAATTTTATCTTTTTGAGTGCAAAAAGACCTGTACTATGGATCAGGAAAGAGTATTGATGATGTTTTTGAACTGACAAGGTGTTTTGGAAGTAGGCAGTGTTTGTAGGGGAAGGATGTCTGTTGTGGGCTAATGATACTTTTAACTGGATACAGCTAGGTCTAGGTTTCTTCAATAATTCAAGATGTTTACTTAATTGCCAATAAACTATACAGAGTGTTAAGACATCAATACTGTATTGCACAAGAGACTGCAGGAGAATGAAAATGCATTTAAGTAAAGCCTAAACCAGTGCAGGATGAAGGTTTTAATATAATCAAGAAGTGAGAAGCAGAAACCCTAGGGAAGGAATTTGTATGAGCAAACCTCAACATAGCACTGCCCTCTTTATGTTTAGTCATGTATGTCTCTCACTTTTGACAAAGTGAGAAGGTAAGAACAAAGTCAAGACACAGGTGTCAACATTATTTTTTATATAAGTAAGTGGTAACTGAATATTTATGCAGTGGAATCAGACAATAATAAGTCATTTTAATTAAGATTTTAAGCATTCTAATTGTGTGACGATATATGATATGATGTTCAAGCAGCCACAGAAAAGCATTACGGAGGAGTTGGAACAGAAAGCAAAACGATGGTTCTAGTTACCTGTATGACAAGTAATAGTCAGTCTTGGCTAATCTTTTCCTCCAAAGGACACCCCCGGTGTGTGTAAGTGGCTTTAGTTTACTAATGTCCCTGAGAGCGGCTTCTTAAAAATGAAAGAAAGAGCTTCTAAATCACTTTTCAAAAGAGATTAAGGAAGGATCAGATTCTGCAAGCATTAGTTCTGCTGATGAGCACTTAACAGCTGTAAATTCTATTGTCACATTGGCTTTAAATAGGATTTCTTGCATGGGTTATGCCTAGTCTATTATACTGTGCCCTAATGGAAGCTTTTCTAAGTAACAAAGAATGATCTCTTAGGTGTAAGAATAGCTGTTTCCTATAGTAAGACAGAATTGCAGATTGGTTTGAAATCAAGAAAAGCACGGAAGCTTATTTGGTGACCTGACTAGACTTTTTCGCTAAGGCACTTTAGAAAAAGTCTACCTTATTTGAAATAAGGTATGTTTTGCTACAATGCTGAGCTGAATGTTAGCATTGTGGATTTTGAATTTGAACTGCTTCACACCATTTGGATATTTAAGGATGTGCCAGTTTGGCTGAAGTCCAAATCTGTCCTACAAAGACTTTTATTTTGCCATATCAAACTCCAAAGCTGTTTCTTTTTTGCTGTTGCCTAGTTTGGGGCAGAAGCCAAGGAATGTGTGGGCAGGCTAGGCCTCTAGAGTAAGGAGGGACTGGGCACCCTACATGCATAGCTTTCTGACAAACCGAGCCCAGGTGGTACCATCTGCAGCCTACAGTAAAGGCAGCATGGCTTTCAGAGAGGATGAAAAAGTGTCAGGAAGATCATTTTCACAGAGGTGGAAACAATTTTAAGAACAGCTTTAACCACAGGTTCAAAAACTAGTTGTGATCTCAACAGCTGTTCAGTTGAATCAAATTGCCTCAAACTCTAACAAATAGCTTGCAAACAGTAACAACTGAGTAACATTCTCAGTGGGTGCCCACTTCAAATACTTGCTTTTCAGCAACCAAAAGATTATTTTGCGGAGTGCCTATGCTCTAAATACATTTGCATAGCTAACCTATCACCCTGTTGAGGTGCTGGAGGACTACTTTATAGCAGATGTGGACATTTACTTTCCTTTGTGAAAATGGTCAATAACAGCCTTGGTAACGGGCCCTTTAAAAACCAAGTATGGCATAAAACACTATCACCAATGTACAATAAAAACGGAAATACTTGAAGATGCAAACTGCTGCAAATAGCTTCTCTAAGAACTTGAATTACTTGGTGTAACACTTCTAATTTCCTGTAGGCCTGCCTAAATAAAGGAAGAAAAAAATGCTAAAGCTTGGTTATCTTTACAGAAAAACATAATGGGATCTCCTTGCACTTATAAATTAAGACACTTTGTTTTTATATTTCTATAGTCAGAATGCCTTGAGGAAAGAAGTGTGTTGTAGTGGGTTAGTCATTCATTACCCAATAGATAAGAAAACGTTACTACCTCAGGAAAATGCTTTGGTATGAGAAATGTATACAAAACCAACTATGTCTTTTATCTTATTGACCTATCACTTGCTGTCCACTGGGATTGATTTTGAGGCTCATTGGTTTGGTATAAAGGAAAAAGACTGTTTTCCTTGCTTCTAGCTCTAACATTTGTGAATAAGTTTTCCTGAAAGTCTGAGCAATTATTTCAAGATACTTAAGAAATGTATTTAAATGTTTGAATACTTGATCTTGTTTCCAACAATGATATTTTCTGGTCTTCAGCAGTAAACATAATGCAAATATTATAGCACTCAAACAGAAAACTTTCAAAGCTTTTCATAACTAACAAGTGCAGTCTTCTTTTATTGTAACTGGAAACTGAGACAAATTGACAATGCTTTAGCTGTAAGTTTGATTAAACTTGCCTTTCAGTTCTGTGCCTTAACTACAAGACTATTTTTGCCCCAATAGAGCAGTAAAATCCAGTACTGAACATAGAGGGAACACTGCAGGAGAACAGAAATTTTACAAATCACCAAGATAAATGCATAGAATCATATGATGAAAAGAAACATAACGTTCACTGTGTCATTTTTATTGCCCAAAAGCATTGATAGAAAAAAAAAATAACAGAAGTCTTTACTGGGTTTGTGGTGTTCATGCTGAATGGATGAATGCTTTTGGATAACCTTTTTTTCTAGAAGGAATGACATTCTGAGAAAGCTGTCATTAAGCTTATCATTCTTGCATTAAAACTGACTCCTAAATCTGATTGCAGTTTCCCAAATATATCCAAAAAGGGGTGGAAATTAGAGTATTGTATCATGCAAATATATCAATATTATATACTGTACACATATATGCACGCATAGTATATATATTATGTATTAATAAACTCATTCTTTTCTATGAAAAATGCTGCAATCAATGTTTGGGGAGGAAAGTGCAATCAAATTGCAGAATCACAAAGCCTGTTGGAAAATCTTTTGCCTTGTTGGTGATGTTAGTTACATCTTACAAACACACAGTCACTGACTTGTAGCCCCTGTCATGGATTCCTAGTGTTGTCTTGCTGCTCATCCTGTCACATAGGAACGCCTGCCTTTGAACCCTGCTCCTGGGTGGTTGAGCCCCCTCCTGGAACTTATGCTGTTTGGTTTGGGCCTTCAATAGAAGGGAAGGAAGCTGACATATTTTCATATTATGCTTGACTGAAGATTTAAGCTGAAAGTAAGTTGATTTCACTTATGCCTTTTTTTTCCCCAATGAGATGGCAAAACCATCACATCTTCTGTTTCATTTCCTATAGCATTGGTACATGTGTACTGTCATACACAAATTTTAAAAGCATAGCTCTTTATTGGATTCAATTGATTTTTCCATCTCAAAAGACTACACTGAGCTCCGTTTGACCAGTATCTAAGTAAGAGAGTGAGCAAGTGAAGGGATGTATAGAAAGAAAAGCATTGATCAACTAGACAAACACACAGAGAATATTTTTAAGACTATCATAACATAAACAGCCATTCCATCAGTGAATGCATAATTTATGAACATTATCCTGTCAGACCAGGTGCTGTTTCCATCTGGTTTTCTGTCAAATTCTCCTGAAATCGGTTTTCTATTATATTTGATTGTGAAAATAGCAGTACTGAATAAAGTTTACCATAGCAGCAAGGATGTGTTTGTAGACTTACCACTAGACAAGTACAAGATTCGGTTGTACCTATGCCTGAGTGGTTTCTCTGTCCTTTTTTTTTTTTTTGAACCTCCTTCTCAATCATTTTTGTTGTTGTTGCTTTAAGCCTTGTAAATGTTGTTTTAGCAAATTAAGGCATTTCACCAAATGATTTTCACAAGCTTAACATGTTTTAATGCAGTCTTCAACCTTTTTTGTCATCTAACAGTTCAGTAAACAGTCCCCTGAGTTTCTAAAGTCTGATTTCCAAGCCTTTTACTCAAAAAGAACAGACCTGAGTATCTACTTTGTTCTAGGGATTGCTACAAATCAAGGCAGTCCCATTCAGCTGGGTTATCTCAGGAAATTTGGATTTCAAAAATCAGTAAAATAGGCCACATTGCAAACATGGAAGATAGTCTGCCCTCTACACTTCCAGAAGGTAGTTTCAGAAATGACAGATATGATAACACATCCTCTGTACTGAGGCACCAATGAGCTCGATTCATACCAGCCACCTCTGGGATGAAAATCTGGTCCAAGATCTGTGCTCTGTTCAGTTCTTAGTGTTTCAGAGTAGAGTTGGTAAGTTATGTGGTATGGATTGGTCCTGTGAGAACTGGGACAGTGAAAGAGAACTGTATTGTCAGCTGCTGCAGAAGCATCAGAAGATCTGCTTATGGCATAGGGAGTTGGATATAGGTGTACTATATTTTAGTCAGAGAATCCCCTTGAAGATCACAAAAGCTGTGAGCTCATATGGGGCAATATTCAGGTTAGAGTTTTCCTGGCCTAGAATATAAGGGTCTATATCTCTTGGTTTTATACCTTTCTGCTGGAGCCATTGGTTTTTATCCTCTGACATGAGATGGACCTGTCTCCATCTTTTTCTTAAGTGAGCATGCTAAAAAGATCAAAATAACTTTGAATATCTAAACTAGGTTTTATTGGGATACAAAGAAGATGAACAACTTTTTAAAGAGGATATGCAATAATATTGTGTCCAGTAGATATTTAAAAAAAAAAACACCAACAAACAATGATGCCATGTGCCCTTTTCTACAGGGGTGTACTACGTTTAGTACACATCACCGGGTTTCTTTATTGTTATATGATCTACTGTTGTGGGTTGACTCCAGCCAACATCTGAACACTCAGAATCTCTTGCTTACTCCCCTCTCCTGCGGGACAAGCAGAAAATAGAAGGAAGACGGGAAGACTTGTGGATTGAGATAAAGACAATTTAACAGGTGAAGCAAAAGCTGTGCCTGCAAGCAAAGAAAAGAAGGAATTTATTCACTATTTCCAATTGGCAGGCAGATGTTTAGCTACTTCCTGGAAAGTGCTTGTGTTAACAGTGGCTTGGAAAGATAAACACCATGATCACAAAGGCAATTGCTGCAAGGCAATGCCGAAAAAAGAGAAACCAGAAATCCTCCCAGCCAGGGGTCACTCTGGAGATCTGATTTCCAACATAAACATGTCTTATCCAATGCAAAAACTGGTTAACTTTAGCAAAATCAAGGACTACACCTTATCGTTGTTCCTTCTTACTTCTGGCTTCTTGAGTAAGTGGATGGCTGGTTTGAGAGTTAACTAGCAATGATAACCTGTAGCTAGTCAGTTCTTTATTCAGCCTTGTGAAGGACCTGTAACTTTTGTCTGGTCTGATGTAAGAAATGTTCAGCTTGAAAGGAGAAAGCAGTGTTGCATTGTTTACCGCCTTTGGCTCCAAGCAGAGGAAGTCTCTGCCACAAAAGGTGCATTGCTAGATGAGATTCCAAAGTACAGGAGAGACCTTTATTTTTCCTAAAAAATGCGTTTTGCCTTATATTATCTTTGCTAAAAGTTGATTCATTGCACTCCATTGAACAAGGATTTTACACACTTTAGAAGTACTTTATATGGAACTATAATTATCATTTATGATTAATTCTACCTACACTGGAAACGTGCATGAGCTTCTACCAAAAGTTATGTTTTTACTAACTATAGCACATCTACTTATACTATAATTTGACAAGTGTTAAGACTGAGGATGTAAAAAAGGTATAGGAAGAAGAAATGTAGACTAAGAGCTCTCTGCTATTAGAAGGGTGGCTGAAGAGACTGCATGGGAGTAATAAGAACAATTTCTCTTCAGAGAGATGATCCTGATGAGCACTAAATACTTGCAAATACAGTTATTTGTAAATCTGGGTCTTGGCGAGAGCTAATTTCTGTTATCCTACTAAAAGCAGTAACACAGATGTATTCAATATACAGCTGGTTCTCCTAACATACATGGGGAAAGGAAGAGGAAATTTTGAAAGATTATACATGTAATTTATCTCCATATTGCTTTTTCTACGCAAGAGATGTAAAATAGGGGAAATGTGCAGTTTCTTAATTTGCAATGGGTACAAGAGTGTCTGGAAAAAAGTAAACTATTCTGGCTGTGACACTTACTAAGATATTGTAATTTGCAGAGTTTGACCTCTGGGGACTCCAGACCTGAGAGAGAGCATGAATTGTAATTGATGCTGTTCTGCCATTCCACTGCACTGACTGCTGTGGTGTTTTAAGTGGGGAAGCATAGCTATGCTATTACTGACTTTTGTTTTGCCAATACAACCTCTTGACCACATTAAAAAAACTCATTCTAGCATTTGTTAACAAATCCCCTTCAAAATATTACTGAAACCCTTATAGAGTACACTTAAGCTGTCTTAAAATTTCTCTATCACTTCTAAAAGTTGCAGCCTATCCTCTTATTTTAGTTTCATTTTGCTTTCAGGAAGGATACTGCTTCTGTGAATGCTCTGAACAACAGGGTATGCAATTACTCAAAGCTGGATGTATCTAGTAAATTCATGACAAACTATTCTTTGGCCTGCTTCTAAATAGTGGAAAAGCACTCCTACTGTGGAAGACAATTTAGCTGTAAGGCCAGCTTGCATATGTAAAAATAGCAGTAAGGAAATTCTCACACACTATAAATATTCATTTATTGAAATATCTTTAAATAAATTTGCAGTAGATGCACTATGATTAATTATTCTATATCACAGTGGACTACTTAAATTTTTATAAGGTCATTATCAGTTTAATCAGTTTGCATTGCTAAAGACCTCAAAAATCTTACTTTTTAGAATAATTTTTGAAAATAAAAATGAGACCATATGAGCTATTCTAAATTCAAACAAGTCTATATGGATGCAATAATTTTATTTTTTTTTTCTCTCACTACAAATTACAAATATATCCCATGCTACTGCAATACTTTAATAACAATGTTATTTTCCCTAGATAAGAAAAAAATCAAAGATTTATGCTAACGACAGCAGTTATGTATGAAATAAGCATATGCCAACAGTAAGTAGTCTTTGGTTTCACTGGGATACATGCAAGGAAAGCAGTGGGTTTGGTATGACCTTAATGATGTACTACTCATTGGAAGTTTGACTACATTTTTCAAAGCTGTTCAGCATATGTGTTTATATTGCTAGTCGTCTTGAGAAAATTCTGTCCAGGGCAAATAATGGTTAACAATAATTCACTAGGCAGAATATACTCACTAGGTCTGATACATGATTGACTCTACTGAGTATTTAAGCACTGTGGTTTCTAATTGGGCCAATGCATGAGGGACCTTCAGAACAGTTGTAACTTCACTTGAGTGCCTAGACAGATAAGGCTGTAACCTTGTCATCACACTAGGACGTGCAAGTCGGATCTTCTCCATCAGTATAATTCTTCCAACCATTGCCAGCTCCAAGTGACTTGGTAAGTATGGAGCAAATCACAGGACAGATAAATTAGTCCCTGGCCTGGTTTACTTTTTTTTTTTTCCAGTTTGCATTTTTCTGGAAACCTGAATTCTCTCTCCCACCATACAGATATAATTACATGGCCAAAATACACATAACCACTCTAACATACGAGGAGTTCATTGTAGTAATTTAATAGAAGAAGCTATGCTTCTTAGATCAAATATTCACCTATCCATACAACTGGAGATGTAACAAAGAGGGACCAATACAGTTGTAGAAAAGTTCCATGTGTTAGAGATGGTAGGATTTGTTCTGGTCTCAAAAGTTGGGCAATACTGCCTACAGTTCATGCATAGGGAGAAACTAAAATATACATTTGCCAGTAGCCTACAATCACAGAGATGCACTTCTTAGGCTAGTTAATACGACAGTTGTAGGAAGCAGATATTTCAAGTGAACAATGGCAGGACATGACTTTTACTATCAAAAGAATTATTTACTGTCGTAAGTACCTTGCTTTTCTGAGCAGAACATACAAACTTTGTTAAAGAACGTAACAGTCAGTTTCCAAAGGTTGCTGCCCCATAGGTCATATAGGAAAAGTGTGTCATTCAGCTTCAAAACATGTGTATCACTATTGAAAATTAACCTTAAATTCACTCTTTAACAAGTTGTATTTTATTAATTTTTTTACCTTGCATAAAAATATAAAAAATCTTTCACAACTCAACAGTTGTTTATTTCTCTCCTCATCTCCTCATTTTAGTTTTTAGCCATAGTTAAAATGGCTACAGTGTTAACATATTTCTATCCAGTTTTTTAAAGCAAAATACAAGCCACAAAATTTTTGTGAAAGGAAAATAAACTGTGTCTTGAGAAGCTACAATTGGTTTAATTTTCTGAAGAATAAAATCTCAAGGTAGAGCATGAAAATAATGACTACATTGTGTTGCTGCTGCTTAGTGCTCATTAGTCTTCAATGTCTTTTAAACTGTAAGTATTTTTAAATGGAGCGCTTAAGAGAAGGACAAATCTTTGAGTATCTAAACTGCTTTCAGGGGGAAGGGGCAATTTTGTGTTGTTTGTTTCATTTTCTTCATAGGAAGGACTTATCCATTCATTTTATCTGTCTTCACTACTTAAATGATTTATTTTTTTTCCTTATTCTTTTAGGTGACAACATTACTGTCTTAAAGGTATTTATCATCTTTTCCAATCTATAAGACTAAAGTTTACATCTATGTTTTATAGATGCAGAACCAAAGCAGAGATACTAATTGGCTTTCCAAGCTCACAGACTTTGGGCGGAATTGCTCAAGTTCACAACTAATGCTGTATTCACCAGAGGTATTCTGAGCTTTGTCAAAACATTTAACCTAGGAAAGCTGTCCAGCTATGAGCTGGACAGTAGGTGAAAGGAAAAAGAAAAGCACATCCGAGCTGGAGAATATGAGACTGATAAATTCTGTATTACCAAAATTTGAAACATTTAAGTCAATATTCTTACATTAGCCTTCAACTACACCATGAGTTTGAAATCAATAGGATGGGGAATGTATGTTGTGGTTCCCGTTGGACTAAACTACATTTATAAGCCTCTTGAAACTAGCTGCTAAAATCTGTGTAAAGACCTAGACTGTGTGGAATAATTTGGAAGCCTGCAGTTATCCAACCTTGAAAGTATAAAGGAACAGAAAAAGAAGATAAAAGGCTATGATCTATTGATCAGAGTGGCATGACAATGGTTTCAGTTTTTACAACATAGATTTTATGGAAGAAATATGAAAATTTAAAAGAATGTGATGCTTCTGGGGTACAGTTCAATTTTATTAAAAAAAAGAAATGATCTTATAAAAAGCTATTGTTTTTCCTCTGAAAAGAAGGAAAAACTCAGTTTAGCTACATAAGGATGTAAAACCCACAATCATGTAAGAAAGGGGCTTAAAGAAAACACAACCACAGTAAATAGCCACTACTTTCATACTGCTCACGCACCAGAGCTCTGACAAGGCTAACAACAGCAGAAGTTTTAAACCTTCAAAGACACTTCCTCCTTAAATATGCTTACAATGCTGTCTCTCAGGACCAAGCAACTAATCAGGGCAGCAGATAGTTGTTAATTCCATGACTTCCCTTAAAATTGTAGAACGTAGTTTTATTTTGGATGAGGAAAAGTCTCAGCTGGAACGGAGAATAATTAAATCACACTTCTATACCTGGAGTTAGGTCATGACCTGACCACTAGGCTGAAGGAATGACAAAAAGATCACAGGCGATCCCAAAGATGCAAATCATCCATGAGCCACAAGAGTGAAAAGCTTGAAAACAGACTTTTTCTGCTACCCGTTCTACTGCCTACCCTGTTCCCAGCCTTTGTGCAATACTAAATAAAGAGGTCTGTCTGAACTGGTTACTTCTTTAAACAAGAAATTTGTAAACCCTTTGCACAAACCTGCATATTTCATTTTTCCTTCCTTTACAGTCCATACCTTAATTATGTAAAGAAGCATGCAAGATTGAAAAAATATAGCTTGGAATTATTCATGAATGCAAAATATAGCTGGAGAAGAAAATTCCTTGAGCAATTTTTGTGTTTTTCTTATAGACACCTCATCTTCCTTTCTCACACACAAGATTATTTTTACTACAGACCCAATAAGACAAGGATAAACTGGAGTCTACTATGGTTCTTTCATCATCAACAAAATAATCATTTGAATTCTAACTGCAAGTACTTTATTGTTCATGACCAATCAGAAAGAATACTGACAATTTTCAAAACTTCAATTAAATTTCAAGGCTCACAATGTGAAGGGGATGGGGGTGTGTTTGTGTGGAACCCCCTTGTTTTGTCCCTAAAAACCATAAGCAAATTTGATAGCAAAGAAAGAAACAGAAAGACAGAAAGAACCCCCACAGGGCCACTTTATGAGGCATTTTTCCTGATTCTTCTGTGCTGTCAGTCTCTGGATTAGAGAGAGAAATAACCTTACTGCCCTCTACCAGAAATACATAGCAGACCAAAGCTGAATTAAAAGTTAATTTTTAATGGCAACTTCAATAAATGTAATTGCAAGCTGTATAGTCTTAGTAGGTGTGAATTCTTGTCAGATATTCCTCATGATTTGCAACACACATCACATGTAGATTCAAATATATGCATGTATAAACATTTCTTTGTCTTTGAAGGGAGGAATGTCCAACCCATTTTCTCTCTGGGATTTCCATTGACTGATGTGATACCTTTAGCAGGGGCGAAACTGGTCAGCCTGAAAGATCCCTGCTGAACACAGTCAACAGGCTGAACATGACCTTGGCAGCTGTTTCTGCTTTCAAGGTCACTACAAACCTTATAAACTGTTTTCCTTTCCATCCCTCATAGGATTAAACAGCAATATGGTCAAAAATAACTAACTTAAATATAAGTCTCAAGAGAAAGTCAAAAAACAATAAATACATCCAATGGGGAGATATAAGGTGCAGAAAAAGGTCCATTCAGGGTCATATCCAAGGTCTACATCTCCTAGTCTGCTGCAGTTGCTACACCTCTTGCTGAAGGCAGAGTGTTACATTGCACATTCAGACTCTCTACAACACCACACCCTGCCTTTCTTTTTGGCAGAAAATGCTTCTTATAGGATTAAATGAATCAGATAGGAAGAAGCCATTATGTCTTTAATGCTCTGAACTACAGTTGTTCAGCCTGCAGCCTAGACACTAGGAATTAAGACTGTGAGAAAGAAAGGATTTATTCCTTTCTTCCATTGTAATTTTAGAAACCCTGAGCACAATGGGAACATGAATAGCTATAAAGAAATGTGGGTTTTTTTGCCAGTCACTCAGGGCACACTAGAGGTTGAGAGCAAAAAGTAGGAACTGTGACTCAAGTATATATATATTTGTCGCTACCTAGGTTAAGCAAATTGGGAATTATTTTGTTATGTAGCAGTGCTTGCCAAGGAATCTCTGAGACGAGGTGAAGCAAAATGTGCCATAGTTTCACTTTCCCCATAGCCATTTAGTCTCCTATACTTGGGGAAAAAGAGTCACAGCATGCGAGTAGGCTGAAACGCAGGACTACCACACAGAAGGGACTCCTGCTTACTTTCACTATGTGTACAGTTCAAGTAGAGTCAAGCTGCTGAGGGAACCTTTTCCAAGGACCTACTTTTACCCTTGGATTTCAAAACAACATATGTGTTCATGGACACGATGACTGTTCAGTGTACAGCATGATTTAAATATATCCAAGCATTTCTCTACCAACCCTTCCCTCATATTTTCAGCTGATAGGACACAGAGCATGTTCCAAGGTGCATGGGCATTTGGATATTGTTTGGGTGTTTTCTCTTCTCTCCTGGCCCAGTCTCCTTATGGAGAAATAAACAGAAGTGTCAAAAACTTTACAAAAGACCTGTTCTCTTCAAATCACCAGATTACATTTGAAGGCTCAAATTTTCCTTCTTCCTAACAGGATGGAAGTGTTGACTTTACAGTTGCTTTGAACTGCCAGAATGGCCCTAAGCAGTCACAGAAAGGCTAAGAATCTGGACCAGAAGGTTTGGAATGGCTTCAGAAAATCATACCAAATTTCCTATGCTACACCAGCTCATGTTGCCAAAGGAATAACATCCACGGCTTTGGTGCTGTGCAGCTGTGTGACTATTCAAAAGTATATTTGAAAACTGCAAAATCAGCAGGCTTCATTTGCATGCAGTTCTGGATTCTCAAATAGGTCTAATTTAGCAAATACCCCACAGGAATAGGAAACACTATGAACATATTGAGATAATTGAGAAAATTCAGGGAAAAAATGCAGGGAGTTATTATGTACACGAATCATTATTTCTCTCACTTATTCCAATTTGTTTCGCCTGCTTTTGTTTAACTGTTCCTTTTTTCTTCTTATATTTTTTCCTCTGCTCTATTAACCTATGAAACAATGGCTTATGAGATACAATTAAAAAAGAACTTGTCAAATTTATTTTAATACAAGAATTATGTATTGCTATTGTATTTTGGTTGCATTTGCAATTACATATTAGGGTAAAGCCTATAGGGATTATGAATCTTACTATTTTAAAATGATTGTCATCTGCTGTTAGGAAGAATTTTTTCCCTCTATAGAGGATACTATATAGCACATTGAGGTGTACAAAAAAGATTTCATGCCTCTGAAACATTGGGTTAGGTATTTATTTATTCATTTATTCATCAATTCATTCTATTTCAGTAATACTTCAGGAGCTCAATCAGGGTAACTATTGTGCTAGGCACTAAACAAATGAAATCCAAAAAGTCCTTGATCCAGAATATTTACAATGAATGATGCAACTGTAGAATTAAATATTCTCTTTCTATTCAGTGTCTAAACAGACAATTAACCTTTCCCCAGCATGGTAATTCTCGAGACTTGCCTCAGGTTAGTGAAGTAAGAGTAAAGAAAAAGATGAAGTGCAATAATAAGATCAGCTTGTAAATTGATGGAATTCTTTTCACAGTTTCTTCTAAACTGTCCGCAGTAACAGTGAAAGAAATCTGGTCCCTACAAAGTCACCCAGTACTTGACTCTATGCTCTACTCAGCATTTCATATTAAGCAATGTAGTGAGAGTTCAAAAACATCAGTACTGGCACCTGATAGCTGTGCAGACTGTCCATTAAGTGGTCATGCAATATTGTCAGTCACACATACTCAAGCAACACGCACTCCTGTGTAGAAAAGAGGGCTGTTCTACATACTTGCATATAAAAATACTCTTTAGATGCTCTTTGCATCCTACTTATATTCAGAACTGATCTGATTAGCTATGTCTTCTCACTCTTTGCGTACAGCCTATTTCCCCCTTCTATTAGTTGGCATTGTGGCCCAAAACAACTCTGCATCTTCCCTGAAGGACAGCCTAAGGATTCACGTCACAAGGAAGTCCACATAACTAACTTCTTCCAGCCTCTATTTGCATATCATGCTTGGAGAGGTTGATGTGGAGACAGAAGGAGGCACTATTGTATGTGAAAGAAATTTCCTAAATTTCCTAAGCCCTTAGGAAACCTTGGAATAATTATAGCAGTCCCATTATTGCAGTAATTTGCATTTTGGACTAGAAACCCACCAAGAAATCTGCTCCTGGACTGAATAAAAAAATGACTTCCTTATTTTTGCATAGCTATACCACAACATAGCTCAACATGCCCTTGTGTCTTTTGTCTTCATGTTTCCCCTGTCTTTGCATACTATTTTTCTTTAGATAATACTGTCCTTCATCAGCCCTTCATTTCATGTCTTTCCAAGACATTTTCTTTTTTAAACTAAAACCTGGTTTTCTACATTTTAATAGATGACTCTAAAGCATGCAAAAAAGTGCAATAGGTTAACAACATGGAGATAATCAGTTAAGGGCTGGAGGGGGAGAAGAGATAGGAAGAAAAATGTGTTTCTCCTGGTCAGCAGAAAATCTTTTGGTTTCTTAAGGTCTTTTCTTTTAAAGCCTTACTCTCCAATATTTGTATACAATACAGAAAGCAGAAAAAAAGTAGATAAAAGACACTCATTCATGTATAAAATGCAAACAAAGAAAAAATCATTGCTGAGTACAAGGGGATTTTTTGTTGTTGTTTTGCTTTGGTTCGTGGGTTTTGTTTTTTTTTTTTTCCTGGCTGAAAGCTGTTGCCTGGGTCCATTTCCAAAGAACTAAACATATAATTATATAACATGTAATTACTCAGCTTTCCAATTATATACAGCAGGGTCAGAAATTCCCTGCATTTGCATGAAAGGACTAATGAAATGGGTCTTAACACCTGGTCCTTGCTTGAGGAAAATAAATTTATTGAATGAAATCCAAGGGTAAAAAAAATAGCATTAGTGTTTTGTATTCTCATTTTTGCCAACAATTTTGCTTTCTTAATAAAAATGAGAACAATGCGGTAGAATTAGGCTGGAAGTCTCAGAAGTCCTGGGTCCCTTGATCCTCCTGAGGACAGGTAAGATATTCAAGGCAGCAAAGAATTAGAATTACTTTCCTAATTCTCCCAAGCCACCAATAGAGCTACAGCCTAGCATATCCCATTATGGAAGCCCATTACAGGGTATGCCCAAACCAGAAAAAATAGACGGCCTGTTCCCTAAAGAAGGCTATATTCTAAAAAAGCGTATTTGCCTTAGTAGCATTTACAATTTTTTCACCAAATACTCAGTAAGAGTCCATCAGGAATTCTGGAACAAAAGCCAGATCTTTTAGATTCCTTTATCAAAAGGTCCTAGTGTAAATTTCAAGTCCAGTGGCATTAATAGAATTCTTAAGTAGTCTCAGTGTGGTCATGTTTTCACCCAAGATCTTTCCAAACTCTAGTCAACCAGGTTCCATGAATTTTATGAGGTTAAAAAAAACCTAAAGTATCCATTCATTGCTTAGAAAACACTGTGACATTTTCCTATGGAGCAGCCAGTCACCATTCTATTCATGTGGAATGCCATCCACAGCTATTTCATTAATTGCCAACTTGCATCAGAAAAAAATACATCACCTAAAGGAAAAAAATGGTTTGCCCTTTTGATCAGTAATACGAGTCAGCAAAGTGTTGAAACAGTGAACATTTGTCATATATTCCCAAAATTCAAAGCCATGTTGGAGACAGGGCAAAAAGCTGGTTCCAGATTTTCTGAAGATTTTAGCCATACTTATGCTGAATCCTTCAGAGTGTAAAGTTAAAGTCTGGCAGCTATAGTGAAATCTGCAACGGTTAGCAAGTCCTTAAGGTCACTATATGTTCAGGGTAGAAAGACAGATGCTCAAAATGAAACTCAGAACACTAAGAAAGGAAACATCTAAGCCAGCCAAAAAATTTAGTAGACATAAGTCTAGCTGATATTTACCCTTTCTTTGAAATTTGGTTGCCTACCTGCACCCTTGAGTTGGGTGATTCCATGTGAAACTAGAGTTTTCAGCAAGATTCCAGGCTTTCTCTTTCATGCTTTACTCTTTAAAAAAAAAAGATGAAGCAAGGATTTTTGTAAACTGCCCTGCTACGTTACATGAATTCTACCAAATGGATAGTTTATTTGCCCAATTTTTTCATTCAGTCTGGGTCGTTGCCATCACCAGCTCAGAAACAATCATCATAATACAAACAAATCTGGGAAATACAATTCTTCTCATGGGATAAAAATTAAATAAAAGTAAGCTTCAAATATGGCATGTGTAGGCAAATATTAGCTACAGTAAGAGACTACTGAGATGGCTAATGGAACTACACTGATTTGTACCAGCTGAGATCTAGTTCAGTACATGCAGTCTAGTGATACCTTGCGTCACTGCCCATGGGGGTTATTCCTTTGACCCTTAGCACTGTTGAAGTGTATGAACTCTTATTATGAGCAACATCTGTTCCTGAAAGTGTGTCACTTAGCCCTAAACCCCTGAGCCCAGTAACTGAGCCCCACAGGTCATTGAGCAATTAAATCTCAGGGCCCTTGTTTATTAAAGACTCTTTCCAATAGTCTTTTGACATCTTCATCAGTCTCGCCTACTGTAGGTTTCTTCTATTGAGATCTTCTCTACCTTTTCAAAATTAGTTCAGTTCCAGTCTTCCTTCCCTTTAACTTTCCAGTCTGTTTTATGTACTTTCAGCAATTACTATATAGTCTTTTTTTCCCATCACTCCCCATTTCATATCATTAGCACTTAGAACTATTAAACCATGTTTTTCCCCAAAAATGTCTGTTTTCCATGAGACAAAGAGACCGTCTCAAGTTTAACTCATTAATATCAATAATATGTCTTCAATTTTCATTTCCATCGTATCGTTCACCTTACTTGAAGTATGGTACTACTTGAAGTATGATTCTGGCTGGAATATGGACATGTTTCAACCTAGTTCATCTGCACCTGGTTGAATATGTGTTTGGATGTTTTCTCCAATTGTCTAACTTATGAAAGGCAGTAACACAGGTAGCTCCTCCCCCCAGTATGCTGCTTTGAGCCCCTTCTTCCTCTCAGTCACACAAACCCATCTTTTTTTTTTTGGTTAATGTATTTCGTATACTTAAAATGTAGCAATATTCCAGGCTGATATCTGTTTCTTCCTTCTGCAATCATAGTTATATTAGGATTCTTCTAGTTTAGATTAACCTAGCTTTTTCTCTACTGCAAAGTTGGATATTCAGTCCATATCAAAGTCCACAGGATTTAAAATCAGTCTTAGATTTTCTATTCTCATCCCTTTTAAAGTTAAATAAACCTTTTCTTATATTGAGCAGAATGCTAGAGCTACTTAGAAACTCCCCATCCGATTCACTCCTCCCACAGTACTCTTCTTGTGCTTTCCCTTACGCATTTTCCATCTTTAACAAAGGTGTTTATCACACCACTACTCACTCTAAACTCTAAGCAGGTTGCCTCAGCTTTTGAAAATAAACTTACAAACGTTTTCTAATTGCCACATGCCTGACTGTTTCTTCAGAGTGATCCAAAGCCTTTTTATAAGACACATCAAGTAACCACTGATACTTTGATCATACCTTGAAAAGGTAACAAAAAAGAGATTAAGGATTGAAAAAGATGAATTTTCAGTCCTTTCCATATAATAATGGAATATAATATACAAACTGAAGGAGAATTTGTAAACTGGGTAGGGTGTTAAAAACAGGTGAGAGTATACAAAATACTCACCACCCAAACCAAAGGAGGAAATACGGAATCATTTAACACTGTTACAGCAACTTCCTCAAGCCAATGTTTTCCTAGTAATAGTCATGTAGAGTCTTGATGCTTTCCTAGCCCAGAAAAGAAATAACCTTAGATGTAATAAGATTTTGGAAAGTTATAAGCTGTTCATGTGTTGGATGCTATTGTAGTCAGAACTGGGCATGTCTGGAAATAACCATGTTTATCTCAGCCTTTTGGAAAAATCTGCTAAGCTCACTTCACTGATTTCTCAGAGCTGGTATACACCTAAATAGGTCTGTCAGAAAAAAAACAGCCTTTCCAAACTCTTCAGGATGTCTGTGGGACTTTTAAGCCATTTATTCAAAATTTATCTTAAAAACGTAGTCACACTATTTTTTTTTCTAGCTCATGTCCCCATTAAAATTTTGAGGGAAGCTATATAAAAGAGAAAGAAAAATGGTTTAAAAAAAACCCAAAATCTTCCCAACTACATTTATATAACAGCACAAAGTTCAATATATTTTATATAGCAGAGACCTGTGAAATTGAGAAACAATTATTTTCACTTGAAAATAAATAAAAAAAAGAAAAATCTGCCAAAGAACACATGATGGACCCAATGTCTTCTAACATATTTAAAAATTCTCACATCTCAATGCATAACAAATCTTGCAAAGATCTCTACTGCTGTGAAGTGGCTGCTTTTATGTAAGGATGTATGGAGACCAGTATCACCTTCAATTTTATCTTGCTCTGAACTACAGAGAACAAACTGAAGAGACGTACCCTTAAGTTTATAGGGACTTAGATTTCTGTGGAATGTAGCACTAGAAAAGTAATATAATTTTTAACCAAAAGATCTAATTTCTTCAATGCAAAGAATCAGCTTTACGATGCTTCAGTGGGGATGCACTTATCTCTATGACTTCAATAGTAACTTCTGAATCCAGAGGTAGATGTATCTGCCTTTTCTTTTTCTCTGTATTTTTTTTTTGCATGAAGCTAAATTGAGAATAGTGGCTCAGGTCCCTGTAGATCAAATTAAAAAGAAAATATAGTATCTGAACTTTTTTTAAGAACATTCATATCTCTGACGATTTAATGGAGACTCATCCTCCTCTCTCCTCTTCAGCAAACAATGGTGTGATAATCACCTAATAGCTGTCTTCAGTCACAGAGTTGTAATTACAGAAATAACCTAATAATACCCAGTAGCTTGCTATTTTTTATCATCAGCATAAGGTATCTTTCCATATGACTACAGAATAGCTCTAGGTAGTAGTCTTTAAGTTTCAAAACTAGATTGTGGAAGGAAACTAACATAAAGAAAAAGTATGATTACCTTTTACTTCTGGGTAATAAAGAAACATTTAGAAGAGTGGGAAAAGTTTTCCTTCTCTATTTTACTTGAAAAAAGATGTTTTATGACCAACTATTACATTTTAAGGACAAGGCAGACAGGAGGGAGGAAAATCAGTTTCCATTTGGAAGATATTTAAATAGCTTTGTCATACTCTGTCCAAAGCTGCCATTTCAAAACATATCTGAACTGACTTATAATTTCATTTTCTTGCCATCTAATACTAATCTACTTCCAAACTCAGTATGAAACTGATTATAACTCTAACAGGGCTCCATCATCCAAAGACACTGGCTAGCATTTAGAAATTCCTAGTCAGTGAGGGTATCTGGCCTTGTACTATCCAGATGCTTCAACCAGAGATTCGATTCTAGTCACTGTTTTCAAAAAGATTCCAGTATAACTTTAGCCTTTTAGCACTGGCTCTTTAAATCATATCATAATCCAGGCTGGTTAGGAGCTACGTTTAAGAACTCTGTTCAGACACTGCTCTCCTGCAAGCACAGGTCAAAGGTTCTACTTGGCATCAAACATTCCCAGCTAGTGTTGTTTAAGAAGGAGAGAAATGGAATATTCACAGTCCCTCTCCTCCTTGTAAAATAATTCTGAAGTTGTTACACATTTAGTGGGAACATCTGGATCCATGGATAAAAGAACACAGCTGTCTTATATGATTTATGATTCCATTTTCCTGTCTTTACCTGGGGCCAACTTCAGTCTTTTTTTACTCTCACCCCCCACCTTTAACTCACATAACTTTGTCATTTTTAAAGTATTTTAAGATGGTTCTCACTTTCTGACTGTCCCAATAAATCCACCTTGAATTCCTTATGCTTGTTACTGCAGTATCTGTTCAACTAACGGATATATTAGTCTTTGAATAGACACATTCCAAGCAGAGCTACTTTTTAATAAAATAAAAAAAGAATAATGCTTGAAATTGAATACAAATTTCACTTTTTAATTTTATGATTTTGCACTTTAATATATTTCATGTTTCTGTTATTTCAGCCAAGTAATGCCAAAAAGAAAAATCAATGCTATTTTTATCCTATCAAAAACTATGTTTCCTATAGATTCATAATTACGGTTGGACATGATGATCTTAAAGGTCTTTTCCAACCTAAATGATTCTATGAAATGATTCTATAATAATATTTAGGTAAATAATATGAAAAGTTTTTTCTGTTATGATTTTTCCTTTTTTCTTTATAAAAGCATAAACTAATTACATTCAGATTGGAAATTATTTACCATGGGTTCTTCAGCATGTTACTAGCAGATGTGAGAAAAGCAATTCAGAGTGCAATTTTCTGACATTTTTTGTCTGAGCTCAGGTACATTAAAATTTGTCTATTTTAATACTATTTTAATTCTGCCTGTGCAGTTTTAACAATACAACGTCCCTGTTGTGGTGAAACACAGGCTGGAATACAGCTTCTTTGTATGAGGACATTACAAAGCACTTCAAAATCAATAGACTGCTGTTTACATTAGAAGTTACATCAGTGTAACTATATAGTACCTGTATGTAATACCGGGACAAAAAAGATTGTCTGATCTTAAGATCAGACATTGATAATAGGGTAAAGATGGCTTAGATAGCTCTAAGTCTTTGAGCCCTGGCCTTAAATCTAGGCTGTTCTTGTAAGGTATTATAACAGCCTCCTCTGAGCTGTTCAGCATCAAGAGACTTGCACGGAATCGCTCCCTGTGAGAACAACAGTGCTTTTAAATTCACCAAGACATTTCCATTATTTGCAACATGCATAAGGAGGAATGTGTTATGCCCAGAATTAATTTGTGCTCACGTTATTTTGTAGGAATAGAATAAATTATTTAAGTAAATTAGACTAATCTTGATCTGTAACTCGGGAAAAAATTGAATCCAGAAGTGTTTACTCCAAAATCCGGAAAACCATGGTTAACTTTTAAAGGAACGTAGTTATGAATATATCTATAGGTATTTCTTGGTTTTTACTATGAGTATTTATTTGTAAATCATTATGCCAGTACATCAAAATACCACAGATCCTGTGCATTCATGATTTACGGAAAAAAAAATCCAATCAAACAGAAATTGCAAAAATTCTAAAAATACTCCAGTAAATGTTATTTTGATGATACAAAATCTTGTGCTAAACTTTTTGAAAGACTGGTTCAAATTTCATTAATTTCATTTAATAGTGACCTATTAACATTAAGTGACCAATTCTCAATCATGCCAGTAAAAATTCCATACTCAGGTTAATTTAAGCTAAAACCCATGATTTAAAACTTTGAAAAGTTCAGGCCTGGAAAATAGGACAGCTGGATCTAAACTTCTCATCTTGTAGGACTGGCCAAACCTCTACAGGAAAAAAAGAAGTAAGCTTTAAGAATTTGCTTCATTCTTCCTCTCTACTTTTTTGAGTGAAAATTCAAAATGTTTTTTAATTATTACATATTTTTTTAATACAACAAGCAACTCTAGTATTTTTATCAAATGACTGAAAAAAAAAAATCTTGTGGCCAAAGTGGAGATAGATAAAGGAAGGCAGTAACATGAAGGTAGATTAAATCTTACTTCACTTAAGAAATGAGATTCCTAAGAAAGGTCACTGTCTATCCAACATCTTTGGAGATACAAACATGCCATGATTTCCTTGGGTAGTTTGTATAAGACAGTGGTAAGCCTGATTGTAAACCTTGGTTCACTTTTTTCTGCATCTGCAAGATAGTTTTAAATGAAGTTCATTTCACTGCACAACTAATTGCTTTGATCTAGAAAAGTCCAGAAACAGTATACACTTATATCTATATGCACACAGACGACTATTATAAAACTCACAATTACTAAAAAGCCTGCTTTTTGGTAAAAATTTTAATAAAATTACTGGTTGTAAATTGAAGTCAATTGTCTCCAGTAAGTCAATAATTCTGAACTACTTTGTACAAACTGCAGATACGACCTATGCTTGTGGTACTTAATTTTTTTTCTTCTTAAAGGGATATATGCTATATTAGAACATCTTCAAATTACAGCTCTATGGTTCAAAACACAGTGAACAGGTTTCCAAGGATAGGGATAAGAAAAGAACTAGCACTAATGAAACTTGATATGCTTTTAAAAGGGGATATTTGCCTTCACTGACCTTCTGCACAAATCAGCGGGAATAGGACTTTAAGGAACTGATTGCAGCTCAGGATATTACCCAGAGGAAATGGTACAAATACTCCAAAGCAGTTACTGGAAAAGCTGAAATAGCATGTCACTCCTTTCAAATCATATAAAACATTTAGCCTCTAATGTTGTAGCAGTATTTTTTTAGGCAAACACCTTTTCAATCTATTTCACATTCCTCCTCCCCCTTTTAAAAATGTAGAAAGGCCTTACTTAATCTCTTTTTAAAGAGTGCTTCACACATGCTTTCAGTCAGATACTTTACTGATGTAAAGAGCAACAGCCACAGCATTAGAGGTTCTGTTAAAAGAAATTGCCTATGTATATGGAGTTTCTTTAACAAGAATGATCATTACATAAATAAAATGTGACAGATCTACACTAACTGACTTTAAAATAATATTTAATATAGTGACATATATTATATTATAAATACAACTCAAAAAGATCTGCAAGGTAGGTAAGATAGATTGAGCATTACCTGAGATGGCACTAGTGACACAGAATTCTAGGCAATCTCTTCACAATGAAATGCTTTGTTTAAGTCCAACCTTACTCCTGCTTAGTTCACTAGTAGAGAAATTATGTAAGAGTTCATAAGAAACTGGTTGCCTCTTTTGAGTAGTTTAGTTTGAACAGATTAGTCAACAACCAGTAGATGCTATGAATTTCTTGATTTAAATTTACACAGTAAACTGCATTAAAATCCATTTTATCTGAATAGTTCCAATTTATCAGACAATGGCTCCAGATGGTTCCATATGACTACTATAGCGTACATAATTATTTACTGCTTCCTCAATCTTTCTTTAATTTTATCAGCTGTTATTTTAACTTTAACTTCTAGGTCACTGACAAAAATACTGAATAGTATCAACCCTACTATTACTGCTTCTATTACAGCCCTGTTAATACACCCCCCCTCAATTCTGATTCTTCTGTGACATCTGTGTTTTAAGATCCCTCAGCTGGACAGCACAAATTCTATGGAATACATGCTTTATCCTTGCAGATAAAGCAGTTCACATGATATGATGTCAAATGCATGTCTAAGCATGTCTAAGTATATTTTTTCCATCAAAATATGAAACAAATTCATACTTTTATAACGGAATAATTTATGCTTATTTAGCAAGACGTATCTGTGGTGGGTTGACCCTGGCTGGATGCCAGGTTCCCACAAAAGCCACCCAATCACTTCCCGCCTCAGCTGGATGGGGGAGAGAAAATATAACAAAAAGCTTGTGGGCTGAGATAAGGACAGGGAGA